>NC_056692.1:9605000-9905000 GCF_018350215.1 Panthera leo | reverse complement strand
CAAATAAATAAATAAAATAAAGTATGTGGAGCGCATTAATCTTAGTCTTAGCCATACAACTCATTGAGTTTTTACATGTGGCCATATCTATATAAACCACCACCAAGTCAAGATATAGAACATTCCGCCCCCCCGCCCCAACCCCAGAAGGTTCCTTCCCAGTCAGTAACACCCCCGGAGGGAACCACTATTTTGACTTCTATCACCATCATTTGGTTTTTACCAATTCTTAGCTCTGTAAAAAGTGAAATCAGGAAGGGTATACTCTTGTATGTCTAATTTCTTTCACTTGGCGTCTCTGTGGGATCCATTCATCTATTGGTGTATCAGTAATTCCTTTTTTTTCTTTTTTTACTGTGTACTTTCTGTTGTCTACTAAGTCATTCTTTAACTCTCTCCTCTTGCTGGTGAACACGTGGATTGTATTTTTGGGGGCGCTCATAAATAAAGCTGCTGTGAACATTCTTTTGATGAGCCCATGTCCTCATTTCTCTCTTGGATATAGATTTAGGAGTGGGATGGCTGAATCATAGCGTGCAGATATTCACCTCTAACAGATACTGCCAGCTTTACAGAGCGGCTTATCGGTACACACTCCCACAAGCAGAGCATGAGAGTTCCCGTTGCTTCACAACCTCACCAACACTTGGTTTTGTTTTGTTTTGTTTTGTTTTGTTTTCTTTCAAACCATTCTGGGGTGTGTATTGTTAATACCCTGAAATCTAAACAATGCAAAAATGGAAATTTTTTTTTTAATTGTGCAAATATTTAAACACCTACCCTTCAGCCAGTATTGTTAATACCCTGAAATCTAAACAATGCAAAAATGGAAATTTTTTTTTTAATTGTGCAAATATTTAAACACCTACCCTTCAGTAAATGACCCCAAAGCCAGTAGAGTGGGATGGAGCTGGCCCTTTGGGCTCTCAAGCCAGGGTGGGTGGCAGGGACTGCCTGCTCCAGGCCTCCATTGATTTGAGGGCTTTCCCATACTGCTCTCTCCAGATGTCAGATATATTCGGGATGGCTCCGGGCATCTGCCTGGCTCCAGTCTTCTAGCACTGTTCCTCTTCAGGAACGTTCTTTCGAGAAGACTTACGATGGTTGAGAAAATTTATTTGCAGTGTCTCTCACTGACCCTGACTGTAATTTACTTGGGCCAGAGCTGTGAGCTCATTTAGGGGCTCCCCCTCTTAGATTTCAGTTCCTTTTAACACGTTTGTTTTCCTGGTTTCGTGACAGGGAAGAAAGCAGAAAAAGGAGTTTCTGATTTCTTTCTGTCTCCATAAGCAGTGTTCTTCTGGCCTCCAGGAAAGTTCCTTTATTCCCTTTGAACACGTCTGTGTGAGATCATATATGGAGTGCCCGGTATGGAGCACATGTTACATGTTCAGATTGTTTCTATGTCCTCCTTCTACTTCCCCCATATATGTGTATGTGCACATATACATACATATGTATACACGTACATATACACACACACATACGTATACACACAGACATCTCTATAACTGAGATATGTATTTTTAAGCTATTTTTTGTTGTCCTTGAACTTTCTGCGCATTGCCCCATCTTGCCTTTTGTGCATCTCACAGTTCTTTTTTTTATCATCTCCCTCCCCCCCCTTTTTAAAAAATTTTTAAATTTTTAATTTTTTTAATTTTTTTGATTTTAATTTTAATTTTTTAATTGTTTAATTTTTTAATTTTTTAAATTTAATTTTTAAATTTTTTATTGTTTTTTAATTTTTTTTAATTTTTTTAAATTTAAAAAAATTAAAAAAAAATTTTTTTTTTAATTTTAATTTTTTAAATTTAATTTTAATTTAAAACCCAGGAAGGCAGGGTTTTTTGTTTTTGTTCTTTAGAGAGAGTGAGCAGGGGAGGGACACAGAGAGAGAACAGAGGATCCAAAGCAGGCTTTACAGCAGAGAGCCCGATGCAGGGCTCGAACTCACAAACTGAGATCATGACCTGAGCCGAAGTCAGGCGCTCAACCGACTGAGCCACCCAGGTGCCCCCAGGAAAGCAGGTTTTTAAAAAAATCATTATTTGAAGTGTGACACGATGGGTCATATTCACCCATCATCTTATACTATTCTTTGAAACAGTAATGGAAGGTCGTACTCTGTCCTGTAAACGATAGACACAGGTTTGTCTAGCTTTGCAAGTTTCCACCTCCCAGTGGGATACTCCTGAAAGCGCCATCACAGCATCTTAACCACAGGGCAGGTGCTATTTCGCTGTGTTTTCTTGGTCTATAGCACTCCCTACTGATGATACATGTTTTCATCCTCTGTCAGCTCAAGAGGGCCAGCAGTGAGGACATGCTCAACAAACCAGGAAGTACGGCCGCTTCTGGGGTAGTTCGACTGAAAAAGACTTCGACAGCTGGAGCCATCTCTGAACTTGCTGAGAGCCGCCTGAGGAGCAACCCAGGTAGGAAGGACCCAGGTCGGAGAGCCCAGGGCAGGAGGGCCCCAGGCAGGAGGGACTCAGAGAGGAGGACCCCAGGCAGGAGGGCCCCGGGCTGGAGGGACTCAGAGAGGAGGACCTCAGGCTGGAGGACCCCAGGCAGGAGGACCCCAGGCAGGAGGGACTCAGGCAGGAGGGCCCCAGGCTGGAGGGACTCAGGCAGGAGGGCCCCAGGCTGGAGGGACTCAGGTGAGAGGGATCCAGATAGGAAGGCCCCAGGCAGGAAGAACCCAGGCGGGAAGGCCCCACGCAGGAGAGCCTCAGGTGAAAAGGACCAGGTGGGAAGGACCCAGGCAGGAGGGACCTGGGTACAAGGGACCTAAGCAGGCCATTCATCTTGGTGTTTTGAAAAACATTCAATGATTCCTGCGTCCCTCCCCTCATCAGAGATGTTTTGCTGGCCCTTACTCTGGGCCAGGAAAGGGTTTAGGCAACGACATCCCTGCCCACGGCGAGTTTACGTCTAGTGAGGAGACTGAGAAGAAACAAAAAGGTAGGGAGGAGTGCTGTGGTTCCCTCTGTCCGTCTCGCTGTCCATCTGTCACCATGTGTGTGTGAAATTCCTCCGAGGCATTTCTGGCAAGCTAGTGTCGGTTCTGGGTTCTTGGTATGAGGTACATATTCGATGAGTGAATGAACGCTGTAGGCCTCTCACGGGCCTGGGTGGACGGCATCCTTCCTGGACCCTGTGGAAGTCTGGGAAAATCCTCCCATAAAGGCTGCTCTGAGTCACTTAGGTGGCAGTGACCATGGGACCCGGGGAACTTTCTCAGGTTTCCTAGTTTTCTGAGAATCAGAAAAGGGTTTTTTAACCATTATATGTGAGTTCAGAGCTTGGAAAGCATAAAACTCCAGGAATGTATTTGATTTCATTTTGGTAAGAAAGCTAAGATTTCCATGGTCCCACTGTTCTAGTGCAGATCTCCCTGTATTGCTAAATTGTCTGAGATGGGAAAATAGCTGAATTATGTCATTAGTACTTTATAATGGAGGTTGAATGGTAGTATACTTACGATTTTTTGTGTCTGCATAAAATACCACAACCCAGATTAGCTCTCCAAAGGTGTATTTTAATGTACTCAGTTTTCTAAAAGTTGAATCTATGAAGAGTATATGTGGCTTTTTTTTTTTTTTTTGATGTAAGGGCCTCATGTTTCTATACAATGGTTTTACTATTTTAAAGACTACTTTCATACTAAATACACACATTTGGATTTAAAAATACAACAAATGAAAGTACAACTTCTTTCTATCACGCCGGCCTAAACACGAGTTTCAAAAGTTGACAAAGCCCCATTTTAAAAAAAATGACAAAAAGATCTCACTCTGAAATATTGATGTAAAAGTGTGAGATCCAGGGTCACCTGGGTGGCTCAGTCAGTAGTAAGCCAGTAAGTCAGTGACTCTGGATTTCGGCTCAGGTCATGACCTCACGGTTCGTGAGTTCGAGCCCCGCATCGGGCTCCTCGCTGACCGTGTGGGGCGTGCTTGGGATTCTCTCTCTCCCCCTCTCCCTGCCCCTCCCCCCACTCAAAATAAATAAGCTTTAAAAAAATGTGGGATCGGAATATTAGCAAATAGAATTCAAGAAGAAATTAAGAGAATAATAGTATACATCGCAACGAAGTGGATTTATGCCAAGAAAGCCTTAATGTTTGGAAATTTAGTAATATAATCTATTGTACAATATCGGTAGACCAAGGAAGGAGAACCATTGGTCATCTCGGTAGAGGTGGAAGACACATTTGGCAAAATTATCAATCTTTCCGTTTTTATTTTATTTTTTTTAATTTTTTTTTTTTAACATTTATTTATTTTTGAGACAGAGAGAGACAGAGCATGAACAGGGGAGGGGCAGAGAGAGAGGGGGACACAGAATCCGAAACAGGCTCCAGGCTCTGAGCTATCAGCACAGAGTCCGACGCGGGGCTCGAACTCACGGACCGTGAGATCGTGACCTGAGCCGAAGTCGGACGCTTAACCGACCGAGCCACCCAGGCGCCCCAATCTTTCTGTTTTTAAAAACAAACTTTCGGTTTGCTACAAATGTATGGATACTTGTCTAGTGGTATGACGTATATGTATCTCAAACCAAAGCCAGAACTGTCCTCAATGGTGGAATCCTGGAAGTCTTCCCGTTAAAATCAAGAATGATTCAAGATGGCCCATCACTGGGGGCGTCTGGGTGGCTCAGTTGGTTAAGCGTCCAACTCTTCATTTTGGCTCAGGTCATGATCTTGCGGTTTGTGCGTTTAAACCCCGCGTTGGGCTCTGGGCTGACAGCACGGAGCCTGCTTGCGATTCTGTCTCTCTCTCTCTCTCTGCCCCTCCCCTGCTTGCTCTCTATCTATCTCTCAAAAGTAAATAAAAATAAACAACAGCAACAACAAAAGATTGCCCATCATTATCCCTGTCAACTAAGTTTTTCTGCAAGTATTAACCAGGGCAGTGAGACAGAGGAACAATAGCTACATAAATATTAGAAATGAGGAAACAAAATGATGATTTTATACAGAGGATAACATCGTACGCTTAGAAAAATGCCTAGAATTTCCTGAACATTTGGGGCGCCTGGATGGCTCAGTCGGATGAGCGTCCAACTTTGGCTCAGGTCATGATCTCATGGTTCATGAGTTCGAGCCCTGCATCGAGCTCTGTGCTGACAGCTCAGAGCCTGGAGCCTGCTTCGGATTCTGTGTCTCCCTCTCTCTCTGCCACTCCCCCCGCTCATGCTCTGTCTCTCTCTCTCTCTATCAAAAATAAATAAACATTAAAAAAAATTAAAAAAAAAAGAATTTTCTGAACATTTTATCATTAGAAAAAACTTAGAATGCCCCGCAATCTATTAGATACAATAAGAGTTTAGTGTGTGGTTGTAGAATACAAAATATAAGTCACTTTCCTATCAGTGACTGGTTGGAAAAGATAAATAGTATAAGAAATGATCCCATTTATAAAGGAATGTAAAAGGTAAAATATATATAGGAATAAACTTAATATTATAAGAGACCATATATATTTTTTTTGGGGGGGTGCAAGTGAGCAAGGGACAGAGAGAGAGAGAGAGAGAGAGGTACGGAGAGAGAGAGAGACAGAGAGAGAGAAAGCAGGGCTCACCCGGGGCTCATGTTTTACCCGAAGTGGGGCTTGAGCTTACCTGATGCAGGGCTCGAACTCACAAACTGCGAGATCATGACCTGAGCCGAAGTCAGATGCTTAATGACTGAGCCACCCAGGTGCCCAAGAGACTGTATTTTAAAAAAAATAATCTTAAAATTCTTTTGAAGGACATAAAAGGAGAAATAAATAAGTAGAAGGATATATATACATGGTTCCTGAATAGGAAGGTTAAATATAATAAATATTTAATAAGTATAATATCTTAAATATAATAACATTGTCTAAATTACTTTATGAATCTCTTTTCACCCCAATGAAGGTATCCGCGGAAATTGGGAGTGCAAACACTGGGAAAATGATACTGGGTTTATCTAAAACAGTAGTTCCCAATGGGCGGCCCTCTTGCCCACCACCCTAACCCAAGGAACAATTGGCAATGTCTTCAGACATTTTTGATTTTCATAATTAGGGGTGTGCTACTGACACCTAGTGGGTGGAGGTCAGGGTGGCTGCTAAACGCATAAGACAGCCCCCAACAATAAAGAATTATCCAGCCCAAAACGTTAATAGTACCTCTGTGGATAGGTCCTGATCTAGAAGACTAAATATTTGTCAATAATCAGAAAATTTCTAAAAAAACAGTAACCAAGGGACTAAGTTTAAGCATCTTGGAACTGGAGAACCAATAGGCAGTTCAATGGATGATGGAGAAAGTCCAGATTGCATTGGACTAGTATATATATAGGATAGTATAGGACAAAGTAGCATCTTATATCAAGACTGGTAATTCATTCGTAAGTAACGACTGATTGATGGGGCGCCTGGGTGGCTCAGTCGGATAAGCGGCCGACTCTTGATGGTGGGTCAGGTCATGATCTCGGTTCGTGAGATTGAGCCCCACATTGGGCTCTGCACTGACAGTGCTAAGCCTGCTTGGGATTCTCTCTCTCCCTCTCTCTCCACCCCTCCCCTGCTTGTGCTCTCTCTCTCTCTCTCAAAATAAATAAATAAACACTTAAAAAGTATTAAAAAAATAACGACTGAGTCTTTGGGAAAAAATAAAATAGGATTCTTATCTCATTCCTACCATCAAAATAAATTCCAAGCCGATTAAAGATTTAGACATTAAAAAGTGAAACCATGAACGTACAAAGAGAAAAACATCAGAGTCAATTTGTAGTCTTGACCTTGGAAGGGCCTTTCTAAGTAGGAGCAAACACAGAAGCCATATAAGAAAAGATGAAAAATCACATAAATATAAAAAAACTGCCTCGTAAAAAGAGGAAGCTATTTGCAATACATGTAACAAAGGGCTTATGTCCAAAGAGTTTATATAAATCAATAAGAAAAAGAAAAATAGTACAATAGGAAAATGGCTAATTCACACACACGCACACACACACACACACACACACACACACACACACACACACACAAGCCACTAGAAAGATGCTAAGTCTCACATATAGGTAAAGAAATGTAAGTCAGAATAATAAGTAGATATACTATTTCCCCTAATAAATTAGCAAAAATGAAAGTGGTTGATAACTTCTCATGTTCTTAAGGGTGAAGGAAGCTGGCACTCCACATACACTTGATGCACAAAGATGGTTAGGTAATATCTGTCTGCATTTGAAATATGTATAGTCTTTCACCAAGGATTTCTGCTACTCAGCATTTAATATGACTGATTTACTTGAAAAAAGGATGACAATATATATAGACAGCTGTGGCATTCTTATAATAGGAAAATACTGGAAACACCTAAACGTGTATCAGTACAGAGCTGGTTGCATAATGTGAGGGTGATGCTGTGGAATACTATGCAGCTACGAAAACGGACACAGTAGATTTGTATGTAACCAACAGGGGAAGATCAAAGTACATTACTCAGTGGGGAAAAGCCCATGGTGCTTATAGTACGATCTTTAATTTTTTCAAATATACATTAATACTATATTTGAAATCACAACTTTTTTTTCTGGAGGGATATAAAAATGGTTATCTTTGAGGAGTTACCTGAACTGAAAGTGGTGGGGGAAAGAGACTTCAGGTGGGATCTTTCTATACTGTTTGAAAATTTTTAAACCTATCCATACAATGCTTTAAAAATTAAAAACAGAGTAAATACAGGTCAAAACCTAAAGGTTTTGTTTGTTTGTTTGTTTGTTTCGCCAAATCTTCCACTTCTACTTGCTTTTGTGATGTTTGTTTAACCATTTTGTTGATGAACTATTTGTTTGATCACAGCATGTGCTCCCTTGGTTCAGGATTCCAGAGAAAGACTTGGGTTTCATCCTGGCTCCTCAAGTGGGCTCACTCCCACACCTCCTAGGGCAATAGCCTGTTTACTTGTCAAATTAAGGAAGTACTTGCATATCTGCTACATAGTGATGCTCTCAAGACAGAGATCTTGAAGACTTCCTAAACTGTAATGGGCTAGTGGGTTGCAAGGCACAGTTACGATTCCTAAAGTTGCCATACGAATTCAGTTTGCCACCTTCTTTACTATAACGAAATTATGTCCTTTGAATTAATGGAGTTGCATTCGAAAATGACAGCTTGCCTCTGGAACTTTTATTTTGAAACGCGGGCAGTCCTCAACAATTTTCTAACCAGCTTTTTGGACGGCTGGCGCCTCCGTGCATTGTCGTGTATCCCTAAACTGCCTCGTTCACGGTGAATCAGACCTGTGCATCAGCCGGTGAGCCAGCTGTTAAGCCACACGGTGATGCTTCCCGTCAGCCAGGCTTGTCTGTTGTAGGTACAGGGGTGTTAGGTGGCCATTTGAATATTGGATCACATTTTTTCTCTCTCTCTCTCTTTCTCTCTTTCATACACACGAGAAACAGGGAAACAAAAGTGCTGGTATTTTTGTAGTAATAAGTGCAGGTTTTAAAATCTCAATACCATGGCAACAAAGATGGAAGTGATTTAGTTTGTTAGAAACGGCACCCCCATTGGATGTTGGATTTACAAGCCTGCTTGAGATTCTCTCTCTTCCTGTCTCTCTGCCCCTCCCCTACTTGTGAGCTCTCTGTCTCTTAAAATAAGTAAATAAACATTAAAAAAAAAAAAAAACAAAGAAAAAGAATGAAAACAAAGAAAATAAGCAAAATGCTAACAATATGTAGTTGATTTCCTCTTAAAGGAAAGTTGCAACTATAAATTATATATATAGACTCTTAGGGAACAGAGTTCTTTTTATGGCCCTCAAGTCTTAGTTTCTGAACTTTTGGCCTTGGGACAAGTTTTCCATAATGCATGGTATGTGTTATTTCTGTTTTCTTTCAACTGCATTAATTTTATTTTTTTAAGTTTATTTATTTTGAGAGAGAAAGAATAAGTAGGGTGGAGGGGTGGGAGAGAGAGACAGAGAGAGAGAGAGAGAGAGAGAGAGAGAGAGAGAGAGAGAATCCCAAGCAGGTTCCACATTATCAGCGCAGAGCCTGATGCAGGGCTTGAACTTAACAAACCGTGAGATCAGGACCTGAGCTGAAATCAAGAGTCGGACGCTTAACCGACTGAGCCACCCAGGCGCCCCTCAACTGTACTAATTTTAACAAGGATCTTAGCATGAAATTATAATATGGTATTATAGTTTTAAACTCACAATAGTTAAACCTGCGACCAGCCTGTATCGTGTGCACCCCGTCCTGGGAATCGATCCGTCGTTAGGGAGAACCACTCAAACCCAGTACCAGCAGAAAATGCTCCGTGCTTTAGTAATAATAATTTCATGGTTGCTCACACTCGCACATGGTGCTAACTCGCCATCTGACCCAGGTCTTGAATGGGAGAGCATGGAGTTTCTGGAAGCCTTTCCTAGAATATTTCAAGAACAACAGTGTCCACACTCCACATCCACTCCTGCTGATTTTCTTTCTAGATCAATATTATTAACCTATCTGCGTTCCAGCCCAGATACGTTCTTCTTCCTTTTGTCCCTAAGGTGCCCTTTGTATATATCTCATCTTACCCTGTCGGGGTAGATTTAGACAACACGATGGTCCCTCGTGCGTAGGCACTTGCCCTCCCTGCTTTCGCCATTGGCTGCTCATCTCAGGGTCCCACAAAAGGTGGGGAGAGCCCCCACAAAGCTACAAAGGAATCCAGCCACTAGATGGCAACCTTGTCAAGACACTGCCGTGCCCTTCTGCTATGAGCCCGGTGCCGAGGCACGGTTTCATTACGAGACTTGAGAAGCAATCCTCCTTTCACTTATTCGCTAATTCAACAGATATTTTTGAGTGCCTCCTATGTGCCCCGCACAGCTCTAAGCAAAAAGAACCATCGGTGAAGAGGAAAGAGATGCCTGCGTTCGTGAGTGCGACGTGGAAGAGGTGATGACATCCGCCAGGTAGAAAGGGGTGACCCACAGTGAGAGGCCACTGTGGCTGCAGCTGCGTGAGCGAGGACAGCAGTGGGAGGCGAGGGCAGAAAGGCCAAGGAACAGAAGAGTAACATGATCTGACTTCATTCCTTTTTTTTTTTTATTTTTAAAAATTTTTATTTTTGAGAGAGTACACATGCAAGTGTGTTGAGGGTGGGGGAACAGAGAGAGAGAGAGAGAGAGAGAGAGAGAATCCCAAGCCCGGCTCCGGGCTCGAACTCACGAACAGTGAGATCGTGACCTGAGCCGAAGCCAAGAGTCAGATGCTCAACCGACTGAGCCACGCAGGTGCCCCCTGCCTTCATTCTGAAAGGAGTCCTTGGCTGCTTGTTGAGAGGGGACGAATGGAGTGAGGAGGCCAGACCAGAGGCTGGGAAAGAGGTGGCCTGGGCAGGGTTGTGGCCGTGGAGCTGGGAGCAGTAGCCAGGTTCTGGGTATAGTTTGAAGGGTGGAGTCAATGGCTTTAAACGCCCCTGATGGGTTCTTTTGAACTGTGGTAAAAGATGCGTGACATAACAATTATCTTCAGAAGCATTTCTAAGGGTACAGTTCAGGGGCATTAAGCACGTTCACAGTGGCCTGCAGCCATGCCCCCCTCCCCCGTCCACCCACAGAGCACTTTTCCTCCCACACAACTGAAACTCTGTCCCCGCTCAACACTAGCTCCCCACTCCTTCCTCCCCCGCCCCCAGCGCCTGGCAACCAGCATTCTACTTTCTGCCTCTGTGAATTGCCAGTTCTAGAGACTCCATACAAGTGGAGTCGGGCAGTCCTTATCCTTTCGCGCCTGGCCTATCTCATTTAGCATAACGTCCTCAAGGTTGAGCCGTGCTGGAACAAGTGCCAGAATTCCCTTCTTCTTTTTTTTTTCTTTAAGGCTGAATTCCATGACGCTGTATGCACACGCCACATTTCGTTTGTCCATTCATCCATCAGTGGATGTTGGTGTCGTTCACACCTCTTGGATCCGGTGAATAATGTCACCATGAACGGGGGTGTGCAAGTAGCCGTCCCCGTCCCTGCTCCTGACCCTTTGGGTTTTATGCCTCAGAGTGACATTGCTGATTCTCCCGGTGGGTGTGGGGTAGATGGAGGGTCGGCTTTCTGCTCACGGTATCTGTGGAGCTAGTGAGAGGAGATCTGACGGGCACCCCAGGGATGAGCTTGAACACCAGTCCCTTCTGGAGACAGCGCTTGGCCAGTAGGGTGGCCGGGGTGGGGGGGGGGGTTCCTGTAGCCACACAGGTGAACGTTATAAAAACTGGCACCACACAAAAGTGTTCATTTAGGTGATTGTATACATAGCACATGTGGGATTTAAGAGGATGTCCTTATTTTATTTATTTATTTATTTATTTATTTTTTATTAAAAAAAATTTTTTTAACGTTTATTTATTTTTGAGACAGAGACAGAGCATGAACAGGGGAGGAGCAGAGAGAGAGGGAGACACAGAATCTGAAACAGGCTTCAGGCTCTGAGCTGTCAGCACAGAGCCCGACGCGGGGCTCGAACTCACGGACCGTGAGATCATGACCTGAGCGGAGATCAAGAGTCGGATGCTCAACCGACAGAGCCACCCAGGTGCCCCACTGTCCTTGCCATTTTGTAGATCAGGGAGATTAAGCAGCCTGTGCAATTCCATGCTTAGTAAATATTGGGGCTGGGACTTGCTGAAACGTGGGCACAGGTTGGCTTGCTGGCCTTCCCCTCCTCCTCCTCCTCCTCCTCCGTGCCCTCCTCCTCTGTCTGTTGAATTTATGTCTAGGTTTTATACTTTCATGACTCTGTGCATGGGAATCCTTAGTCATTCTTTTAAAAAAAAATTTTTTTTTAACGTTTATTTATTTTTGAGACAGAGAGAGACAGAGCATGAATGGGGGAGGGTCAGAGAGAGAGAGGGAGACACAGAATCTGAAACAGGCTCCGGGTTCTGAGCTGTCAGCACAGAGCCCGACGCGGGGCTCGAACCCACGGACCGCGAGATCATGACCTGAGCCGAAGTCGGCCGCCTAACCGACTGAGCCACCCAGGCGCCCCAGTCATTCTTTTTTAAGTAAGCTCTGGGCCCCATGTGGGGCTTGACTCACAACCCCAAGATCAAGAGTCGCATGCTCTACTGACTGAGGTGGTCAGGCGTCCCCCTTAGTCATTTTTAAAAATATGGAAAGCTTCGTGAATTTGTGTGTCATCTTCCATGGTAACCTCTGTGTCATTCCAGTTTTAGAATGTGCGCTGCCCAAGGGAGCATGCACTGTGTTCTTCAAGTAGGTATTTTCTTGATCTTTGATTTGTAATTCCCTCCCTCTCTTACTGCTGCTAGTGTGAATGGTTTCCAGTTGATTTGCAACTGCTTTCCAAGTAGACAATTCTATCAGCTGCAGATAACAATGCTTGTGGTCTCCTATTCCAGTAGTTGTGCCTTTGTTGTTGTTAAGTGTCTCATTTTAATTCCCGTGTAGTTAACATACGGTGTTATGTTAGTTTCCGGTGTACAATATAGTGATTCAGCAATTCTGTACATTACTCAGTACTCATCATGCTAAGTGTGCTCTTAACCCCCGTTACCTGTCACCTACTTCACCCGTCCCCCCCCCCCCCCCCACCTCCCCTCTATAGGGGAGTTTGTTCTCTATAGTTTGTTCTCTATAGTTAAGAGTCTGTTTCTCTGTTTCCCTCTCTCTCTCTCTCCTTTTTTTTCTCCCTTTGTTTGTTTCATTTCTTAGATCCCACATATGAGTGAAATTGTCTCGCGTTTGCCTTTCTGACTGACTTATTTTACTTAGCAGGATACCGTGTAGCTTCATCCATGTCGCTGCAAATGGCAAGATTTCCTTCTTTTTAATGGCTGAATAATATTCCATTTTATATGTATAAAACACATCTTTTTTTAAAATTTATTTTTATTTTTATTTATTTATTTTTTCAATATATGAAATTTAATGTCAGATTGGTTTCCATACAACACCCAGTGCTCATCCCAAAAGGTGCCCTCCTCAATACCCATCACCCACCCTCCCCTCCCACCCACTCCCCATCAACCCTGTTTGTTCTCAGTTGTTTTTTTTTTAATTTTTTTTAACGTTTATTTATTTTTGAGACAGAGAGAGACAGAGCATGAACAGGGGAGGGGAGAGAGAGAGGGAGACACAGAATCTGAAACAGGCTCCAGGCTCTGAGCTGTCGGCACAGAGCCCGACGCGGGGCTCGAACTCACGGACCGTGAGATGATGACCTGAGCCGAAGTCGGACGCTTAACCGACCAAGCCACCCAGGCACCCCTGTTCTCAGTTTTTAAGAGTCTCTTATGCTTTGGCTCTCTCCCACTCTAACCTCTTTTTTTTTTTTTTCCTTCCCCTCCCCCATGGTCTTCTGTTAAGCTTCTCAGGATCCACATAAGAGTGAAAACATACGGTATCTGTCTTTCTCTGTATGGCTTATTTCACTTAGCATCACACTCTCCAGTTCCATCCACGTTGCCACAAAGGGCCATATTTCGTTCTTTCTCATTGCCACGTAGTACTCCATTGAAAACACATCTTCTTTATCCACTCCTCTATTGATGGACATTTGGGCTGCTTCCATAATTTGCCTATGAAAAATAATGCTGCTATAAACATGGGGGTGCACGTATCCCTTTGAATTGTGTTTTTCTGTTGTTTGGGTTAATACCCAGGAGTGGGATTGCTGAGTTGTAGGGCAGTTCTATTTTTAACTTTTTGAGGAACCCTCTCCCCCCCATGCTGTTTTCCACAGTGGCTGAACCAGTTTGCATTCCCACCAACAGTGCACGAGGGTTCCTTTTTCTTCACATCCTCGCCAGCTCTTGTTGGTTTTTTGTGTTTTGGTTTTAGCCACTCTGACAGGTGTGAGGTGATCTCTCGTTGTAGTTTTGATTTGCGTTTCCCTGATGGTGAGCGATGGTCCGGTAGTGATGTCTTTTATTTCTGATTTCTGCTGTATTGTGCGGGCGACCCAAGTTCTGTTAAATGCTAGTGATGTCCTTGGTGTCATTTTACTATGAGTGCTTTTAGTGTCTTGCCATCAAATAGGATGCAGAAAGATTGCTTGAGATACTGTTTGTACGATTGATTCTCTCCTTCCTACTTTGCTCAGAATTGGGTTTTTTGTTTTGTTTTGTTTTGTTTGGTGTGTGTGTGTGTGTGTGTGTGTGTGTGTGTGTGTGTGTGTGTTTTGGCTGGACAGGGAGGAGCTATAAACCCAGTAACCTACAGGCCATGTATCTCAGTTGTTAATAGGATTGGTGATGGGTTTATTTAATGTCCTCCTTTCTGCTATTACTTTGATTATTGCTTTTCTTTTTAACCTGGAGTCTCCTTCAGGAAATCCACATATGTGTATGTTTGGTCTTCTGGGTATATCTTCCACATCATATATTTTGTTTCATTCTTTTGATTACTTTTGATTTCTTCAAGTGTACCTCCGAGAACACTTTGCTTTGCATTTCTTTACTTCCGCTATTGTGTTCTTAATCTTTAGCCTAATTTCCATGATCTCAAATTGTTTCTTCTTCATGACTTCCTGCTCTAGCTTCATAGCTAGAAAAGCTCCATGAATTTCACTGAGGATGCAAATTTGAGATTTTCTAAAATTTCCTGTTTCTTCCAATAACTCTGTTTCCTAGGTGCATGTTTACCTGGATTTCTCAGGTGGTTCCCCTTTTATGAACTTCCAAAACCATCCATATACATCTAGTGATTTTTCTAGGATCATCCTTTACAGAGGGAAGTCTGTGCTGTTCCAGAATTGGAAACGAAGAGGGGTTCCAGTATAGAGGATACCATTGAGGTGTTAGGTCGTGTATTTTATGCTCAGTTGAAGGAAGAAGGAAAAACGTTTTGTGTTGACCAGGGTGAGAGTGGGGAGGGCACTAAAGCTTGAAGTTAGCTTTGCCTTTTGTTTTTTGTTTTTTGTTCTGGTGTTGTTTTGGTGTTTGGTGTTGCCGAAAGGTGGCGCTATCTTCTCGCTCGCACGATTGCTCTTGCCATTTAGCTGGTCGCGGCTTTGTTGTTGTTGTTAGCTGGCCACGGTTATTTCCGCCTGCACAGCTTTCCGAGAGAAGTTCAGTCGAGGAGAAAGGAGCACGGGAGCACGTTCTGAAGGCCCTCGCTGCCAAGGTTCCACCTGGTGCATCCACTCACCCTTCTTTATCACCAGTATTTTGGAATGCACCCTTTAATACCCTGAAATGAAATTCACTGGTAGTACAACCTACCTATATACGTTACTGGGGGAAAAAAGCCAACATCATGCCCTACCTATAATGTAGAGGAGAAATAAGAGGAAAAGAACTTCTAACAAAATCACACGTTGTTGTTGTTTCGATCTGTAAATGCTGGAGGCTAAGTGCATGTAAACGGGACTGAGTCCAGGGCTCAAATACCCAGGCACTGTTGACACGCTGACTCTATAATGCTGACAACTCAGGGTCAACTTCTGAACAACACCAAGGGCTGTCTTCCCTTGATTTGCTGGTTAGTGGTATTTCTAGAAAATTCAGTGTACAGTACCATTGAGTTTCTAAGTAAAATAGAGATAGCTTCTGGGCTCAGATAATTGTAAACACTTTTTTCACCTCCATGAATGCTGGTCTGTCCCAAGAAAGGAGAGTGGGCTGGAGGAGGCAGGCACACCCCTGACATTTGCAAGCCCCCGGGGGCAAGAATACAAATTCATCCCCACTCTTTATTCCCGATTTTCTGATCAGTAATTAAATATGCTAGCAAGGAATATGAAGTTTCAGGGATTTCAGATGACCCATTAGAGTGTGGATTTGATGAAAATAATTTTCTTGCTCATTTTCATTGTTTTTATCGGGAATGGTCAAATTTCTTGTAGCACGTTTTATTCTTTTTTTTTTTTTTCTTTTCTCTTCTCAGCTTTTTTTCCCCTGTGTTCCATGTTAGTACGTTCTAATTTTTTATTACTTCAGGATTTATAATCATCCTCAAAGATTAAAATCAAAGTAATGGTATTCAAAGTGTATAGTTTTTATATAAATTTTCATCAAAATGTAAATTAAAGCCAATATAAAGGTTGAACACGTATTTCATGTTTTTACATTTTTTGTAATGTTTCTGTACTTTTGAGAGAGAGGCAGAGCATGGGTGGGGGGAGGGGCAGAGAGAGAGGGAGACACAGAATCCGAACCAGGCTCCAGGCTCTGCGCTGTCAGCACAGAGCCCGACTTGGGCTCAAACTCGGGAATGGGGAGATCATGACCTGAGCCGAAGTCGGACACTTAACTGACTGAGTCACCCAGGCGCCCCTGTATTTCATGTTTTTAAAATAAACTTTTAATTTTGCAATAATCATAGACTCACGTGCAGTTGTAAGAAATAATAGAGAAAGATTTCCTGGTACCCTTTACCCACTTTCTTCCAATGGTAACATCTTGCAAAACAATAGTAAAATATCTCAACCAGGACACTGTCATCGGGGCAGCCTGGTTATGTTTTCATCACTGCCAGGATCCCCCCTACCTGCCTGTGACCCCTTTGTAGCCACTCACTTCCCTCAGTCCCCACTCCTTCTTAACCCCGGCCACCGCTGAAATCTGTTCCATTTCTACAATTGTGTTATCTCAAGAATATGATATAAATGGAATCATACAGCCAGTAAGCTTTGCACACTGGCTTTTTACATCCAGCATCCTCTGGACATTAATCCATGTTGTTGTATGATGCAAAAGTTTGTTCCTTTTTAATTTTTTCATAGTATTTCGTGGTATGGATGTACCACACTTTAGTCACCCATGAATCTGTGTTGTTTCGAGTTTTTTTGCTATCACGAATGCAGCTGTTAGAAACATGCACGTTCAGATAAACATTGTGTAAATATTTTGTGGGAGCATCTCTCTGGGAAAAAAATGCCCAGGAGTGCAATTTCTGGATTGCATGGTAGTTGCACGTTCAGCTTTTTAAGAAAGCCAAAACGTGTTCTTCCCAGGGTGGCTGTACCATTTTACATCCCCAACAGCAAGGTGTGAGTGATCCGATTTTTTCACATCCTTGCCAGCATGAGATGTGGTCACTTTTTTTATTTTAGCCATTGGGGTAGGTGTGCAGTGATATTTCACTGTAGTTTTAGTTTGCATTTTCCCAATGGCTTGTGATGTTGAACATCTTTTCACCTGCTTGTCGTGTTACATATATGTCTTCTTCAGTGAGATATTTTGTTCATGAGTGACTGCACTCATTTCCCAGTTGGAGTGCTTGATTTTTTTTCCTGTGGAGTCCTGTGAGTTCTTTATATATTCTAGATACTAGGTCTTTGTTCTATATGTGGTTTGCAAATATTTTCTCCCACTCTCCACTTTGTCTTTCTATCCCCATCACAGGGTCTTTCACAGAGCAAAAGTCTTTAATTTTGATGAAGTTCAGTTGACCATTTTTTTTCTTTTATGAATTGTGCTTTTGATGTTATACTTAAGAACCGTTTGCCTAGCTCCAGATCTTGAAGATTTCCTGTGCTTTTTTTTCTAAAAGTGTTATCGTTTTACATTTTGCATGTAAACATGGAATCCATTTTAGTTAATTTTTCTGTAAGTTACTATTTTTTTAGTATTTATTTTTGAGAGAGAGCACGCACTCGCAGGGGAGGGGCACAGAGAGAGGGGGTCAGAGGATCCAAAGTAGGCTCAGCGCTGACAGCACAGAGCCCAAGGCAGGGTTGAACCCACAAACGTGAGACCGTGACCTGAGCGAAGTCAGACGCTTTATGGAATGAGCCACCCAGGTGACTCAAATTTTTTTTATAAATTATGAGACTTAAGTCAGGGTTCATTCCTCGTTTGTTTGTTTTTGAGTTTATTTATTTATTTTGAGAGAGAGAGGCAACACAAGTAGGGGAGGGGCAGAGAGGAAGAGACAGAATCCTAGGCAGGTTCCAGGCTCTGAGCTGTCAGCACAGAGCCCAATGCGAGCTCGAAACTATGAAACCGTGAGATCATGACCTGAGCCAAAACCAAGAGTCGGACGTTTAACTACCTGAGCCACCCAGGTGCCCCAGGTTTCACTTCTGTGCTATAGATGTCTAATTGTTACAGCACCATTTGTGGAAAAGGGTAAGGGTATCCTTCCTCCACTGCATTGCTTTTGCAGCTTTGTCAAAAGACAGTTGGGCATATTTGTGTGGATTTATTTCTGGGCTTTCTATTTTGTACCATTGATCTATCTGTCTATCCCTCTGCCAATATCTCTTAGTCTTGATTAGTATAGCTATATAAAAAGTCTTGAAATTGGATAGTGATTCTTTGATATTATTCTTCTTTTCCATGGTTGTTTTATCTAGCCTAGTTCCTTTTACATTTCATTTAAATTTTAAAACAATCTCCTCTACATATACAAAGAACTCTTCTGGGAACTGACATCTTTACTATATTGAAGCTTTCAATACACAAACACGGTATGCCTCTCCATGTAGTTAGATTTTTTTTACATATTTGTTTATTATTTGGGGGAGAGCACAAGTGGGGGAGAGGCACAAAGAGGGAGCCAGGGGATCCAAGGAGGGCTCTGCACTGACAGTGTGACAGTAGTGAGCCTGACGTGGGGCTCGAACTCACAAACCATGAGATCATGACCTGAGCCAAAGTTGGATGCTCAACCAACTGAGCCACCCAGGTGCCCCTAGATTTTTTTTAAGTTTATTTATTTATTTGTGAGAGAGAGACAGAGACAGAGACAGAGCATGAGCAGGGGATGGGCAGAGAGAGAGGGAGACACAGAATCCGAAGCAGGCTCTAGGCTCTGAGCTGTCAGCACAGAGCCCGACACGGGGCTCGAACTCACAAACTGTGAGATCCTGACCTGAGCTGAAGTTGGATGCTTAACAGACCGAGCCACACAGGCACCCCAGTTTATTTATTTATTTTGAGAGAGAGGGAGAGAGACAGAGAAACAGGAAGCACAAGCTGAGGAGGGGCATAGAGAGAGAATTCCAAGTGGCTCTGCCCTATCAGCGCCCAATGTGGGGCTCAGTCTCACGAACTGTGAGATTTAAAAAAAAATTTTTTTTTAACATTTCTTTATTTTTGAGAGACAGAGAGAGACAGAGCATGAGCAGGGGAGGGGGAGAGAGAGGGAGAGGGGAAGACACAGAATCCAAAGCAGGCTCCAGGCTCTGAGCTGTCAGCACAGAGCCTGACGCGGGGCTCGAACTCACGAACTGCAAGACCATGACTTGAGCTGAAGTCGGATGCTCAACCGACTGAGCCACCCAGGCGCCCCCTGCCGTGAACTGTGAGATTATGACCTGAACCAAAGTCCGGATGCTTAACTGACTGAGCCCCCCAGGTGCCCCTTTAGATTTTTGATTTATTTCAGCAGCATCTTGTATTTTTTAGCATATAAATCCTGTACCTATTTTGTTAGATTTATCCCTATTTTGTTTTTTTTAGCAGTTGCAAATGTTATGTTTCTGTATTTTTTATTTTGTGCTCATTGCTGGAATAATGCAGTGTAATTGATTTTCATATGTTTATCTTGTATATTGTGAACTTGATGAACTCACCAGTTCTAGGTTTTTTATTTAGATTTCTTGGGAATCTAAAGTTTGTGTACAGTTGACTCTTGAACAACCTGGGTTTGACCTGTGCCCATCTGCTTATTTGCAATTTTTTTTCATAAATACAGTACAGTGGTATACCCTCATTTTTTCTTATGATTTCCTTCATACCATTTTCTTTTCTCTAGTGTACTTTACTATAAGAATGGAGCATGTGATATATATATAAAATACAAAATATGTGTTAATTATTTATGTTATCAGTAAGGCATCTGGTCAACAGCAATAGTTAAGTTTTGGGGGGGGTTGTCAAAAGTTATACCTGTGTGGCTCAGTTGGTTAAGTGTCCGACTTTGGCTCAGGTCATGATCTCATGGTTAGTGAGTTCGAGCCCCACATCAGGCTCTCTGCTATCAGCATGGAGCTCATTTGGGTCTTCTGTCTCCCTCTCTCTCTGCCCCTCCTCCACTTGTGCTCTCTCTCTCAAAAATAAATAAACATTAAAATAATAATAATAATAATGATAATAATAAATTTGACTCATTATTTTCTTTTCTTAAAATTTTAAATATTTATTTATATATATCTGAGAGAGAGAGAGAGAGAGAGAGAGAGAGTGACAGAGTGCAAGTGGCAGAGGGGCAGAGAGAGGGGAAGACACAGAATCCAAAGCCGGACCCGGGGTCCAAGCTGTCAGTACAGAGCCCAACACGGGCCTCAAACCCGTGAGCCACGAGATCATGACGTGAGCCAAAGTCAACTCTTAGCTGACTGAGCCACCTAATTTGACCCTTTAAAAAAAGTTATGCCCAGATTTTCGACTGTGCAGGGGGTGGTGCTGTTAACTCCATACCTTAATGTATAACCGTGTTATCTGAGGGTCAGCTATATATGGAAATCTGGGTATAATATGAGTCAAGTATAATTCTGAGGGAAAAAAAACATATCTCAAGAAAGCAAAGCCTAAAACTCTGAGCAAGGTATTCCAGACACCGGCACAGGTAGATTCTTTTTTTAACTGCCATAATTCCTAAGTAAGGGATTCTATTCAGGAAGATATTTGTGTGTTGCCACGGGGGGGTGGGGGAGAGAATCACATTTTATAAAAATAGTCATATTTCAGGTTCTGCTCTAGGTCCTTACACATGTCATTTCATTTAAATCTCATAACTCTGAGACGGCTAAGATTGGCTTCATTTTACAGATAAATAATGGAGATAAGAGAAAAATATCTACATAGTTGGAAACAGAAAAATCATAGAGAAAAATGAAAGAAACAAAGAGCTGGTTCTTAAACCGATCAATAAAGTTGACAGACCTCTATGGAGACTGACAAAGAAAAAAAAAGAGAAAATACAGATTACCAATATGGAACAAAACAGTATGTCACTAGAAACCCTGCAGACTCCAGAGGGATCCAAAGGAATACTTCGAATAACTGCACACGTGAATTTGACAACCTAGAGGAAAGGGACTGACTGATTACAAAACACAGCTCCCTGCATGCCGATGACATGATTGTCCCAAGTGCTCTACGGCTGCTAGTTTGGCGTTGAGTTTCTTAGAAGCCAGAAGAAAGAGGGAGACCTGATTCGTGGTGACAAAATGAAACGACGCCAGTTATTAATGAAACACACAACTCTTCCTGTGGCTGAAACATTAAAAAAAAAAAAAAAATCTCTTCTAGGAATCTGAAGAGAACGAGGGATTCAGTATTATAGAATCAACAAAGTTGTTAGATAAAGCAAATGTAATATGGCTTTATTACTTTTACCTTTATGAAACAGCCTTTATTACTCTTACAACAACTCATAAATTTACACTCTCTCTGCAGTATTTAATCAAAAATACCACATTACTGTTAAGTTTCAGTGCACTTAAACCAAGCGATGCCTGTGCCAGGAAAGAAGGTTGGATTACGTGTTGGAATAATACATCAATAAACTTCAGGATGGGGATACTATGTTGTCAATGATGTGAGTTCACGTTAATAACTAATTGGTGTCTGTTAACTGAAAGGTAGAAGATGCACTGAATAAATACAGCAGAGGTCATTGTCAAAACTCAGACACTATAAGGCTGTAGTACAGAGGTGGGAGATGAGGACATTTTCCTCTGTGACTGCCCTTTCTGTTAGAACACTGTGACTAAAGTCCTTGAATACGGTCAGCTGTCTCTTCTAGTTGTATGCGTTAATTCATTCTTCTTAGAGAATGATCATGGCGTCATTCTCTTAAGTTCGAGCTGGTTCATGGTCAGCACGACATGGCCTGGTACTAATTCCCCAGCATTCATTACGGAAGAGGAGAAAAGGAAAGGAAATAGAGGGTCCCGCTCTAGAACAAGTGTTATGTCCCAGAAGAAAGTTCTGCTCTTCTGGCTCTGTGTGATCATCATGTTGGATGGAAGGGAAACTGGAGGTCTTTCCACTGAATTCATGGAATATTAAAGTTCCAGTCCTTGAACTTGGCCATGACCTTCTGAAATGTTCAAGTCGCTCAATGGAAAACATGATCAGATCTGCTCTCTTAACGCTGCTTTTCCTGGCTGCCGACACACAGCACATTTTCAGTGTTCTGTTCTTTCTCCCCGAAAGTTTGTTTGCATGACTCAGTTTGCTGGTGAATTGTCTTTGTTTACATATTGATTTCCATATCAAAAATAAGTCTAATACTGTGGAAAGTATTTTTCCTAAGCCGATTATAGTACAGATAGGGTAGAGAGTGTACTGCTGATCCCCGCCCCGCCCACCAAACTGAATGTTTTACTCCGATTTTCTTAATACCAGCGGATGAGATATTTGTCCTTATTTGACCCATCCCAAAAGACAGCCCAGTTGCCGTTGGTTTTATGCTGTAGGAATTCGTTTTGGAACATTGAGCCAAGAGATTTATAATCGATTAAATCAACCTATATGTGATAGTCTACGTGCAGGGTGTTACATCAGGAACTACATGTGAGGTTGATGCCAGAGAAGTGGAAAACAAGACAGTCAACGGAGCGACAAGACTGCAAGAAAAGTCTCACTGGACCTTTCTGCCACCACACCCCACCTGTATGACCTTAGGCAAAGCAGTCCACCACTCCTACCATAGGCGGTAGCCAAGTCCGTGTATTTTGAAATAAAGCAAGTGCAGGGGTGCCTGGCTGGCTCGGTTGGGAGACCATGCAACTCTTGATTCAGGGTCGTGAGGTCGAGCCCCACATGGGGTGGAGAGATTACTTAAAAACTTTTTTTAAAACTAAAAAAAAAAGGAAAGGAAAGGAAAAGGAATCAAGTCGAAAGAATCCTAGAGCAGTTTGGCCTATTCTCAGTGAGTTTTCCTAGTTAGTCCATACGGACACCTGCTGATCTCTGGGTCTCCTTTTTAAATTCTTTTTTTAATGTTTTATTTATTTTTGAGAGAAAGAGAGAGAGAGACCGTGCGAGCAGGGGAGAGGCAGAGAGAGAGGGGGACACAGAATCCGGAGGAGGCTCCAGGCTCCAGGCTCTGAGCTGTCAGCACAGAGCCCGACGCGGGGCTCGAACTCACGAACCGTGAGATCATGACCTGAGCCAAAGTCGGACGCTTAACAGACTGAGCCACCCAGGCGCCCCTCTGGGTCTCCTTTTTAGACCATTCCAAACCATCCCTCTAAAAATCTGTTCTACCAAATCTGTTCAACAGATGAAATGTCTATTTTTATTTATTTATTTATTTATTTATTTATTTATTTATTTATTCATTCATTCATTCATTCATTCATTCACTCATCCATTCACTTACTGAATAGATAATACAGTTCACACAGTTCAAAGCAGAAGGGCACAGGGAAAAGTTTGGCTCCTCACCTGCTGCCCGGCCACCCTGCCCACCACAGTATGGTATCCTCTGGATCTCTGGTGTCCTTCTAGCCATACCTGGTGTATACAGATGCAAATGCATGCCCCCTCCCCTGTCTGCACACAACTGGCAGCACCCACGGACACAGCATTCCGCACCTGTGCTTCTTCTCTGAGCAGTGTATTTATTTGGAAGACCAGAGAGCCTCCTCAGTCTGGTTGGCATCTCTCGGGTGCCGTTCTGTTCTTCTCAGTGGCAGTCCCTGACCTCCCTCACAAGTGACCTCAGCATTTGGGTTGCGATTTCCCCAGGCCAAGACGTGTAAGCTCACGAGGGGGGTCTCCTTGGACTTCAGTTTCTTCTCACTAAGGTTCGATCTACCTTTTGCAGGGCAACGACCGTTGTGGGGGTGTGCGTGCACAAGAGGAGACAGAAATAGAGGCAGAGCTGCAGGAGCAGCCTGGTGGCTTCTGTCCTCCCCATTTGCAACAACCTCAGCTCCTTTTCAGGATCGGCTTTCCACACCATTTTTTTTTTTTTTTTTTAAGCAGGTTTCTGCCAACTTCATATTCGTCCAAGGCTATGTGTCCTATTTTTCAGTTTGGTACATGCTGTCACATTTGCCAGGGCACGCCGTGAATAACTGTACTTTCACAGTTGGAATCCATGGTTTACTGGGGCTCAGGATCCCCGCCTTGAAGAAGCATCACATGCAACTATGGACAAGCCACTTAGCCTCTCCGAGTGTCTCCTTATCTGTAGCACAACACCCATCTCTGGAAGTCAGGAGGATGAAATGAATTGGCATCCACAAGGAACCAAGAGCAGAACCTGAAATGTAGATATTTTTATAAAATGGGATTTTTCCCCCCCTGAAACCATCTTCACTAACAGGATTTCCTACTTAGGAATTAGGGCAATTAAAAAAAAAATCCACCTGCCTTAGATTCCGGGGCCTCTTTCCCAGACCCCTTCAGCTTTGCTTTCCTAAGAGGACACTGGTTTTTTTCTTCTAAAGTTACCGTCACTTGTGCTTTGTCATCCAATTCCTTTTTTGGTCAAAATTAAACTTTTCCTTTTTGGTTCCAAGCAGTAAAACTAGGGCCAGGTTTTGACTTAATACATGGAAGAATGTTCTTCTTCTTCTTCTTCTTTTAATATTTATTTTGTTTATTTTTGAGAGAGGGGGTAGAGAGCAAGCAGGGGAGGGGCAGGGAGAGAGGGAGATAGAATCCCAAGCAGGCTTTGTGCTGCCAGCACAGAACTGGAAGCGGGGCTGGAACTCATAAACCATGAGATCATGACCTGAGCCAATACCAGGAGTCAGACACTTAACCGACTGAGCCACCCAGGTGCCCCTGGAAGAATGTTCTAATAGCAGGGAAGTGTGTTGCCCCAGGAAATAAAGAATTCCCTGTTATTGCTAGAGAGGCATTCATTCTACAAGGAGCAACTCTCTAGTGGAGATGTTGTAGGGTGATAGGATTAGAACCTTCATTAAAGTCCTTTCCAACCCCAAAGGGATTACTATTAGGGTCAAAGACCTTTACTAAGATATTTCCTCCTGTCTCCTTCCACGTGGGAGACACCATTCCAGGCCCTAGGGTTATAAGATAGACAAGGTCCCTGATGACTCCCAAGCCTGCATCTCTGCCCCAACTTGCACCCTGCATTCCAGAAATACGCCTCCAACTGTTGGCTGAAAATGTCTCATGGATGTTCATCTGCATGTGTGTCCATCCATTCACTCCTTCAACAAATATTGAGCTCCTACTGTGTTCCAGGCATCTTTGTAGGCTCTGGGGTTGCACCAACGGACAGAACGATGGGAGTCTCCACTCTCCTTGACTTTGCATGGCGTTCTCATTGCATTCGGCTAAATGAAACTCACCACCCTCTCTACGAGCTGCCTGACTGCTTCCCCGAGCATCTGGGCTTAGCCCTAGTGCAGCGCTGTTTCCCTGTCACCCAGATACATTCTCGTGTTGTCTTTGTTAGTTTCCTTCCCTTGAGCGTGGAGTTGTCTTTGCCAGCTGTATCTGCACGCGTCTTTTCATTTCCTCTGGGTTCCCCTGGCCCGGCCCAAGCACAGAGCCTTCCTGGCCGGAGTTGCACGGCCATTAATGCCTGTTCCGTGCCCTCATGTCCCGCGACCAGGCCAGCTTGGGTCAGTTAATTGACAAAGTGGGTTAAGTCAGGGGATCCTAAAAAATGAAACTGACATATTTTAAGCATTTTGTTCTCACCTCAAACATACAAGTGGGTATCCGTTCACTGATCTCTGGTTACAGGGCCAAGGCATTTTCTTAGAGCAGACCTGTCGGTTGGAGCTCTTTTGCATCTTTTCACACTTGTGATCTATCTTCCATGATTTTCGGTTTTAGTACCTTCATAATGTCTATTTTATTTCTGATGGAGGGAGAGAGAGAGAGAGACAGAGCATGAGCGGGGGAGGGGCAGAGAGAGAGGGAGACACAGAATCAGAAGCAGGCTCCAGGCTCCAAGATGTCAGCACAGAGCCCGTCGCAGGGCTCAACTCCACAAACCGTGAGATCATGACCTGAGCCGAAGTCAGATGCTTAACCGACTGAGCCACCCAGGCGCCCTTCGGTTTTAGTTTCTTTAAACAGGACCAAGAGCTTAGACACTTCAGGAGAAAACTGCACGTAGAATGTAGAATCCTTTTACACGTTTACAAATATTCCCCTCATCGTTTGCAGTTGCTTCAGGCGATCTTTAAGGGCTCACCTTCATTGTGTCTTTTCAAAGCATTCATTGTGGCTTCTATAGAAACAATGCCTCTCTCTCTCTGCTCATATTTTATTGGTTTCCATAATAAACTACGTAAATAAAATCACTAGTATAACTGGCACAAACAGGTTTGGAACAAATACATCTGACTCTTAGTTCGCAGACAACCCACACGACGGGAACAGAAGTGCAATGTTGTTCCGGAGACAGCCTCCCGATCAGTTGTATTCATCTTGCCCAGGGCGTTGTGAAGTCTTAGTAAAAGGGGGCACATTGGTTATTTTGGTGAATCTGTTATCTGTAAAATGTTAGGTAGAGGGTGTACAAGGGAGCAAGCTTTGTCTTGCTGGAATCATCTTCCTAAACCAGAGCTTTCATCAGGCCTCTTCTCTGCTCATACACCTTTGGGCCTCCTCACCGGGTAGGAAACCAAGGGCAAACCTCTTGCCTTGATTCTGCCCGATCCCGTGGCAGCCTTATCTTGGTCCCCTGCTTATGCCCTGAGCTCCAGTCCTAGGCCACACGGTGGCTCATTCTCTGAACACATTCAGGACTTTTTCACAATCAAGCCTTTGTTCACGCTGATGAACAAAGACACGGCCCTGCTGCTGGGGCCTGCTTGTCCAGGATGCGCATGTCCATGCCAGGCACCTCCCTCCCCTGCCCCCTGCCCCCTCCTGCCACCCTGGACGTGGACAGAAATGCCGTTCATCGTGAAAGGAACAGCTCATAAGAGCACCTCCTTCATAAAGCCTTTCTTGATCTCACAACGGGATGTGCCTTTTCTCTTGCAAGCGTCGTCTGGAGCCCTGTATTTGTATTTCTGTAAGATGCTCACCATATCCCCGCCTTCTGCTATTGTCTTTCCTGCCTAATAATTCTCAGTTGCTTTGAGTGGAACTCTTTTTTCCCTTTATCTCCTCTTCTTCAAAGCCTGTGTCTTTCTAGTCTCTATTCCTGGCGGCACTCCTCAGGCTTCAGTCATGCTAATTGATTCAGAGTGAGGACCAGGCTCTTTTTAGTTCCGAAATAATACATAGACTCTTGAAGGCTCATCCATTTATCGTCCTCGACTTAAAAAAAATTTTTTTTAAAGACCAAACCCCAGTTTTACTGAAGTATGCTTTACATATCATAAAATTCGCTCATTTAAAATGTGCGGCCCAATGATTTTTAATAAATTTACTGAGTTACAACCATCCACCACAACCAAGTTTTACAACGTTTCTGTCACCCCAGAGAGATCTCTTGTGCCATCCCAGGCAATCCCTGATTCATTCTCAGCTCCAGGCAATCTGTTTTCTCTCCTCATAGATCCTTCCTTGATTTTTCTCGCCACCTGTCATCACTGGAATGATGATTTAGACCAGTATACCTGCCATCTGCCTGAGGAACTTTTCTACTGATGCCATCACTAAATTTTGTTACTCCCTCTTTGACTCTCTCGCCATGTTCAAGTTATTCTTGGTTTTCTTGGTGTGAATCTAGCCTCTGTTTAGCAAGTTGGCCTTTGGCTTATTAAGAAAGTCGAGGGTTTTTTTGTTTTTTTTTTTTTTTTTTTTCTTTTTTTTTTTTTTTTTTTTTTTTAATTTTTTTCAACGTTTATTTATTTTTGGGACAGAGAGAGACAGAGCATGAACGGGGGAGGGACAGAGAGAGAGGGAGACACAGAATCGGAAACAGGCTCCAGGCTCTGAGCCATCAGCCCAGAGCCTGACGCGGGGCTCGAACTCACGGACCGTGAGATCGTGACCTGGCTGAAGTCGGACGCTTAACCGACTGCGCCACCCAGGCGCCCCTGTTTTTGTTTTTTAAGTTTATTTTTATTTATTTTGAGAGAGAGAGAGCAAGCAGGAGAGGGGCAGAGAGAGAAGGAGGCAGAATCCCAAGCAGGCTCTGCACTAACAGCCCCAATGCGGGGCTCGAACTCACGAGCCATAAGATCATGACCTGAGCCCAAATCAAGAGTCAGAGGCTTAACTGACTGAGCCACCCAGGCGCCCCAAGAAAGTCGAGGTTTGGGGGCACCTGGCTGGCTCAGTCCAAAGAGCATGCAAGTCTTGATCTTAAAGTCATGAGTTTGAGCCCTACTTTGGGTGTAGGGACTACTTAAAAGGATAAAGAAATGGGGCGCCTGGGTGGCGCAGTCGGTTAAGCGTCCGACTTCAGCCAGGTCACGATCTCACGGTCCATGAGTTCGAGCCCCGCGTCAGGCTCTGGGCTGATGGCTCGGAGCCTGGAGCCTGTTTCCGATTCTGTGTCTCCCTCTCTCTCTGCCCCTCCCCCGTTCATGCTATGTCTCTCTCTGTCCCAAAAATAAATAAAAAATGTTGAAAAAAAAAAAATTAAAAAAAAAAAAAAAAAAAAGGATAAAGAAATAAACTTAAAAAAAGGTTGAGATTTTTCCCCTCCGTTAGAATATGGAGAGCTTGAATCATGTGATGTATAAAACAGATCCTGGATATTATTTATTGAATAAAGCAGTCTAAGCTCCTCTAAGGCGTGGGCAATCTTATCTCCTGTTATATTCAGTATAGTGTGCATAACGCCACTTACATTATTATTTTTCATCATGAATAGTCTTCGATAAGAAAAATGGCATTGTTTTTATTGAAATTATGGATGCTTGATAGCTTAAAGCACCATCTAGAAAAGGACAGAGAAAGTTAAAAAAGCATGATCCAGAATGCCAACTCTCGGAAGCCCCCAGGGCTAAGCTATGGTGATTCTCTTTTCAAACATCTCTCTCGTCACTGATACGGCTGTTGAGGCAATTACTGATATAGTCACCAAGCCAGGGAGGCAGCTTTGGCTGCTGTAGAAACCCAAGCTGGACATGGGGGTCCTAGAGAGGAGGCCTGTAGCAGGGACATCCTGTGACCACGTGAGGCAGCACAGAGGTCATGGGCGCCACAGCAGCATTGAGGGGATGGCAGGCCTGGCCTGTGGAGCAGTTCCAGTGACCGCGACAGCAAGAGTGAGGACCACTGGCGATGGGCAGCCTCCTTGGGCAGCTGAGTGGAGGGTGGAGCCGTAGTCTGCCCCAGTTGGGTTTCCCAAGGGAGTTCTGAACAAGAGGGAACATAAAGAGTACATGCTATACGTGCACTGAGTTCTTGCTTTGAGAACTTGGAAGCTGCCGCACTCTAGAAATAACTGGAGGGAACTGCGCAGTGGGGATGAAGGTCAAGCTTATAGTGAGTGACTAGAGCCAGAACAATCCCATTCGATGCCGTTAACATGGCCCCATTTCTATTCCTAGACTTGTGCAGCCAAGGGAAACATTAGGTTATGCAAATATATAGGTAGGCCTTCAGCCTAGGCCTTTCTTTCACACATAATGTGAACTTCAGAACCTTGAAGGCCAATGATGACTTTTTTATTATTTATGCCAAGCTCTCCAGAGAAGGTGGTGGGTAGATAATAGAGCTCTCATAAGCTCAGAGGGTGGCCTGAACATGGTCACTCATGAGTCAGTGGCTGAGACAAGTACAGACAGTGGGAATTTTTGTGTATAGGGTTTTATGGTACAAATGATCATATCTCAGTCTTATTTCATTTAGATTGTAGCAGTGTTATTCATATTTAAGTTACACCCTGTTGAGGAGAAAAATGCATTTTCTATAATTCATGGAGGATTTTCAAGATTTTCTTTCACAGTTACAATTACTTATTGCATGAAACTGTTTGCTTTTCTGAATCCTGAAATATTCACCTCTTTGAAGATTCGGTGCCCAGCTTCTACCGGAGGCAAAGAGATATAGACAAAAAAAAGAAAGAAAAGAAAAGAAAGAGAAGAAACAGTGCTTTGGAGACAAGAGGCCTGACTTGCATTCCAGCTCCTTACTCTTAATCTCTATGTTCTTGCGCAAGATAGCTTAATTTCTCTGAGTCAGAGTCCTTTACTTAGAAGAGGAGAAAGAGAATAGCTACCGGGTCAGATCATATCTGATTCAGCCGGACTTCCACGCTAAGGAAGTATACATTATATTGTATAACAAAAGAAAAGGTAGGCGACTCAAAGGTTGTTTGAGGGGACAGTGATGTTATCAGGGATCCAGGTTCTTTCCATCTTCCTCGTCTGCCATCCTGAGCGTGTTGGCGTGGCCCTCTGGCTAGCTCCCCCGCCATCCAAGATGGCTGCTGCAGTTCTGGTGATCTTCAGCTGAGAGGACTACATCAGCGGAGAAGAGACGTCTCTTCCAGTATGTCCCTTCAAGGGCAAGAGAACTTCCCCCACCAGCAGACCTCCCCTCATGATGTTGGCCAGACCTGGGGTCACATAGCATTCCTAACCCAGGTGCTAGCAAGGAAAATGGGATCACCGTCATTGGCTTTAGACTGTGTCATTAAGATCCTCTCCTGGGCTAAGAATAGTGTGACCTTCCATCAGCGTCCTGTCCGGAGTTCTTTAACAAGAAAGAAGTAGGAGATGGCTGATAGTGTTGATAGCCCAGTGACTGTTAAATTTGTGTTGTGGTGCTGCTTTGAGTTTGAGATAATTGTTTGGGTCATGATTTTTTTTAAGGAATACATTAAAAAAATTTTTTTTAATGTTTTATTTTATTTTTGAGAAAGAGACAGAGCATGGGGGTGGGGAGGGGCAGAGAGAGAGAGAGAAGGAGACCCAGAATCCGAAGCTGGCTCCTGGCCCTCAGCTGTCGGCCAACGTGAGGCTCAAATCCACGAACCGTGAGATCATGACCTGAGCCAAAGTTGGACATTTAACTGACCTAGTCACCCAGGCTCCCCTAAAGGAATATATATTTTAAAGCAGTTTTAGGTTTATAGAAAAATGAGTGGAAAGTACAGGAAGTTCCCATATACCCCTCACCATCACTCCCAGTATCCCCCATCATTAATAGCTTGCAATAGTGTGGTACATTTGTTACAGCTGGTGAACCGATGTAGATCCATTGTTATTAACTAGAGTCCAGAGTTTATATTAGGGCTCACTGTTTGTGTTGTATATTCCATGGGTTTAGACAAATGCATAATGATATGTATCCACTCCACCACGAGTGTATCATGCAGAGTAGTTCCATTGCCTCAAAAATACCCTGTGCTCCACGGAAGTCATCTGTCCTTCCTTCAAGACATCTGGCAACCACTGAGCTTTTTACTGTCTCTAAAGTCTTGCCTTTTCTAGAATGTCCTATATGTCGAATCCTATAGTATATAGCCTTTTCAGACTGGCCTCCTTAACTCACAAGGTGCATTTACGGCTCCTTCATGTCTTTTTGTAGTTCAACGGCTCATTTCTTTTTTAGCACCGAATAATATTCCATTGTCTGGACGCACCACATTTTGTTCGTCCATTCATTCATTCAACATCTCGATTGCTCTCAAGTGTTGGCCATTACGAATAAAGCTGCTGGAAACATTTGTGGACAGGTCTTTGTGGGAACATAACTTTCCAGCTCATTTGGGTGACTGTCAAGGAGCATGATTAGCAGGTTGTGATAAGGATATGCTGAGTTTTGTAAGAAACTGTTGAACTGTATTCCCAGGTGCATTCCCAAGAGCGACGCCCAAGAACATTGGTGTCGCTCCATATCCTCACCAGCATTCGATATTGTCAGTGTTTTGGATTTTCACCATTCTGATAGGTGTGTGGTGGTGTGAATCATGATTTTAAAAAATCCAAAGGGCACTTGCGTGGCTCAGTCAGTTAAGCTTCTGATTTTGGTTCAGGTCACGATCTCGCGGTTCGTGGGTTAAAGCCCTACCTGGAGCTCTGTGCTGACCGTGTGGAGCCTGCTTGGGATTCTCTCTCTTTCTCTCTCTCTGCCTCTCCCCTTTTCATTCTCACTCTCTCTCTCAAAAGAAGTAGACTGAAATATTTACCAATGAAACAGAATACCTGGGATTCGTTTCGAAATAACTGAGGCTAGAGAGAGAAATAGATGATGGTCGATGGAACAAGATTGACCACGAATTGCTAATTGTTGAAACTGGTTTGTTGGGTGAATAGAGGGCCATTGTAATATTTCTTTCTAATTTTGATTGTTTGAAGTTTTTATAACATTTAAATTACAGTTTGATATCATGTTATTAAAAAATGGTGGATTGGGGCGCCTGGGCGGCGCAGTCGGTTAAGCGTCCGACTTCAGCCAGGTCACGATCTCGCGGTCCGTGAGTTCGAGCCCCGCCTCAGGCTCTGGGCTGATGGCTCGGAGCCTGGAGCCTGCTTCCGATTCTGTGTCTCCCTCTCTCTCTGCCCCTCCCCCGTTCATGCTCTGTCTCTCTCTGTCCCAAAAATAAATAAAAAACGTTGAAAAAAAAATTTAAAAAAATTAAAAAAAAATTTTAAAAAATGGTGGATGGACACTATGGTATTTAGTAAAAATATGAATTGTCATCTTGTACTACCTTCAGATTAAGCTAAGTTAACATAACATAACATAACATAACAGTGTTATGGGGAAGAAATGAGTATATGTCAAGTATCTCTGCTGAATTAATAATATTTAAAGAATCCTTCTAGAAACAGAAGAATCTTTTGGTAGCATAAGCAATTTTACCGAAAATAATTTTAAGAACACGTGTGATTTCTTTCAAAGTGAATTTTGAAATTACGGAAGCAAAAAACAGTACATGCACATTAGGACAAAATTTAAAATATATGGACAGGCAAAAAAAGGACATAAAAGACATAAAAATCAGACCCACTCAAATAGAGCCGCCTTTAATCAGAGGCTTGAGGTATAATTTTCCCAACCCTTTCCTGCTTATCTGGGTGTTTGTATCCAGATCTTTTTTGTTTATGTACCAAAAATTTATGAATTATATTTTTAATATGTATATCGTTCTGCTCTGTAACTTAATATGTCTGGCACATTGTTTTAAAGACTGCACAGGATGCCATTGTGTGGCTGTTATCATCATTTATTTAACTAGGCCGCTTATGCTCAACCCAGAAGGTTATTTCCCCAGGTTTTTGCCATTGCCAACAGAAGAGAAGCAGTGGACGCTTGTTAAGAGCACAGATTCTGGAGTTAAATGGAAGGGGCACTGTGCAGAAAAAAGTGAACGGAGCAGGCCTGGGATGGCTGTCCTTAGAAAGGCTGCTTGCGAGGTTGGCGCTTGGCTGGCTTCTGGGAACTTGGATTTCAGGCTGGTTTCCAGCATCCCAGCTGACAAGCCTGGTTCCCTGGGCCTAAACTGTCTGTGCAAACCCTGAGATTTATGCTGAGCATCTGCAGTCCTTCAGAAAGTCTGGAGTTTTGTCAGGTGCTAGGCAGAAGGTGCCTGTGTGACCAGCCCCCAATAAAAACCTGGGTCCGGAGTCTCTAGTGAACTGGCCTCTAGTATGACATCCTGCTTGTGTTGTCGCAACTTGTTGCTGGAGGAATTAGGCATCCTCTATGACTCCCCTGTTCGGAAGCTTGCATCTGGTTTCCTTCGGCCTGTCCCGTGGGTCCTTTCCCTTTTTTGTATCCTCTCCCTGGAGCACAATCGTGGCCATGAGCCCAACTACATGCTGAGTCCTGCCAGTCCTCCTAGTGAATCTCCAGACCTGGGGACAGCCTGAGGTACCCCCGACACAGGTTTAAGTCCTAGCTCTGCCACCTTATGGCTAAGTAACCTTGGTCAAGGTATTTACCTTCTTGGTCATTTTCTTTCTTTCTTTCTTTCTCTTTCTTTCTTTCTTTCTTTCTTTTATTTAAAAACAATTTTTTTAACGTTTATTTATTTTTGAGACAGAGAGAGAGAGAGCATGAACGGGGGAGGGGCAGAGAAAGAGGGAGACACAGAATCCGAAGCAGGCTCCAGGCTCTGAGCTGTCAGCACAGAGCCTGATACGGGGCTCGAACCCATGGAGTGTGAGATCACGACCTGAGCTGAAGTCAGACGCTCCGCCGACTGAGCCACCCAGGCACCCCACCTTCTTGGTCATTTTCTAATCTTTCATTGGGGTAAAAAAAAATAGCTTTATCTTATTGGATTTTGGTAAGGAATTGAATAAGTTAAAATATGTAAAGTACTTAGAATAGTCCGTGGCGTGTGATTATTTCTCAGTAAACATGAAGAATCATTATCTTGGAAGCTAGATGTTTATGACTATTTGCAATTATTTCTTTTGAACACATTCCTACAAGACAAATTGCTGGGTTTAAGGATACACACTTTTTTTTTGTTTTTAACTTTTTGTGTGCTCTGATCATAAAAGTAACATATGTTTATCATTAAGACATTAGAGATACTTGCTATGGAGAAAGAAAGTCTTCCATAACTCTCTTTTTTCAGATGTAGTTATTGGTAGTAATTGGTTATATACATGCCCAAATTTATTTCTATATGCACTAATATGGACAATATCATATAATATTTTTTAATAAAAATGGACCCATGCACATATTATGCTTGCCTAAACATCAGGGAATCTTTTTTTTTTTTTTTAATTTTTTAATGTTTATTCATTTTTGAGAGGACAGAGCATGAGCTGGGGAGGGGCAGAGAGAGAGGGAGACAGAATCCAAAGCAGGCTCCAGGCTCTGAGCTGTCAGCCCAGAGCCCAACGCGGGGCTTGAACTCACTGACCGTGAGATCATGACCTGAGCCGAACTCCCAATCGACTGAGCCACCCAGGTGCCCCCATCAGGGGATCTTTATATTCAATTACTATTTCTTTCTTTTTTAAAAAAATTTTTTAAATGTTTATTTATTTTTGAGAGAGAGAGGGAGAGAGAGAGAGAGAGCGTGAGTAGAGGAGGGTCAGAGAGAGGGAGACACAGAATCTGAAACAGGATCCAGGCTCCGAGCTGTCAGCACAGAGCCTGATGTGGGGCTCAAACTCACAGACCATGAGATCATGACCTGAGCCGAAGTCGGATGCTTAACTGACTGAGTCACCGAGGCACCCCTCAATGACTATTTCTAAAACCCTTTTTTGGTCTCCCTTCAATAAACATTTCAAATATAGATGAAATAGAAAATACAGAATTTGGGGGCACCTGACTGGCTCAGTCAGTAGAGCATGCAAGTTTTGATCTTGGGGTCATGAGTTCAAGTCCCATGTTGGGCATGGAGCCTACAAAAAGAAAGAAAGAAAGAAAGAAAGAAAGAAAGAAAGAAAGAAAGAAAGAAAGAAAGAAAGAAAATACAGTATTTATCACTGAGTCACACTTTTACATTTGAAATCACACACTGTGTAAAATATAGTAATTTAGAGTTGCACTGTTGCTCTATTTTTTTTTTTTTTTGCTCTATGTTTTTTTTTATTTTTTTTTAACGTTTATTTATTTTTGAGACAGAGAGAGACAGAGCATGAACAGGGGAGGAGCAGAGAGAGAGGGAGACACAGAATCCGAAACAGGCTCCAGGCTCTGAGCTGTCAGCACAGAGCCCGACGCGGGGCTCGAATTCACGGACCGTGAGATCATGACCTGAGCCGAAGTCGGACGCTCAACCGACCGAGCCACCCAGGCGCCCCTGCTCTATTTTTAAACAAGCATCACAGGCATCTCTGACCTCAGTATCATCCATCATCACTAGAGTAATTTTTGAGGTTATTTAATACTGGCTTAGGAGCACATTGGCTCTACCTTCACCCGTTGCTTGAGATAAGCATTCTTAGAGTCCACTGGAAGTTTTATCCTATTCACATCACATTCTGGCATTTTATTTGTCCCACGTGTGTGTGATCACCACAACCTGCCCTTTCACCATGCTGCTTTAAACAAATTTTTTTTAATGTTTTTTAAATTTTTTTTTAACGTGTATTTATTTTTGAGGCAGAGAGAGACAGAGCATGAACAGGGGAGGGTCAGAGAGAGAGGGAGACACAGAATCCGAAACAGGCTCCGGGCTCTGAGTTGTCAGCACAGAGCCCGACGCGGGGCTTGAACTCACAGACCGTGAGATCATGACCTGAGCCGAAGTCGGACGCTTAACCGACTGAGCCACCCAGGCGCCCCTAAAAAAAAGTTTTTTTAACGTTTATTCATTTTTGAGAGACAGAGAGAGACAGAGAATGAGAGGGGGAGGAGTAAAGAGAGAGGGAGACACAGAATCCCAAGCAGGCTCCAAGGTGTCAGCACAGAGCCCGATGCGGGGCTGGAACCATGAACCGCGAGATCATGACCTAAGCCGAAGTCAGAGGCCCAACAAATTGAGCCACCCAGGCATCCCTCGCTGCTTTTAAAGTTATCTTTAAAAGTATCGTTTACAGTGATGTCTAATATATAAAATTATGAGATTGTGCCCTCAGGAATAATTACTGTGAGTGCGTTCAGTTTCTCTACCTCCTTTAAACAAAATTTTTAAATGTTTATTCATTTTTGGGGGGGGAGGGAGAGGCAGAGAGAGAGAGGGAGTCACAGAATCTAAAGCAGGTTCCAGGCTCTGAACTGTTAGCACAGAGCCCAACGCAGGGCTTGAACTCATGAAGCGAGAGATCATGACCTGAGCTCAAGTTGGTCGAATGTCCACAATTGGTAATTGTAGGTGATAAATATATAAGGGTGTAGTGTTCTCTTCACACTTTTCTATGACTTTGAAAATGTTCAAAATGAAAAGTGGGACAATAAAAAAGGCTTCCTTGCCCTTCAATATTATAAAAATATTTATCTACATTTACTTCTGGGACTTTCATATTTTCATATTTTACAGTTAAATTTATATTGAATTGGACTCTATTTTTGGCACAAAGGGTGAGATGTGGGTCTCACTTAACTTGAAGTGTTACGTTATGTTAAATTCTTCTAAATCATTTTTTTGTCGGGGGCATTCTGTGATAACTATACAGTTTTTCTTATGTAATTTTATGGCATGTTTTTAATTCTAATAAGGTAAACCTCTCCTCTTTATTCTTCCTCTTGTAAATTTTCTTTCTTTCTTCGTTTTTTAAGATTTTATTTTCAAGTAATCTCCATACCTAACATGAGGCTTGAACTCACAACCCTGAGATCAAGAGTTGTGTGCTCTACCAACTGAGCTGAGTAGGAGCCCTCTCCTTATAAATTTTCTTAGATTGCCCAATGCACTTATTGTTCCAGGTGAACTTTGGAATAAACACATTAAGTTCATGATTAATTTGCATTTTGTTAAGATCATAGATTAATTTGGGCACACTTGACTTTTATGTAATTTAGTCTTCTCATTTCAGTTACATGGGATTTCTCTGGATAGCCAAGAATCCTTCAGAAGTTCAAGTAACCAACACAGAGCAATTATGTTTGTTTGAGAAGTTAGCATTTTAACTGAATTACAGAGTAAATAAATATATGATTTATTTCGCCTACTATACATTAGATACTAGGAATGCAAAAATTATTAAGACAGCATCACTGCCACTCAAAGAGTTTATAATTGTATAAAGGTGAATGGGGGGCGCCTGGGTGGCTCAGTCGGTTAAGCGGCCGACTTCGGCTCAGGTCAGGATCTCAAGGTCCGTGAGTTCGAGCCCTGCATTGGGCTCTGTGCTGACAGCTCAGAGCCTGGAGCCTGCTTCAGATTCTGTGTCTCCCTCTCTCTCTGACCCTCCCCCATTCATGCTCTGTCTCTCTCTGTCTGAAAAATAAATAAACGTTAAAAAAAATTAAAAAAAAAAGGCAAATCGTTGAAATAAGGTGGTTTTTGGGAAAAGACGAGCATTTACGAGGTGCAGAAGTTTCATGAGGGAGAGAGTATTTAACTCTGGCGGAGATGGGCAGGCTCACTGGAAGAAGTGATTTTAGCCTGAGCAAAAATTTAAAAGATGAATAGGCACTTGCCAGGCAGCCAGCTTATAGAAGAGTATCAGATCAGAGGGAATATAGTAGACATCAAAGCACAGAGGCCTGAAATAACAGGGTGTGTTCAAGGCACCACAACGGGCATCTCGTTGCCGGAATATAAAGTAAAAGGAGGTACTTTTGAAAGATGAGGCTAAGATAACAAGGGTGGAGGTGGGGTGCAAGGTTATGAAGGGTCTTCGTATACTGTGCTGAAGAACTGGGGCCTTTATGTTAAAGGTAGAGGGGTGCTGTGGGGAGCTTTTAAACAGAGGCGTGCTGGGGCACCTGGGTGACTTAGTCGGTTAAGCATCGGAATTGGTTTCGGCTCAGGTCACGATCTCACGGTATGAGAGATCGAGCCCCGCATCAGGCTCTGCACTGATGGTACGGGGCCTGCTTGGGATCCTCTCTCTCTCTTTCCCTCTCTCTGCCCCTCCCCCGCCCATGCGCTCTCTAAATAGATAAATAAGTAAATGAATCAATAAATTAAAAAAAAAAAAAACCAGAGGTGTGCTGTGGTCAGATTTGCATTTCTGGTAGATTTGTGACGAAGGAATTTGAGCAGTAGCAGCCCTAGAAGTGAGCGGGAAGCTAATGCGAGTTCATCCTCGTATGATGTCAAAGGCCTGGATTCGACCAATGCCAGCAAAGACAAGAGAGAGGCAAGATTTGAAAACCGTTAAGGAGAGAAAATACATGCAGGAGCTGACTAGATATTTTAGACTTTAAAAGAGAGCCATAGTAGTCCAGAAGGTATGTTGGGTTGGTGTCTCATTTAGTTGTCATAAAAAGGCACGGGTTAAGTCCTTACCATTTTATGGGGTTAATAAAATGACTCCTCAGTTTTCAAAACTCTCTGGATAAGGATGTAACTGTTCTGTAAATTGAAGTTATGTCACTGTTCCAGTGTTCACAATTGCAGCCTTTGTCTGTCATTTCATAAATATTTTGGGAAGTCAACCACGTTTTCTGGGATTATTCTTCAGCTTTAACAAAGTGGGGTGGCGGAGACTGAACTTGATTTCGTATCCATTTCTGCTCGAAAATCATGCTACGCGATTTATTTTTCCTCAATACTTTTGTTTCCGTGTGCTCAGTGTTGTACTAGGTTGTGTAGGTTACAGAAATAGAACTATGGCACCTGTCTTTGACAAACAGTTTTGTTGGAGAAATCAACTCATGGCAGTACTATTAAAAGGAAGTGAGGTGTAAGAGCTGATTGGTTTATGGTACAGGCTGTAAAGTCATTCATGTATTACCTGTTTTTATGAAGTCCAGTGGGGAGAAAATAAGCCAGTAGACAAGAAAATATATAGTATACTGAATGGTGATGTATGTCACGGAGGCTAACAAAGCAGGGAAGCGTGTGCACTGAGGGTCTGGCTTACTATTTAATGTGACAAGAGAAGCCCCTCTTAATAGAATGACATTTGACCAGAGACTTAGGGAGTGAGAGAGAGTGGACCATGTGGTCTATAATAATGTAGGAATGTGGGGGAAGAGGAATCTGGGCAGAGGGAGAAACAAGTGCAAAGGCCCTGGGGTGGGAGTATGATTGGCTTCGTTGAGCAACAGTGAGGAGGAGCTTGCTGTAGTAAAAGCAGTGTGAGAGGGGGAAGGTGAGTCCACGAATGGAAGGAGGGGAAAATTATTCGGTGGAGGTCAGGGTAAGCGTGTTGACTTTTCCTCCAAGTGAGACAGAAAGCTATGGGATCACTGTAAGTGGAGGTGGGATATGATTAGACTGAACTAAGTTTTGGGAGCACCATGCTAGACTATAAAGAGGCTGGGGGCAGAAGATGGGAGCCTGGGTAGGAAGCAGTTGGAATCATCCTGGTAGGATGGGCAATGGCTTGGACCAGATGGTAGCAGTGAAAGTGGTGAGAAGTGCTGAGACGTGGTGGCATTTATGACATGTATTCTGACATATTCCATTTATGGAGGTGGAGAAGACTATATGAGACATCTATGAAAGAAAATCAAGAATTTGGGTTTTTTCCAGTGAAATTGGAGATGCTTCTTAAGACACCTAAGTGGAGGTGTCAAGAAGGTAGTTGGTGAAATGAGTCTGGAATACAGAAGAGAGTACCAGGCTGAAGATATATGGGTGGTATTTTAAAGCCACAAGTTTGGGGGGTCACCTGGATGACTGCGTCCATTAAGCATTAGACTCTGGACTTTGGTTTAGGTCACTATCTGGAGGTTGGTGAAATCAAGCCCCACCTTGGGCTCTGCACTGATGAGGTGGAGCCTGCTTGGGATTCTTTCTCTCCCTCTCTCTATGCCCCCCCCCCCCTCCACTCTCTCTCTCAAAATAAAATAAACAAACATTAAAAAATAAATAAAAGCCACAAGGTGGTGACACTGGCCAAGTTAGAGTGGATAGGGACGAGGAGCCTCCAGGTGCTAGAGATCAAGGAGATGGGGAGAAGCCAACAAAGGGGATTGGGAGGAGGAGCAGAGAGGTGGGCAGAAAACCAGGAGGGTGTGGGGTCCTGGTGTCTGAACTCCTCCTCCTGTTTTGAGGGGTCAAGAGTGATCAGTGGTGACCTAACATGTTGATAAGTAAGATAAGAACTGGGATTGGGCCATAGCGGTCAAGTAATGCAGGAAACAACCAGTCATTCCATTCATCTTTTTATTAGTCCTGAATATGTTTCACAGCAAGATTTAGTTATTTCTAAGTTTTTTTCACTGTCAGATTAACTATGAAAGTTGTCCAGGGTAATTTCCAGAAGTTAGTCATTTCTGATAGCAGCAGAAAAGGTTACCACTAAGGATTAGTATGCATTTTTATTATCTGCGGTAGTATTTCCCATCTTGAATAGCGGGCGAGTGCTTGTTAAAGGGTTATTTTTCTTCACGCCCTCCGCAAGAGTTGCTTGTGCGTCCATTCTTTCGTTTACCCAGGAAATCACTAAGCGCCTGTACTGTGCCAACCCTAGGTTGCGCCTGTCCCGGCATGCGATCGAATTTCTCACGCGCAGGATTTTGCCTTTCTTGCGGCACTTGGCTTCAGCCTCCCCGCAGTGGGGTTTTTCCAGCCTACCTTGTCCAGCTGCAGTTCTCAGCGTCGGCCCCTAGAGGCCCGAATCGGTCTGCCCGTGCGGCCCTCCCCCGCGTGGGAGGGACCCTTTGGATGCTCTAGAGCGATATGCAGACGAGACGGGCGGGCACTATGCAGATGAGGTGGGCGGGCCTCGCCGGGCGGGCACTATGCAGATGAGGTGGGCGGGGCCCGCCCGCGCGGGCAAGGAGCGGCTCCGCCGGCGGCCGCCGGGAACTGGAAGGCGCCCGGCCCTTTCTTTGACTGGAGCGGACCCGCCGGACGCAGCTGCCTCGCCCGCCGGAGCCGGCGCGAGCTGCAGCACGGCGGACACCGTGTCCGAGGCCGGCCAGCCGGCCGCTGCCCGAGTCGGCCGAGCATGGGCAACCACTCGGGTCGGCCCGAGGATCCCGAACCAGGTCTGTGCTGTTGGCGGGGGTCGCGCCGCGCCCCCTCCCCGGCCCGGCGCCCTTCCCCCACCCGCCTTTCGGGCCAGCGGCCGCCGCGCTGCCCGCGGGCGCTCAAGGGGCGAGTGGAAAGGTGAAGTTCCCGGGATGTGATTCTTGCCTTTGGAATGCGCTAGTGGGGTTGTGAAATTACCTGTGCCTGTTCCGCGACAAGGAAATGCCACTCACCATAAACACGTACCTGGAAGCTCTGGGTCTGCCCGGACGCGGCGAGTGGGGCGGGAGGGAGCCGGTCTCCGTGGCCCGGCGCACGCAGGCCAGGCCGGTGGAGAGAGGGGTCGGGGCGGGGGTGGGGGGTGGGGGGTGGGGGGTGGGATGGGGGAGGGTTCTGCCCAGATTTCGTAGTGGAGTCTGACTTGCCCCTCCTGTCTGCCGCCCAGCCAGGGTCTCGAATACGGTGGGTGGAGGCAGTTCCTGCAGACTTTCTGGGCATTTGCAGCGAAAAGTGTGACTTGGCAGTGTTTTCTGGTTCGTTGTCCATTTTGCGGTGCATCATTTGCGTATCACACACTTTCTGGAGTCCCGTGGAAGGTGGCAGCCCGTCAGCAGATCTGTTACTCATACTCAGACCAAGGGCTTGATTGTGACTGTTTCTTACCCAAAATAGTCTGTGCTTATTCTGGGATACCAGAAACTTCAGCGGCTTATCAAAGTTTTATTTCCTCAGAAATTAAGCGAGCCTGGTTGGAGAGTCAGCTGGGCTGTAGTTGTCATCTTCTGGTTCATCATCCTGGCCTCCGGCACAGATTTAGATGCTGCAACCACGGGGTTGCATTTAAAAACAAAGCCAGAACATTTCCATACTGTCACATGAAGGAAGTGGAATTTAATTTAGCCTCAAAAATTACATCTTGCCTGATTGGGGAGAGTTGGTCCACTTAATGCTGGAATCCTGGAATGGCAGGCGGGGGGGGGGGGGGTATGTGTTCCCAAGACAGAGTCAGAACTCTTAAAAATGTTCTCAAGGGTGTAATTTTTTAATTGGGATTTGAATGAGGAAATTGAGGCTTTGAGAGGTGCAGTGACTTGTGTGTTAAGTGACAGCCCTGGGATCGGGAGCAGGGCTGTAATTAAACCCTCGATCTTCGTAGCCTCGGTCCATTCATCACTCTTCGCTTACCGCCCAGTGCCTTAGCTGTCTGTCTTGACAGGGAGGCCAAGGGGACTCAGGCCGTATCCTTGGGACTGGGCCCGGGAGGGGTGCCTCTAGGTGGGGTGCCTCCTCGGCAGTTGTGGTTCACTGGACTGGTACAACAACCGGGGTGGAAAACTTTGCCACGTGGGAATAGTGTGTAGAAAAACATCAGAGATGGGGTTACTGTGTAGATTACATAGGGGCAACTCTCTAAAGTTCACGGCCTGTATCCAAACTTCTTTGGGCAGAATAACCAATATTTGCAAAATAATGCCTTTGTCGTAAACAGCCCTGTGATAAACTGTTAGGTCAAGGATACGTAACACTTTAAAAACACCTCTCCCTGGTACACAGCTGCCCAGGTATTGTAAAAACTCATTTCCTTTGTGTCAAATTGCAAAGAGACACCTCCCCCCCCCCGCCCCGCCCTGCCACCCCACCTCACCCCACCTTGTTAGAGTTCTTTAGGTTCCAGGGCGCCTGGCTGGCTCAGTTGATGAAGCATGTGACTCTTGACCTTAGAGTCGTGAGTTGGAGCCTCACGTTGGGTGTGGAGATTACTTAAAAATAAAATCAGGATGCCTGGGTAGCTCAGTCAGTTTAGCGTCAGACTTCAGCTCAGGTCATGATCTCACGGTCTGTGGGTTCGATCCCTGCATCAGGCTCTGTGCTGACTGTGGAGCGTGGAGCCTGCTTCGGATTCTGTGTCCCCCTCTGTCTGCCTTCCGCTACTCGCACTCTCTCTCTCTCAAAAATAAATAAACATCAAAAATAAATATAATAATAAAAAAATAAAACCTTAGGGGTGCCTGGGTGGCTCAGTTGATTAAGCGTCTGACTCTTGACTTTGGCTCAGGTCATGATCTCATGGTTTGTGAGTTTGAGTCCTACATGGGGCTCTGTGCTGGCAGTGTGGAGCCTGCTTGGGATTCTGTCTCCCTCTCTCTGCCCCTCCCCTGCTTGCTCTCAATCTCTCTCTCAAAATAAATAAAAATAGACTTTAAAAAACCTTAAAAAAAAGAGTTATTTGGGTTCCGATTTCTAAGTGGCTTTGCTTTGTAAAGCATTCTAATAGACAGGAGATGAAAAGACTGCTTTTATGCCAGTGACTTATTTTATTGCATTTTTCAAGAATGACTATAATTTCAGAACGGGAACTCAATCTGATTTGCTGCAAGTAAAGATCACCAATTAGGAAATCTTAGGGACTAGGGTGACCTGAAAGTATGAATATAATTTTAGTTGGTCTCTTTTCTTAATCCCCTTTTTTAAAGTTTATTTATTTCTTTTTGAGAGAGAGAGAAAGAGAAAGAGAAAGAATGTACACATGCACTTGAGTGGGGGAAGGGCAAAGAGACAGGGAGAGAGAGAATCCCAAGTAGGCTCTGCACTGTCAGCGCAGGGCCCCAGGCGGGGCTCGACCTCATGAACCATGAGATCATGACCTGAGCCAAAATCAAGAGTCAGATGCTCAACTAACTGAGCGACCCAGGCGCCCCAATTTTAACTGGTCTCTTAATACAATGATGAAATGCTGTAGAATGCATCAAAAAACTTTTGAAATCAAAGTTTTGTCAAAGATTAATCTGTCTTCATACTGCTTTACCCTGAGGGCAAGGGGCCTCCCAGTGTCAGTTGTGGTATATTGGACTAGAACCAGAACAAGTGTTTCAGTGGGTCGTCACAACAAGGGGCCCAGAGATGAGTGGTAGAGGTAAGGGTGGGGAAACAGGAAGGCTGGACAAGGGAAGAGCAACGCCCAAGTGTGATTTTTACATAGTTCTTGTATTGTGTTACTTTTGTCCTTTGAGATGCAGACTTTTAAAAAGGGGGTGGCGGTGGGGGTGGGGGGTGGGCGCCTGGCTGGCTCAGTCCATGGAGTACGAGGCTCTTGATCTTGGGATCGTGAGTTCAAGCCCCACGTTGGGTATAGAGATTACTTTAAAAAATATCGTTAAATAGAATTAGGAATGAAAGAAGTTTATGAGAGACCTGACAAACACGAAAGGCGTGGGAAGCCAGAACTGGGCTGGGAGAGTTTTAGGCCATGATGCAGATCCAGCGCGTATGAAAGGAAAGGAGGGGGTGGCAGGTTTGGGCAGGGAGAGCCTCAGATAGCTCTGCAGCTGTGGCGAGGCCCTGGCCAACTGATTGAGGGAGCCCGATTGGGCAGAAACGGCCAATCCCTAGTGTTCTTGCTGTGGTCAGTCACTGCTGGAGGCTGCCTGGGAAGGAGGCACCTCCAGCTCAAAAGCCAGGTTGAATCCTGGGACCCTGGTGGCAGTAACAGCTGGAGGTGTCACCTAACTGCAGTTCCTGTAGCTGAACGCCAAGTTCCTTCTTGACTAGAGATCCAGGTGGCGCATCTCATGGCTGCCTTCCACAGGAACCTCAGTTGCTTGAGCAGGGAGGCTCTATTTAAAGAGTAAATGAGGTAAAATTTCCATCTTAGATCCCCATCTTAGTCCCTAGGCTTGAAAGGGCTGGAATGAACCCCCATGTCTTCTCTCTTCCAGTTGGAAGCACCTTGTCCTCTCCGGGGCACGCCTTTTCTAGCCCTGGAATTGGCCATGGTAGCAGCAGGATTCCTCTTTTGTGGTGTCTGTGATCCTTTGAGTTGGGTCATTGTGGCTTCATTGTGGTATTGTATTACAGGATGGGCAGGAGAAATGCATCAAGTGAAAGACATGAACGTATCCATGAATGAGGGCAGCTAGAATGAGAACCTGTTGATTACTCTTACTTCCTAGAAGTTCCCTAGAACTAGAAGTTCTAGATGTCAACAGTCTTTCAGTTTCCAACCAGGTTGTCAGACCTGCATTGTAGACGGGGCTACTGGGTATAGTTGTGTTGGTTGTGCACTGTTCAAAGGCATCTGGATATAAAGGGATGAGAGGGCCCAGGTGGGGTTGTATCAGTCCAGAGATAGGGGTGCCATTTTGCAGTTTTGCCTTGTTATATTCACACAAAGGTGCCTGATAATGCTAAAGAAGGCCTTAGTCAAAGGTGAGTTTAGTAGGCTTTCCCCGGTTTCACTACTAGCTGATTTTTGCTTGCTGTTTACCTTAAATTTGCATGTATGTACTTATTTTTTATCTTATCTTATTTTTTTAGTTTATTTAATTTTTTTAGTAATCTCGACACCGAATTTGGGGCTCAAACTCACAACCCTGAGATCAAGAGTCGCATGCTCTTCTCACTGAGCCAGCCAGGTGCCCCTGCATTTGTGTGTTTAAATAAATGCAAATGATGTGAAACGAAAGCGAAACTTCTACCCGCTTAGGTCCTACTTTATATTAGTTATAGTGAATGCTAACTGGTTAAAGACAAATCCCAAAATAGCCACTTAAGACTCTCAAAGTTGATTTCTCCCTTACATCAGTCTGGTGTGAGTCGGGGGCAGTCTGGGCAGTTAGACGTTTGTTAGAGACTCAAGCCTGTGAACGTTCATCCTTAACGCCTGGCTGCTGGGTTGCACTGGATGTACCAGCATTCAGGGGAAGATTCACGGAGGATACTGCAGGAGATCCTACGGGCCGGGCCTGGAAGTGATGCACATCATTTCCACCCAGGCTCTACTGGCCAGTTTCAGTCACACGGCCCCACCTGGATGCTGAGGGACTGGAAAACATCTCTGTGGCTGCCAGGCAGAGGACAGCAGCAATATCGGTGAATACTGGCGATCTCTTTCCAGACATGGTATCCACTCCCGACCGCATTTGTGTCAGTATTAAGAAAACTTTAATCAGAAAAATGAAAGACCTGTAAGCACCCATATATCCACCGTCTAGATCTGCAGTTAACATTTTGCTACATTTGCTTTATATATATATCCATGTGTTCATCCTTCCATCCGTCATCCTATCTTATTTTGGGGGGCACCTCAAAGAAATGAGGGTTACCTCCATCATTCTACATAGTATGCTATGCCTCTTATGTCTGTATTATTTCTTGACTTAGTAGCTTTCAAGACTATATACTAACCTTTACTGTGAAACTTCAGGAATTAGTGCATTTTTACTAGTATATGCCTCTACTCTCCCCCCCCCACCCCCATTTCTGCAAGTCATACATAAATTTTCTGATGTTCTTGTCAGTATGGTAAAATGCCAATGGGGGAATATAGTTGTGGGTATATAGTCTTTTACTGTATTTCACTTTAGAATTCTAGGGAAATTGGGGCACCTGGGTGGCTCAGTCGGTTAAACATCCAACTCTTGATTTCAGCTTAGGTCATGGTCGCATCAGCCTCTGCACTGACAGTACGGAACCTGCTTGGGATTCTCTCTCTCCCTTTCTCTCTGCCCCTCTTCTGTTTGCCCTCTCTCTCTCAAAAAATAAATAAACTAAAAAAAAAAAAATTAGAATTCTAAGGAATTCTATTGTTTACCATCTTCCTTCCTTCCTTCCTTCCTTCCTTCCTTCCTTCCTTCCTTCCTTCCACCTGCATTTCTTCACTGACCAACTTTAAACAGTGTCCTTGGCTAGGTAAATGAGGATATAACATCCTCAGATTTCAACTGTCTTTTCCATTTTATCCTCCACACCCTGTCCTGGTCTGCCTCTCAACCTTTCATGTGGCTAGAATGTTCTGTTCCATAATTAGTATAATTAAATCTTCTGTGCATTGTCTGTAGATTGAAAGTTGAAAACTAATCAGTATTTAACATATTAGGATCACATATGTATTATTTACTGGACAACCAGGGAGTGCATTTAGACTTCGAGAGAAGGAAATGTAATCTTACATTGCTTACCTTGTGACCTGTGGCAGAAGACATTACTTTAAAAGAAAAGCAAGGAGTAAGATTGGAAGGGAGGTAGTGCAGGTATTATAATTATTTACTTTTAAAATGATCTTAACATGCTTTTATCCTGTTTTGGAGCTTCTCACTTTTACTTCCATTGTTATGGAGAATTTATTTTCTTTTTGAAGACGAAAAGCAGGGTGGTTAAGACTTTGGGCTCTGGAGCCAGACTGTGCAAATCCCAGTTTTGTCACTTCCAGCTCTGAGACTTTAGACAAGTGATTTAGGCTTTCCGAGCCTCGGTTTTGTCATCTAGAAAAGGAGTTACTAATATAACGTACCTCATAAGGTTGTTGTTAAAACCGGTGAAGCGTTAGAACAGCCTCGCACATAGAAAGTGTCCGAGAAGCATGTTTTAGTTTGGACTTGGTTCCCCCTGGTCCTGTCTCACTCTTGGGTTAGCCCACTACTTCGCTGATCCTTCTCTGTTTTTGCATTCCTTTGCTTTGGCTGGAGTATTTCCTGTGGTCCTCTATATATTCTGTCACTCTCTATATTCACCTTTTTCTTACAGTTTTCCTGTTGACTTTTAAAATTCCATTTTCTCTTTCCAAAATATTTTTTGTTGTCTGCTGGATCTTATTCATCGAAGTTTGGGGCTTGGGGGAGGGGAGTGGTGTTGGTCGGAAGGCTTGAGTCAAGTGAATTAATGGCTTCTGTTGGCATTAAATTTCAAGGACTCATCAGAGTTTTTACAATATTCACTAAGAAGAGAATATTCTCAGAATAAGAATTTTCCTCAGATGTATTTTGTACCATGGAAGGATTTCAGAGTGGAACTAGTGTTCTGAGAGATATACTTTGGAAAATGTGCTCTTTTAGGATTAAAAATGATGTATATATCAAAGAGCAGTGATAATACATAGAAAAAACAGATAAGATAAAAAATGTCTATTACTGTAATAAATGTGAATGGGTTAAAATCTCTGTTAAAAAAAAAGACCCCCTTCCAGATTAAGACAGAAAGCAAAATGTACATGCTGCATATATTTAGGTTCCTGTTAGGTCTGATAAACCAGTCCAGTTTTTTAAAGTCTTACATACTTAATAGTTACATTTATAAACAGAGATGCTTAACTCCTCTTATATATCTCAGAACACACATTCTATGTATGTGTGTATATGTAAGATGCACACTTCAAATTAAAATTACAAATTAATTGCTCAATTACACATTTTAGATTGGAATCAGGGGCTGATCTGAACTCTTTATACGTCTAATTCCCCTAAATGTTAAAAATAGAATCCCAAACTGCAAGTATTTCTTAGTACATAATACTGCTTACACACATACGTAATTACATAATTACTACTCATTTAATTCTTATTTTATTTTATTTTTTTAAGTAGGCTCCATCTCCAACGAGGGGCTTGAACTCACGACCCCTGAGATCAAGAGCCACATGCTTCACCTACTGAGCCAACCAGGCACCCCTCATTTAATTGTTTTAAATACTTCTCTACTTGATTCTGAATCATTTTAGGATTAAAAAGTTAGTTTAGGGGGCGCCTGGGTGGCTCAGTCGGTTGAGCGTCCGGCTTCGGCTCAGGTCACGATCTCGCGATCCATGAGTTCGAGCCCCGCGTCGGGCTCTGGGCTGATGGCTCAGAGCCTGGAGCCTGCTTCAGATTCTGTGTCTCCCTCTCTCTCTGCCCTCCCCCATTCATGCTCTGTCTCTCTCTGTCTCAAAAATAAATAAATATTAAAAAAATAAAGTTAGTTTACGTAAGTATTTTTTTATAAATAACACAGGAATTTCATCCCAGGTGAGGCTTTTAAGCAACAGAGGCCTCTAGCAGGGACAAGGACAGGATTGTTACTCTGGACTCCAAATACCCACTGGAGCTCCTTTTGCTGTGGTGGGAGCATATTTGGTTTGAGCATGTACAAAGATAGTCTACGCATGATAGGTTTTCTCAACCTTTATGTGAGGATCTGTTGTTTTACCTTGTCTTTACTGGTAGTTTTTCTGGGTGTAGAATTCTAGGTTCAAGATCTTTGTAATCTCTCTGCACAGTGATTTCAAAACTTGAGGAAGGAGATGGTCATAATGCCCATTGTGACAAACAAACTTAGATTTAAGTTATATTTTCCTTAATTCTTAACAGCTCCTAATTGGGAGCCTTAGACCTCCGTTCAAATGGCCACAAAGAAGAGTTTGTACGTCTTTGGCATTTAGATATAAATATTTCCCCTCTGACTCCAAAGACTTGTGACTTGATAGAACACTACCTGCTTTTCTTCCACTTTCTGTCTCGTAAGGCCAGTATCTTTCTTGACAGTAATACAAAATGTCATTTAATTGTGCCTATCTCTGTGGCTTTAATTGTGCCTATCTCTATGGCTTTGTCTGACCTACAGAGTCATTCTACTGAAACAATAGTATCAGTGACAGACTTTCCTCCCCTACCCTCCACAGGCACCACAGGGTACCTTAAATCAGACAGGACCTTCTATGTTGAAGAAGAAAAAGTAGCATTTACAAACTCCAGCACATTAACCAGCAAACCTTGGAAGAGTGACTCCTGCAGAACCTGTTAGAAATGCATTAAAATAGACTCACAAGTAAAAATGAGAGAATTCAACAATATGTCTTACACAGTTTTTCTAAACTGTTCATGGAATGGTTAAAACATTGACCTGTCCTGTTCCAGAAAGAAAGCCTCATTACAGTCTCTTAAGGGAAATTTTATGGTCACTCTATTATATCATAATGCAGTAAAACTGTAGATAATAAAAGTTGAAATTTAAAAAACTTAATCCATTTGGTAAAGTTTGACCCAAGAAAGAACTGAGAACAACAATTTATTAAAAAATGATTATGGAGTGCTTCATCAAGTTACAAATAAGCAAGTTCGTTCCTCTGAAATTTTTTGATGTCTGAAAAGAAACAATGAAAATAAGTTAATTACTATACTCAGAAAATTAGGAAATAAACAAGAAAATAAATCTGGGAAAACAGGAAGGTGTTTTTTGAAAAGGCAGAAATTAATGAAGCAGATTATAACTGTGGCTGTTTCATCCTCCTCTTTTTTTTCTTTTTTCTTTTGAGTTTTAAATTTTTATTTATTTTTGAGAAAGATACAGAGAGCAAGTGCGGGAGGGGCAGAGAGAGGAGACAGAATCCCATGCAGGCTCTACACTGTCAGCGCAGAGCCCGATGCAGGGCTTAACCTCACGAATATTGAGATCATGACCGGAGCCAAAATCAAGAGTTGGACACTTAACCGCCTGAGCCACCCAGGTACCCCATGTCTTACCCTCCTCTTACCCACCCTCTTACCACCTAGTACACTGCCTGATACATGCTTGGCACATGGTAAATATTTGTTGAACGAATGGATATATGAATGAACAAAAAAGAAAAAGAACACCTTCAGTTAAAAATGTAAGAGTATGTTTTTTGTTAAAACAATGAAGTAGAGAAAACAAAAAACAATGTCTAACCGTAGTTAGACTAAGAAAAAGAAGAGAACAGAAATATCCCAGATTTGCATTTAAGAATGCACATATTCAAAGACGTGGTTTAAAAAAATAGAATAAAAATATAAAATTTTGATGAACTTGAAAATGAAACTATAAAATCAGTTCCTGAAGAAACGAAACAGTTGGACAGAAGAGTAATTTTGGAAGACATCACAAAGTAACTTAAAAGCTCCAAAAATAACCCTGAACCCAGATGATTTAATAGGTAAAGTTCTTTAAATACAAGAAGAGCATTTCCGTGATATTTAAAGTCATCTAGTGCCTTGTTTCCCAAAGATTACCATAGTATAGAGGGTACAGGTAATGATTTGAGGTATATACAGATGACTGTTTCTTATTTTAATAATTTCAAATGTGTGAGAAAAATTATAACTAGTACATCAAATCTATGCTGCTTAGGGTGAAGTTGGGCTAAAAGAAAAAGTCAATATTAAGTTCGTGCAAAAAAAAATTAAATATATAATCAGACAAGTAAGTACAAATAGAATTGTGAAGGTGATACTCAAATAATAGAATCTTGGAAAATATTCTGAAGTACGTAAAAGATGGAAAACATTCCAATTTATTTTCACAAAAGTAATACTTATACTGTGAAGCCAAAACCTTTCAAAGATAGCGCTAAGAAAGCCAGAGTACCTTCTTACTGATGTTGATATACAAGTCCTAATTGAAATATAAGCCAAGTTTAATCCAACCATATATTTAAAAACTGTTATGCCACTGTAAAACTGGTTCATTCCAAGAATGCAATGATATTATTCTATGAATTTATGCCAACAGTGAATTTAAAGAAAAAAATTTTCATCTGTATATCAGTAATACATTTAATAAAATTTAACATATACCTTAGAAACATTTAATAGGAATGAATGGATCCTTTCTTAAGATAATAAATAAAATGGTCTGAAAGCTGCACACACCATGCTTAACAGGAAACTAAAAACATTCCTGTAAAGGTCAGGAAAATAACAGCGGTGCCCATACAGGACATTGTTTTCAGATAGACTAGCCAAAGCAGTAAGATGTTTAAAAATAATATTTATTGAAAATGAGACAAAAGTAGCATTATTTGTAGGTCCTATAATTTTCTTGCTAGAATAGCCAGGAAGATTAACTGAAAAACTATTAGAATGAATGAGAATTCAGTAAATAGCTAGGAAATGCATGCATATGTATTTATATAATTTTGTTATATATATTTTATATTCTCTATATAAAATTTTGTTATATATATTTTATATTATATATATGCAATATATCATATTTGTATGAATATGCATATACATGCAGTATGTGTGTATGTAGGTATGTGTGTTTATATCAGTAGCTTTATGCTAATAATAACCAGAAACAGTGGTTTATTAGAAGGTCACATTCACACTATAAGAAATGTGTATAGAATCTGGGGGAGAAATAAGGAATGTATAAGACCTCTGTAGTAAACAGTAAATTCTTAGAGAGTTAGATCCTAGTGATGATGGCACAAATGTCCTCTGTTAATTGGAGATACTGTCCTTCAGAAGATCAGAAATCGTTGCTGAATTTTGTAACATACCTTTTTGCCATTCATCTTGATGTTATGATTTTTCTGGTTAGACATAATGATTTCACGGATTTAAAATTTTTTTCCCTGGGGAGTCTGGGTGGCTCGGTTGGTTAAGCGTCTGACTCTTGATTTCAGCTCAGGTCATGATTTCACAGTTTGTGAGTTCGAGCCCTGTATCTGTTTTCCTGCTCTCTCTCTTTCTCTCACTCTCTCCGCCCCCCTGCACCCTTTTACCCCTCTCCCATTTGCACTTGAGCTCGCTCACTCTCTCTCTGAAAATAAATAAACTTAAAAAAAATTTTCCTCTTATAATCCCATTTTAGGTCAGATTTTCCTTAATACCCCTTTTGGTTTTTTTTTTTTTTTTTAACATGAAAGATGAATTATTGTAAGTTTTTATTGGTTCCTTGTTGCCTTATATGGGTAAAAGGGTGTGTGTGCAAGGTTAGCTCTGAAGTTTCTGATAACTTTAATATCCTATGATTTTATGTTTTTAGACTCTTTTTTCAGTGAGTTCTATGCCCACCATGGGGCTCGTACTCACGACCCTGAGATAAGGAGTCTTGTGCTCCACTGACTGGGCCAGCCAGGTGTCCCTATGATTTTTTTAGACTTAAACTTTCTAAGTCAGGTATTTTGTGGGTGGAGGAGACTGGGGTTTTCTTTGTTGAGCTTGTCACCCAGATGTGCTTTAGGTATGAGCTTTCTGGCCAGTTGAACTCTGTTTTACTTTCTTAAAAAGTTTGCTATGGCTCCAGTCAGATGAGACCAGCCTGTGTGGTCGTATCCTAGAAGCATCATGAAGGCGCCGAGCATTTTGAAGGTTTCTGCGTCTCCTCATGAAGAAAGCAGTGTCCCCATGACAAAGCAGTCCCCTGGGACCGTCCTTCTACCAGACCCGTCCCATTGGCCTGGCCTCACCCCTGCTGCTCAGCGTCAGGAGATGCCACTTCCCCAGTCGGCCGTCCCACTTCTGACTTGGCCTTCGATGCCCTCTGGTGCCCGGCCTTCACGTGGACATCGCAGGGCGGTTTGTTCTCCAGCTGAGGGAGAACTACCCGAGAACGCTTACTTGCCCCCCTCATCTCATCTCCACAGCCCCCAACACTCCCCAGAGGCCCTAGCGAACAGCCCGGCTCTAATGAATTGATGGCAGCCGCCCCTTGTATTTCCTGGAAATTTTTTAAATCTCAGGAGAAGGTAGGCTTTATATTTTAAAATCGATGTGGTTGGCCACATATTTAAAACCGAGATTTAAAAAAAAAAATCACTTACTGGTATGAACTTCAGAAAAGCTTCTTTCACAGAAAGAGATTTTGCACATTCCACACCACTACAAAGATAACCCAGATATCCTGGGCCAGCGACTCCCCTGGGGCCGGGCACGGGGAGTCACCCCTGTCAGAGGCCCCACAGGCCACGGGCAGTATCTCCCTGTGGCTTTTCGCAATTCCCACCTATTCGTGGATACCCTCTCTCCAGTGACCTGCCCGCTTCATCGTTTTTAACCTCTGCTCCGTTACTTTGGAAAAATTAGTCTTTTTTCCCTTCGCTTCTTCACGCTCCTCCCCTCTCCAGCTCCGTGTTCCAAATTGAACCTAATTATGGATAAGTGTTCAGATTAGGGGTTATGATAAACCTGGAAAGGTAAAGTCATACATTTTGACCTGAAACTCTATCCAATGAAGAACCAGTGCCAACAGCCTCCCAAGCCCTTGAAAAATCCCCTTTGTTTTATCTGCCAGAGAATTCATTTTTCTTCCTCTAATTGGTCCTGCTTTTCTCTCTACCAGCAGCCAAATTAAAAAAAAAAAAAAAAAAAATCTTGAAGGTTAAATGATCAGCAGTCTAACCTTCTGATTTATTCACAGATAAACAAGGAGTCCATTCAAAGTGGTCCTAGAACTATTCTGAAAATTCTCTGTTTATACTTGCGTTTTGGTCTCTTCTGCTCTGCCCTTCCTTCAGTCTGAGTACATTCCGTTGCGCGTGTTACGTGCAGTTAGTTATAGGCCGGACCAGAGACGTGATGAGACCGTCTCTCTTTGCAGGTTACGTTTGTGTGTGGGTGTTGTTTGCTTGCGCGCGTTTGTGTGTCCACGTGCCCCTCACACCTTCCCTGACACCCTCACTTTCTGTGGCATTCTGCTTTTGTGCTTTATGCCCTGGTGAGGGTTTTCAAAACCAGTAGTTGTAGGTGATTAAGAAAGAAGGAATGAAAATCAAGGAGACAACAGTAATTGGAGCGGGGGTTACATTTTCGTGGAAGCTGCACGTTAAAATGTCCTCTTGTTTGTCCTAAATTCTCGTATCCGGAGCCTTAGGCTAAACACTTTAGATACAAGATAGTCCTTGAGGCATTATGGACAATCCTGCTTTTCCTTTACTGTCACAGCACCGGTTCTGTTACCAGCCTGGACTCCGGGGGTGGGGTGGGGATGGTGCTGGGGGCCTCTTGATGGCTTCGGTCCGTCCATGTCCGCGTGCTGGGCTCCCCTCACTCATCCTCAGTCCCCGTGTGCCTGGAAACCAGTAACTAAAGCAGCCAGAACCGTGTCTAAACCAGAAGGGCTTCTCCTGATCAACAAAAAGGTGTGAGGTTTGGGCACAGTTTTAGCTTCTCCGGAGACCTCTTTCTGTTCTGCTGGTTGAGGACAGCATCTCAGGGGGCCGAGTATCTCCGGCTGTACAGTGCAGTCCTAGTGAGATAAAGTATTTTCGCACACGCGGGCGTGGGCACACGCCGTCCCCTCGCCTCAGCCTTCCCCTGAGTGCACGGGCCTCCCGGGAACCACCCCGCGCCCCTTCTCCTTGCCCTGTGCCCGGATGCTCCTTTCACAGAACTGGTCCACGGACTCCTCCGCAGGTCGACCAGAAGTCCCCCTTGTCCAGGCTAAGTCCCAGTTAACACCTGTTGCGGGTCAGTGTACGCCCATTATTTTCATTTTCAAAAATGCCATTTGCAAGATAAATGTTACCTCCATCCTACTTTTCATCCTTTCAGGCTTCTTCAGCCCTGACGTCACCTCCTCAGGTAGACCCTTCCGCACCTGGTAGGCTTCCTTTCTCCGAAGCTGGACGGGATCCTTTGTTTGCCCTGCTTGCTGACTGGCCCTCAGGGCTTGGTCGGGCTGAGCCAGGGGTTTGTGAGAAGCAGATACATTTAGGCTTCTTTCAGCCTCGGGACCCATGCAGGGCCAGGCTGGGAGGAAGTGAGAGAGGAGGCACTAGGTGCAGGAGAAGGGGAGGGATGTGCAAGGGGAAGGGGAGGTGAAGCGGAGGAATGCAGGGAAGAGTGAGGTCCAGGGGGGAGCAAGGAAGGACAGAACGTGGGCGCGTGCTGCGGACCAGGATTTATGGGAAGCTTCACTAATGCGATTGTGCCCCCTCGAGAAATTTTAATGTCCTCTACCACTCAAGGCTGTAAGAGTCAGATGTGAGGGTTTCAGATTTGAGGCCGTGTGCGGTCAGCTTGAAGGGACTGATACCGCAAGAGACGTCTGGTGAGGCTTGATTATAAGTGGATTACGTGAAATAAACAAACTCCAGTTTTTTCTAGGTGATTTTTTTCTGGGAGTATTAGACAAAACAGGGGATTCAGAGGCACACGTTCAGGCTCGTCTCTCCTTTTTTGACCTTGATGGGTTTTCATGTGCGTAAAGGGCTTGAGCTCCATCTACGATGTCCCTTCCACCTTTTAGAACTGTATGATTTCGTCATACATGGCGGCCAGACTAGAAAGCATTTTGAAGTTCTACAGAGTACTATTTTTTTTTTTTTCCAATTGCAGGCCAGAAAGGAAAACTTCCAAATAAGGATGCATAAGATACTCAGTGAGACAAAGGGAAACAATAACTAAAATACAAGTCTAGCCTTTGCCCTGGCATGAAAAGAATGCAGACTGGTAACTGACCTAAAGGTTTCTGTTTCATTTCATATTTAGGTGAAATGGTCAGCTTTGACCATTATTCCCAAAAAAATGTCTCTTCAGACTTTTAAAATATTTGTGTAATATTGAGACGATTGTATTATCCTTGACAACACTGAGGTCGCTTTTACCTGTAAAAAAATGCCGTGCCTAATTGTGTATGTACCAGGAGCAGTGCTTGAAAAGCTAAATTTAGCAAAATTAATCCGGGCTCACAAATGATCACGGTAGACCTTCAATAAACACCCCTACCTAATACCATGACAAACATTGTGAGGTCGCCTCCCGGTGGCTTAGCCATCTAACGTGGAGGAATGTTTCAGCAAGGAGAGTAATTTGATTTCATCAAAAAGTAAGCACATGGGCCATTCAGACTGTAATTGTCAGGGTTATACCCAAGGATGAGAAACATCTGACCAGTGAATGAACAGAGCTGAGTGCGAAGTGACACTGAGTATGTCGTATGTCTTTGTAAAATGGACAGTCCAGAGGACACACATTGGCCAACCTCATTGGTCTTCTGCAGCGTCTCAAAATTTTTTGAGTAAGAATATTTTCATGGGGACTTTGAGTAAGAATATTTTTCAGGGGGTCTGCCTTTCACAGACATTTACTTACCTCTCCCGCTCCCCAGGCAATTGAATTGTTGACCTTTGACCTTTGATTTAAAAAAAAAATGTCTAATTACTAAAATAGTAAAAACTAAATAGTCCTGGTTGCTTACTGGGAAATCCACCTTGAGACAGAGATTTGCGTGTAGAAAGTTTGTGGAGGGCACCCGTGGAAATAATATCTAGGGTTGGGGGGTGAAGGAAACAGGTTCTGGCAGAGAGAGAAGGTGAAATGTGATAGGACCATCACCGTTGTCTCAGTCCCCAGGGCCTGGAGCTAGGATGGTCCTCCAGGGTCATCCCAAATTGAGACCACGTGGTCAGACCTTTGTGCCTTCTTCCCATCAGCCATGGGAAGGCTTCAGGGGAGAATCTGTTTCCTTGCTTTTTCTAGCAGTCTTCATTTCCTTTATGAATTCTGCCCCGACGGGGACATTGTGATAGGCTGAAAGCCAAAAAAACCCCCAAAAAACAAAAAAACAAAACAACCCAAAAAAACAAAAACATTCACTCACTAGTTTCTTCCTTAAAAAGTTCACTCTCAGGGAGTTGGCTCCACGGCTGACCACAGGTTCTGCCTGCACACGGATAGGCCTGACTCACTCCCGTCCACTCCTTCCTGCCGCCCTCGCCCTCGTCAGGGCCTGTTTCCCCGTGACATCTAGCCAGCGCCCCACGAGCACCTGCTTTGTGCCTGTGGCTAGGGGGGAGGCCAGGTCACTGCTTGCCCTGCAGAGTGGAGGGTGAGAGGGGCCTCATGGTAGAATTAAAAAAATATACATCTGCTCCCTGGTTCCAGGCACAGAGCTCCTAAAACCCTTGGAATTTTTGAGAGGAGCATCTTTTGTTATTCATAATAAGCCCCTTTCAACCGCACTCCAGTTTATGCTAATTGTGGTGACTCTTGGAGGATGGGGCTGGTTGCCCGAGGAACCAAGCACGTGATGAGAGGGCTGGAACCTTCAGCCCCACCCCCCACCCCTGGGGAGGGAAGAGGGGTTTGGAGATTGAGTTTAACCACCAGTGGCGAGTGAACCGGTCAGTCGTGCCTACCTAATGGCACCGCAGTAAAAATTCTAAACAGTGGGTTTTGGAGAGCTTCCAGGCTGCTGAGCACGCCAAGGTTATGGGAAGGTAGCACACCCGAAGAGGGCGGGCAAGCCCCATGCTCACCCCACGCCTTGCCCTCTGCATCTTGCATCTGGCCGATCCTGAGTTGTGTCCTTTGCAATAAGCTGGTGATCTAGTAAGTAAACAGCCTTCTGAGTTGTAGGAGTCGTTACAGCAAGTTATCCGAAGTGTAGGTGACAGCCAGGGACTGGCACCTGAAGTGGGACCGGTCCCGTGGGACTGAGTCCTTAACCTGTGGGGTCTGTGCTAAGTGCAGGTAGTTAGTGTCACAGTTGAGTTGTAGGACACCAGTTGGTGTCCAGAGAGTTTGGAGAAGTGGTTGGTGTGTGTGTCGGGGGTGGGGGGTAGGGGGTGGGGGAGGAGACCTATGCATTTGGTCTCAGGAGTCAGTGTGAGCACAGAGGAAAATGAGTTGTTCTTTTAGGGCCTCTTGCCGGCCTTGACCAACCCCTGCGTTCTTCTCCCTTCGCCAGTGTCAGTGGAGTGTCCCTTCAGAGTGAAGTGTCTGGAGTGACCCCTTCACTGGGGACACAGCCCCTCGAGCCTGGAGCAGGATTGAGCCCCCCGACAGGATTAGTCGTGGCTGAGCTCCTGCCTCTGACCCCATCTTCAGCCGGTCAGAACTCCTTACCTCCAGCCACTGGCCGGGGAACACCTGCTCGAAGCTGGCCTGGGTGCTTTGGATTCAGACGTTTGTAGTATGTCTCCTGCTGGGGGGGGGGGGTGTCCCTCTTCCTTAATCTCGCCTGGTGCCTGGCTGTCCCCTTCAGGTCTCTCTGCGCTCTTCTCTGCCTCAGCTTAGTTTTCTCCCATCGCTTTCTTCTTGCCATCTGGCTTTCCTGTTGTGCTGGAGATCTTTCCGATCTTCCTTCAAGTCTCTTAATTTTCAAAAACCTTCTATTCATGTCTTTATCCTTTTTCTTTATCCTTTTCCTAATTCGTTGCCTGGATGTTCTGTGGTTCAGTATTACTGAACATCAGTATTTTGCGCGGGGAAAGCAATCTTTTCCTGATGCCAAGTCCTCCCTTCTCATCAAGGCGTTTTGCTTTCAGATCTTCCTGAGCGTGGATGGGAGACTTTCTAAAGGTGTGTTTACCACACCGGCCTTGTGGAAGGAGCTTTCTCTGGGCCTCAGCAGGACAGAGGTGGGAGAGCGGGTTGGATGAAGGATAAGCTTCAGGGCGGCATCCCCACAGCCTTTGAACGTCCCCTTCTGCCTCATATCTGGGTTTGAATCCAGATGTGTGTGAATCAGTGTAGAAAACAGAACCGCACAGAACGTGGCACATCAAATAGAGAATATTCCTTTAATAAATTCAGCCTGATTTCAACTGCATTTAGTCCCCTTGGCTTATGTAAATGTACAAATTCCTGCAAATCCCTCAACGTGTATAAGCTTTTCCTTCTTAATATTTAACAGCATGGGCCCTGGAGCCAGAGTTGCTGCATATTCTTATCCTGGCTTCGCTGATTTACTAGCTGTGGGATCCTGGGCTAGTGTAGTGTCTTAATCCATTGCTTTGTTTTCCCTCCTCTATAAAATGGGAATAATAACACCGTGCTGAGTGCTCAGGACAGTGTAACATTCTTAAACAGTGCCTGAAAGTAATGAATTTTCGAAAAATGTTAATAAAATCTTAACAAATAAATTAACAGTAAATCTTAAGGTCTCAATAAATGTTAGCCCATGCTTTTTTTCTTCCTCCTCCAGCCTCTCATCTTATTGCTTCTTTTCTGTGGTTTTCCTTAAGGTAGATGATGTTTCATTTATCTACCAAATGTCTATAGGAGTGCTTCCTTTCCCCAACTCCAGGCCCCACCGTCCCCCTCTTCTTGGCCCGCCCCAAGGTGCTTTTGGGATAGTCAAGGATTGTATTAGTTTCCTGTTGCTGCTGTAACAAGATACCACAAACTTCCTGGCTTAAGGCAACACACATTTGTTTTCTTAGAGTTCTGGAGATTAGAAGTCTGGAATGAAGGTGTGGGCAAGGCCGTGTTCCTTCTGGAGACTTCAGGGCAAACTTATTTCTTTCCCTTTTCCAACTTCAAGGCCACTTGCACCTTCTGCCGTATTTATTTCACGGTTCATTGCTACAACCTCTGGTTCCATCCTCACATCTCCTTTTTCTGCCTTTGACCCGCCCGCCTCCCTCTCGTAAGACCCCTGTGATTACGCTGAGCCCACCAGATAATGCAAGATAATCTCCTCAAGTCAAGAGCCTTCACTTGATCACACCTGCAAAGTCCCTTTGCCATGTAACGCATTCACAGGTTCCAGGGATTAGGGTGTGGGCATCACTGGGGGCACTATTCAGCTTACGGCAGGAAGGAGGCTATGTGAGAAACCTTACTAGAGAACACTCCCCTCACAGTGGTGCTTTACGAGGTGTGGAACTCAGGCCAGGAAGCGGTCTTTCTTCCTGGGGACACTGGGAAAGGTTTCACAGAAGAGGGACGTTTGAGCTGAGTCTTAAGGCTTGAAGAAGCCTTTGCTAGGGGTTGGGCGGGCTCTTAGGCAGAGGAAATAGCGCACGCCAAGAAATGGGGTTGTGACAGAACCCAGCAGTTTTGGGGGCTGGTTAGATCTCTGGATGTTGCCAGAACATTAAGGAGGGGTGGTAGGCAAAGAAATGTGTGGTGTGGATCCAGAGCGTGCCATGATTACGGGTCCGGAATGTATCCCGTGAAGGGAGGGGAACCAGTGGAGCTGTTTTGGTATTTATTTTTAAATATGAATATTTTACCTGATTATGTAAGTAATACGTCTCACTTTATAGAAAATGACATTAAAGAATGTATCCAGAAAATAAAAATCATTCATAATCCTGCCACTCAGGATAATAATGACTTGACATTTCTTTGTGGTGTGGTTATGGAGCCTTTTTTTTATTAGAAATTTTTAATGTTTGTTTATTTTTGAGAGAGAGAGTGGGGGAAGGGCAGAGAGAGAGGGAGAGAGACATCTGAAGCGGGCTCTATGGAGACAGCAGAGAGCACAATGTGGGGCTCGAATTCACCAACTGTGAGATCATGACCTGAGCCTAAATCGGATGCTTAACTGGCTGAGCCACGAGGAACCCCTGCTGAGCCTTTTTACACACACACACACACACGCACACGCACACGCACACGCACACACACACATACTTTCACATAGTTAAATCGTATCGTATATTCCAATTCATATCTTGACTTCTTTACTTAACAGTGTATCATAAATTTTCTTCACGTCATGGGGTGCCTGGGTGGTTTAGTTGGTTAAGCATCCGACTTCGGCTCAGGTCATGATCTCACAGTTGGTGAGTTCAAACCCCACATCGGGCTCTGTGCTGACAGCTCAGAGCCCAGAGCCTGCTTTGGATTCTGTGTCTCCCTCTCTTTCTCTCTGCCCCTCCCCCCACTCATGCTCTTTCTCTTTCTGTGTCAAAAATAAATAAACGTTTAAAAAAAGTAAAAAATAATTCTTCGTGTCATTAAATATTCCCCAATATTTTTAACATCTCCATAATATTCTATTATTCCATGTGGTATTGTATTCTACTCCCATCATTTTCTTTTTAATTTTAAAAGGGAAGGCCCTTTTTATTAATTTTTTTTTAAATTTTAAAAGGGCTCAACTACCATAATTAAATAAAGGAGGATTAAATAAATCCTCCTGTTGTTGGATCCAATATTTTTCTCTATTTTAAATAATTCTAATATATAAGTCTGTGTTTAAGTTTTTACTGACTGTATCTTTAGACTCAGTTCTTTTAAGTTATATTTGTTTATTTTGAGAGAGAGAGAGAGAGAGAGAGCGCGCAAGCGAGCGCATGAGTAGGGGAGGGGCAGAGAGAGCGAGGGAGAGAGAAAATCGCAAGCAGGCTCCATGCCATCAATGCAGAGCCTGATGTGGGGCTCGAACTCACAAACCATAAGATCATGACCTGAGCTGAAATCAAGAGTCGGATGCTTAACCGACTGAGCCACCCAGCAAGATGTCCCTAGACTAAATTCTTAAGTAGATATTTACTCGGCCAAAATATATAAGATCATTTGTAAACTTCTTGATATGTATCTCTGTTATAAAATACATAGAGCTGTGTAGGAAAGTGTTGGTCTCATGGCAGTCTTACCAGCATTATGATCCTGAAGAATTCTCCCTAATTTGTTAGGCAAAAAAAGTACTTCATTGTTTTAATTTGCAGGTCTACTGAGTTTCATATATACATTGGTCATTTGTTTCCTGGGATTTGTCTATTTCTAACTTTTCTCAGTGTTCCAGTGGGGTTTTAATGTTATTCTTATTTATTCTGTGGTATGTTAACATTGTCAATCCATTTCTGTTATATTGTTGCAGATAATTTCTGCAGAGTTTTCTTTTTTTTTTTTTTTTGGTAGTATATTGATTATTATGTTTGTTTTGAAATATAAAAGTCTAAAACTGTAATGGGGCATATTTATTTTTTCCATTGTGATTTCTTACATTATTTCTAGGCTTAGAAAGATTTGTCACACCCAAAGGTCAGATGTTTTTGGGTTTCATATTATATTTTATAATATTTATATATTTAATACATTTGGAATGTTCTTTGGTCTATGACTTACAGTGTTTTTAAAACATTTGGCAATTATTCCAGTAGCATTTACTGAGCAAGATTTCTTTTCCTCATTGATTTGAATTTTCTGTTTTTTAATTTTCTGTTAGATACTTATATATTCTTGGATATATTTGCTGTTCTCTATATCCTACTTCATTGATTACATGATTTTAACTTTTGTGGCCATGTAATATTTTAGTATCTGGTAAATCAAGTTCTCTTCATTGTTTGTTTCTTTGTTTGTTTTTAGTATTTTTTCCTGTTTATTCTTTCAAGTGAGTATTTAAGTCACTTTATCTGGTTTCAGAAAAAACATCTACTTGTAAAATTTGGTGAAATTGCATTACTTTAGGGGATGAATCTGCACATTTTTCAGTATTGAGCCTTTCTTTCTAGGAGTGTGATGTCTTCATTATCTTTTATATTGCCTAGTAAATTAAAAAAAAATTCTTTTTAAGTAGGCTCCATGCCCAACATGGGGCTTGAACTCACAACCCTGATATCAGGAGTTGCATGCTCTACTGACTGAGCTAGCCAGACAGCCCCACTCTAGTAAAATTTTTAACTTTTTCTCTGTAAAGGGAGAAATGAACTAAAGGCATTGTATTTAGATCGGATGACTGGGGAAATGGTGGTATCACTAAGTGAGACGCACACACACACACACACACACACACACACTTCCCTCCAAGAGAGACCCCGAGAGAGCCCGAGACCAGGAGGTCAGGAGGAGAATTAGAGAGGCAGCCTAAAGAATTCACTTTTAGAAATTTTGAGTTTTAGGGGCACCTGGGTGGCTCGGTTGGTTAAGCGTCTGACCCTTGGTTTCCACTCAGGTCGTGATCTCGCGGTTTCATGGGTTCAAGCCCCACATCGGGCTCTGTGCTGACAGCAGGGAGCCTGCTCAGGATTCTCTCTCTCTCTCCCTCTCTGTGCCCCTCCCCCACTCACTCTGTCTCTGTCTCTCTCAAAATAAATAAATAAACTTAAAAAAAGAAAAGAAATTTTCAGTTTTAGCCGACAGGAACATCTGAATGGTTCTGTTAACTTCTGTGAAGCTGCTGTTTGATTTGTATTAGGGGAAAGCGGTTGCTGGTCAGTGGAGATGGTCTGTATTTTTTCTTTTGACTAAATAAATACCTAACCTCCCATCCCAGGAAACTTCTGCTCCTATAGGAGTGGATAGCAGGAAGATAGGTTGTTTACAATTCTACTCATTTGCTTTTACCTCCTTGCCCTCAGTCTATCTGGCTTTTCTGAGTTTTAACCTCTTTTCTCTCTCAGGGTGACGCTTTTCAAGATGATGGGGCGAGCGAGATTAGCCCCTCCCTGATTTTAGCGATGTTTTTTTACTCTTTCGTTTGATGACATGTTATTTGCTGGGCTTGTGGTTTCGTCTGTCTGCTCCACTTTGTCCACGGTTCCGTTAGTTCTGTCGAAATCACCTGTTCTCACCACTCATGCTGATCTCCCCTCAAGACACAGCTTAGTTGTGATCCCTTCCTTGACCACCTTCCCTGACCCTCTGGGTTGGGCCTGGTGTCCTGTGCTCCCCAGGTTCCACATTTGCTGTTTTTACTCTATTTGCTGTACTGGATTGCAGCCATCTCCTTACATAGCTGTTACATACATTTCTACATCAGTACCTCGACCGCTGGGCTCGGCACTTACAAGATGTCTAGGAAAGGTTTGTTAAATGCAAGTACTCTGAACTACATTCATGCCAGGGCATAGGGATGGAGAGATTAAACAGATGGTTGGACATCTTATAGCTAGAGATTAATATTTAGGAATGGCTCACATGGAATGGCTATGTGAAGCTTTAGAAGCGGATTACGGAAAGGGTGGCAAAAGACAAGAGCGGTCAGTAATTCCCCCCATCTTGACCCTCCTTGGGTCAGGAGTCTGGGTATATATGGATAGTGCAGCTTAGGCCTGGTCCTGTCTCTTGGCCACTGCTTACAACAGAAAGGATTTTCAGCACAGTAAACATGACAGTGTGCAAGTGTTAACAGCTCTCTTTTCCCCTTCCTGCATTTGGTCTTTGAAGGGACTGCGGGCCCTGCACATCTGAGGAGCTAGCGGTTGGCAGGGACTGTTTCTCCTGTGTTTACTCTCAGAAGCGTGAGATCAGACAGAAGCGTTCCCCATGGCGTGGTGGAAGAGGTCCTAGTGTGCCAGTCCATGCACTTCTGGGTTCTAGAATGAAAACTCCCATTCCTCTGCGTGATGATCTGCCACTGTTGGAGAAGCATTCATGTGTCAGGGTGCCGAAGGCCAAACCCAGATTTGGCAAAGCGAAAGTGTGGTCCACTTTCAGGGGGATTTAATAAGTTGAGATAGAGAGCTCAAGCTGGACATTCTGAACAAGCAAAGCTAAATCAAAGAGACAAGAGGGGCTCCTGGATGGCTTGGTTGGTTAAGTGTCCACCTTTGGCTCAGGTCATGATGTCATGATCTGTGGGTTCAAGCCCCATGTTGGGCTCTGTGCTGACAGCACGGAGCCTGGAGCCTGCTTCGGATTCTGTGTCTCCCTCTCTCTCTGTCCCTCCCCTGCTTGTGCTCTGTCTCTCTCAAAAATAAACATGAAAAAAATTTAAAAAAGAGACAGAAGAAAGCATTCAACAACAAAAAAGTAGTAAGTAACTCAAAGAGTTTTTTTCCTGATTTGAAACTTTTATTAGATGAAATGCAAAGGATAACGGCCCCATGAGAACTGAATTCGTTTTCTGGAAGCAGCATCTTGTCAGAAACAAAGATACCGATATCATGAGGTGAAATAGGTAACATGTTTGAGAAAGACCAGTGTAGGAAGGTGAGAAAGGAACAGATGGAGAAGACCTGACACATAAAAGGAGAGAACCTAAGCTGAAGGAAATTTTGGGCTTCAAATTAAAAAGGATTCCTAGAAGTCTGGAAAAAGGCATAATTTAATTGCCCAACTACAGCAATAAAGATAAAAATCCTACCGGGGCTCCTGGGTGGCTCAGTCAGTTGAACATCCACTTTTGGCTTGGGTCATGATCTCATAGTTTGTGGGTTCGAACCCTGCATGGGGCTTTGTGCTGATGGCACAGAGCTTGCTTGGGATTCTCTCTCCCTGCCCCTCCACTGCTTGCTTGCTCTCTCTCTCGAAATAAATAAATAAACTTAAAACAAACAAACAAAAAGCCTACCAATTTTTAGACAGGAAGATAGGTCAGTTTTGAAGAGAATTATGATGGTGTTGGAATGCTCACTAGAAGCTCGGATAGCGTCCGTTGGGACTGTTGACCTCAAAGAGCTTTAAGTCTTCTATACCCAGCCATGTTAGCCTGGGTCCTTACCTACAGGCTACGGAAGCTGATTTGCATTGATTTAGGAAGGAAAAAACATTTTTTAGTGGATATTGAGTTGCTGTGGAATTGGAGAATGAGCCGCGGAGATTGTTCAGCCAAGGAACAGTGCCTAAAATCTCACGCAGAATTGGCTCAGGCTGGACGCTGCTGCTGTGTGCGTGAGCACAGAAAATGCAGTTTGCATCAGACCTGCTGGCGCTGGAGCCCACAGCGAGCACCTGGGCCACTGCTTGCCAGGATCTTCATCTTGCTGCAGCCACCATAGCTGCCAGCGAGCATTTCTTCTCATAGTCCTTGCTTTGCAGCACTGGTTGCTGAGCCAAAATCTGGGGCAGGCATAAATACTGTCAGGGTCAAGGGCACACCTTAGCTGCAAAGCGGAGCTGAGAAAGCAAACAGCTGATGTTTTCAGTTTATTCAGTGGGAGGTGGACCCTGCCTTCAACTGAGACTAATGAAGTGGGCAAGTCCTAAGCATAGGGAAGAAAGGTTGGAAAGCTAGGTACTCAGAAAGAGTGCCAGATTCAAATTCTCCTGCCAAGATATCACTTAATGAATCAGAGTGAAAAAGGATATTTTTAGACATGAAGGATTTATATACCCTACTTGAGCAAGCATTCAAATGACCAATTAGAGACTGGTAATTGGATCAGTAGAAACGTCAAGCTAGAGGAAGACCAAGAATATAAGAAAACAGTGGTGAGCAGTGACTCGTGTAGCATGAAGCATTGTGTATATAAATCAAGGATGCGAACTTAGCTGAAATTTTGTAATGTAACTGTAAAGTGGAACTTTTGAAGAGAAGGATCATAATACTTCAAGGAAAATCTAGGAAATAGCCCAGAACTAAAAATTCGAGACTGTCAGCAAAATCCACGATTGCAGGTGGGGGCATTCAAGGCATTCGTATGGAAAATTACTCTAAAATTAATCTCATCTTTGTTGGTAAGGAATTGGGGGACATAGTTATTTAACTTTGATGAAGGTTTAGTTAAGACTGTTACGAATGGCCCGTAACCACAAACGGAATAGAAATGCAGAGTATTTCCAAAATGATAGGGATTGAGGTTGATAATGAAGGGTAAGCAGGTCAGAAAGGAATAAAGAGAAGCAATATCAAATGACCAAAGGTGAGGGGAAGGAAAAAAGGTGAAATAAGAGTTAATAAACAGTAAACAAAATGAAGTCAAAACAATAAAGCTAGATAAAAGCCCCAAAATAAACATTCTTAAGCTAAATTCACCTATTAAAAAACAAACATAAGCATTTTAGTGTCAGACAAATCAGAAGGTAAGAACAGAAGCATTGAACAGGACAAAGAGGGATATTTTATACTGACAAAAGCCAAAAACATGCAACTGTCTTTAATCTTTAAGCAACAAAACACATAGAACAAAAATTGGGAATAAAAGGAGAATTTAATTTTTAAACACATACTGATACTAGGAGATGTTAATTATGTGTCTTTTCTAATTTGACAGGCCAGGGAAACTAGACTGCCAACTTGGATGCCCACAGGGACCACGTGGGCAACATTAATATGTGAATTATTGGGTGTAAGACAGCAGAGAAGATGGGAATTGTACAGTGAAGGGGAGATTGCATGCCTTGCCTAAAGGCATTGACATTCATACATTTTAAAGCCCTTTGCCGGCCAAATAAAACATATCTGTAGCTTGCAGGCTGCCAGTTTCCAACCTCCGAAACAAACAAACAAAGCAAAAATATAGAGGTAATAAATAAAAGATTCAACAAATTTATAGAACAGGAAATACATATTCTCTAGATCTAGGAATTGTTTATAGGAGTTGATCACGTACTTTGTCACCGGAAATGAAAAGCAAAATATAAAAATTCTGATTCTATATGCAGTCTTCTGTCCTCTTAATCCAGTGAAATGAATGATGGTCAAAAAGACAATTATTTAAAAAAACTACTTAAGAATTCAGGGACACCATTTTTAAATAATCTCTGCACCAAGAGAAAGTCAAAACAAATTATAAATAATCTAGAAACACACAAAGAGAGGAGAGTTTTGTAGCAAAGTGGATGGAATGGAACTGAAGCTGAACTCAGAGGAAAATGTACAATCACAGATGCTTTTATTACCATAGAGAAAAAAGACTGAAAATGTAGGAGTGGAATATTCAACCTATGAAACCAGGAAGAAAGCAAAAGAAAGAGAAATAAATTAATGAGGAAAGCTGGAAGGAATGAAATAGAAGACATAAAACCATAAAGAAGATAAATCAAACCAAATACTAGTACTTTGAAAAGGCAAATAATGGAAATTATTTCTGGTTAAAGAAAAGGAGAGGAAAAACATTAAAAATGGGTAAGGATCTATTGTTAAAGACATGAAAAGTGAAAAATTCGGTGTATACTAATACATTAAAAAAACTGGAGGAAATGGATGAATTTCCCCCTAAATATAAATGTATACAGTAATTCCTGGAAATAATATAAAACTTTAAGTATTATCATTATTAGTTATCATTTTGTTATTAGTGCAATAAGGCAAAACATCTTTTGGCTTAAATATTGGAAAGAAAAATTAGACCCAAGAGTAAGGGAATTGGTAAGTGACTGTATATGAGATAAATATAGAAAGAATATAAGCTTTTTTTTCTATACTAGCAATAACTTCTTCACAGTGGAAATTGAAAAAAAAAATCCAGTTCAAAGGTGCCATAAAATATTTAGGAATAATTTTACCTAGAATATTCTAGGACATAAGGTAGAAGATGTTAAATCTCACTGTGGTTCATAGAACAAGACTTGAAATAATGGAGAAGCTACTGTTTTCCAGAATGGGCAGATTTAATGTCATAAAATTATTAATCCGTCTCAAATTAGTATGCTCGGAAATGAGACTAATTTCTCCCCAGAATTCTTTCTTTGAGGAAAAAAAGGAAACTCCTTAATTCAAGCCTCAAAAAGTGTCATTTTTAACCAAGGCGGCATGTTCTTAATTACTTTATTCTGAATAACAAAGTAAGACTCAGGGAAGACAGACTAAAATAACCTCAGTTTTAATTTTAGAGTTTTATGGGGGCCACCTGACAGAGTTGGTTTAGAAAAAGGGAGACATTTTTTTTTTCAATTTTTTTTTTAATTGTTTATTTATTTTTGAGAGAGAGACAGAGTGTGAGCAGGGGAGGGGTCAGAGAGAGAGAGAGGGAGACACAAAATCCGAATCAGGCTCCAGGCTCTGAGTTGTCAGCACAGAGCCCGACACGGGGCTCGAACTCAAAAACCGTGAGATCATGACCTGAGCCGAGGTCGGACGCCTAACGACTGAGCCACCCAGACGCCCCAAAAGGGAGACAAATTTAAAACAAATTTGGTGTTTATTCTACGAAGTATAACCTCATAGTTACAAGCATTCCGTGTTGCTAAATTGAGGCTTTGAAAGATTATGACAGCAAGTGATTGTGTTGTAGGGATCACAAATATATACCGGCAGGAAGCATTTTTTTTTTAGAAGAAATTGACATCATGCCATGTACATATGCTTTTGAGACTTGGTATGAAAATTTCAGTGGCAGCACGATGCAGTCCGTGGATTCAAAAAGCGCCCAAACTCAAAACAGCTTAGATGGTTCTCTGGTCGCCTGGAACAGATGGCTGAAAAGTAGCTGTGGTGTCGATGAAGGCAGTGACGGAGAACGTGCATGTGATGAATCTGGATACAAATTTTCTTGAAATACAAGTATGGGATCAATAATTCTTTTTTTTTTTTTCAAATTAAAAAAAATTTTTTTACGTTTATTTATCTATTTTGAGAGACAGAGAAAGAGAGAGAGGGAGAGGCAGAATCCCAAGCAGGCCATGCACTGTCAGCACAGAGCTTGACGTGGGGCTCGATCTCACAAACCCTGACATCACAACCTGAGCTGAAACCGAGAGTCATACGCTTAACCCACTGAGCCCCCCCCCCCCGCCAGGTGCCCCTGGGATCAATATTTCTAAATGAATATATTTTATGTAATACGATTTTAAATATGAACATATAGATATAATTTTAATATATTAATATGCATTCTGTAATACGATAAGACATTATTACTAACATGTAATATACAATTTATTGAAGTACATGTTTTATATATAATATGTAATACATATTACATACTAAATATAAGTGAGTAATATATAAATTAAAGTAGGGATTTGACTGTAGTAATAAAAGCTTACTCAAGTTGGTCAAGAAGTTTTTATTTTGTTTTTGTTTTTTACTCTTTTGGGAAACGATTATTCCCTTATATTCAGGGTCCACTCTCTCTGTTAGTGTTAAATTTGGCTGCAAGTGACAAAATCCCGCAGATAGTAGTGGCTTAAAGAAGACCTGAATTCATCTCTCATGTAAGTCTGGGTACATGGGGCGTGGGGCACCTGGGTGGCTCAGTTGGTTAAGTGTGCAACTTCAGCTCAGGATCTCGCAGTTCGTGAGTTCGAGCCCCGCATCGGGCTCTGCTGACAGCTCAGAGCCTGGAGCCTGCTTTAGATTCTGTGTCTTCCTGTCTCTGTGCTCCTCCCCCACTCGTGCTGTCTCTCTCTCTCTCTCTCTCTCTCTCTCTCTCTCAAAAATAAATATTAAAAAAAATTTTTTTTTAAAGTCTCGGTACATGGTCCAGGCCAGTATGGGGCTCAAAGGTGCTGGGCCTGGTTCTTGCTGACCTCTGGTTCCACTAGGTGAGATCCTGACCTCACGTCCCAAACATGACCTTTGCATTTCAAGCAGCGATAATAGTATGATAAGAATGGAGGAAAGGGGTGAGCACTGCCGCAGCGATAATAGTATGATAAGAATGGAGGAAAGGGGTGAGCACTGCCGGGTAAGGGGAGCTTCCAGAAGATACTGTATCCAGTTGGCCAGAACTTAGCTACCCAGCCACACCCCGCTGCAAAAGAGGCTGGGGAATGCCCTTATTCTGGAACCATGTACCCCCCAAAGAAGTCATGTTGTTGAGAAAGGAAAAGAGAAGAAATACTGAGGCATATCCAGCCTCTGCTTAGACATATGTAACAATCTGGGGAAAATGCTCAAAATATCCTGAATCTGTGAGGTATACCTAGAAACAGATAAGGGTAGATAAATATCTAAGGAGGCAGTGGTACAGGTCAGTTGGCAATAGCGTGATAAGTAACTCAGTGCAAAACAAAACCAAAAAAAAAAAAAGAAAGAAAGGAAAGAAAAAAGAGGAAACAAAGATATTGAGCATCACTTGTAATCAGAGAAATGGAAGTCAGAGGAAATCATTTTTCACCCCTCAAAAAGAGTAATCAGCACTGATCAGGGTCTAAAGAAGAAATTATTCCTGTGCATTGTGGGTGGCAGCGTGAATGGTTGTAATCTTTTTGGAAAGGAATCTAGTAACAGCTATCGAGATTGAAAAGTTGTATGTTCCTTTTGACAAAGCAGTCCCATCTTGGGGGATTCTGCCCCCTAGAAATAAAAACACCACCACTTAAGTATGTAGTGAATGCAGAAAAAGGTTGGTAATTGCAGTACATTTTTAAAAAAAAAATTTTAATGTTTTTACTTATTTTTGAGAGACAGAGACAGAGCAGAGTGCAAGTGGGGGAGAGTCAGAGAGAGGGAGATGCAGAATGTGAAGCAGGCTCCAGGCCCCGAGCTGTCAGCACAGAGCCCGACACGGGGCTCAAACTCATGAACTGCATGATCGTGACCTGAGCCGAAGTCGGACACTTAACCGACTGAGCCACCCAGGCACCCCCCGTCCCCCTTTTTTTTGTAATGGCTCAAATCTGAATGTTCCCCAGCAGGAACTGATTGAATAAATTGTAGTTCATCACTCCTATGAAGTACTATATTATTAAAGAGAACAAGTTAGCTCTATTTTCACTGTCCTGGAAGGCTGTAAATGCCTTCTAGTGATAAAAGTAGAATTCACAAAGAAATGCTAACAGCTTTATGTCATATATGCATATGTTATGATCCCAAACAAAAAACTAACAGGCCTGTCTGTGTCAGTGTGGAAGAACACATTCTTTCCATATCTCATATTTCATTTTGCTATCTCAGGAAAATAGGGGATTTTGATTATTTCAGTTTGAGAAAGAGCATTATTTCTGTATGCCAGAGGGGAGAGTTTGGTGACTAAGAGTGAGAACTTTGGAGCCCACGTTTCTGGGTTCAAATCTCCACTTAAGCTGTTGTAACCTTGGGCAAGTTATCTGAACGCACCTGTGCCTCCATTTCCTGCGAGGTAAAATACATATAAAAGCAGTAGCTGCAACAAAGGGTTTAAGTGAGCTAATACAATATATGTAAAGTATTTGGTGCAGAATAAGTTGTGCATAGGAGAGAAGGCTGTTTCTGTTTTCTTTAAATTAAAAATATTAATAAAGTAAGTGAAGAGTAAGGGAAGGTTCATTTTATTCCTTTTGTGGTGAAACACTAAACATATTTTCATTGCTCTTAGAGGTTGATTTTGAAGAAATGGTGAAGCCACAACATATATTTTTTTTTAAGTTTGTTTAAGAGAGAGAGAGAGAGAGCGCCAGAAAGGGGCAGAGAGAGAGAGAGAGAGAGAGAGGGAGACAGAGAATCTCAAGCAGGTTCCGTGCTGTCAGCGCAGAGCCCATTGTGGGGCTCGATCTCATGAACGTGAGATCCTGACCTGAGCCAGAATCAAGAGTCAGACACTTAACCAACTGAGCCACCCAGGTGCCCACCCAACAGATTTCTTAAGCATGCCTTTACTCCTTCTTACTGTAGGGAAGAAATGGGACCAGCTTGCCCCAAAAAGTGCAAAACATCTAGAGTCTTGTATTTACCAGGGAGTAGATCTTTTTTTTTTTTTTTTTTTAGAGACTGGGAGCTTTTTTTTTTTTTTTTTTAAATTTTTTTTTTTTTCAACATTTATTTATTTTTGGGACAGAGACAGAGCATGAACGGGGGAGGGGCAGAGAGAGAGGGAGACACAGAATCGGAAACAGGCTCCAGGCTCTGAGCCATCAGCCCAGAGCCTGACGCGGGGCTCGAACTCACGGACTGCGAGATCGTGACCTGACTGAAGTCGGACGCTTAACCGACTGCGCCACCCAGGCGCCCCATACCAGGGAGTAGATCTTACCACTGTCTTCAGTGTGAATTTGGAACTGGCAACCTGTCAGTGGAATGAACGTTGGCTTCCATGTCTAGACATTTCAACAATGAGAACATCAGTTTGGGAAATAGAGGCACACGGTTAATGGCTTCATGAGATAAAACTGTGTGGTCAGCCTAGGGAGGTGTGACGGATTGTATTCCCCCGAGATGGCTCCGCCTCTGCCTCCCACCTCGTGTGCACTTCCCCAGTGCAACTTTGCCACTTGCTCGGTCAAGGAACGCGAACCTTGAACTTGGGCAGGCCCAGGACTGCTTCCGAGTGGAGTATGACAGAAGTGACCCATGTGACTGCCAAGGCTGGCCTGGAAGAGGCCATGTGGTGACCCTTGTATGCAGAAACACATCCGGAGCCCTGAGCCATTCTGTAACAAGCCCAGCCACCCTGAGACCCACCCCCCGCCCCCTCCTGGAGAGGCCCCCCCAACAGTGCTCCGACAGCCCAGCTCAGCTGCCACGCGACCGCATTGGTTGCCCTGCCCGCCACGTGAGCGAGCCCCGTGGCATGTCCGGCCCAGCGAGTCTTCCGGTTACTGCAGCCACCTGAGAGCATCGAAGTCACAAGTGCCTGGCCAGGCCTTTCCCAAGTTCTTCACCTGCAAAAGAAAATTAGGGGAGTCTGGGTGGCTCAGTCAGCCGAGCATCCGACTTCGGCTCAGGTCGCGGTCTCAAGATTCGGGAGTTCGGGCCCCGCATTGGGCTCACTGCTGTTAGCACAGAGCCTGCTTTGGATCCTCTGTCCCCCTCTCTCTGCCCCTCCCCAGCTCATTCTTTCTCTCTCAAAAATAAATAAACATTAAAAAAATAATAATAAAATGGTTTTTTCTACCTATGAAATTAAGGGGAAACTTTGTCCTGAAGCAGTGGTAACTTGCTAAACAGTATGCATAATTTTCATTAAAATTTTTTTTTGTTTATTACTTATTTTTGAGAGAGAGAGACAGCACGTGAGCAGGGGAGGGGCAGAGAGAGAGGGAGACACAGAATCTGAAGCAGGCTCCAGGCTCTGAGCTGTCAGCACAGAGCCCAACGCAGGGCTCGAACTCGTGAACCATGAGTTCGTGACCTGAGCCGAAGTCGGAGGCTTAACCGACTGAGCCATCCAGGTGCCCCCTTAATTTTCATTTTTAATTGTTGCCTAATGTCCCCTGCTGGGGTCTGAAGCCTTTTTTTATTTGTTTTAAAAACTGGTGCACTATGCCATTTTGTGTGTGTTGCATTACTTTGATGTTTGTTCTGGCGTCTGCTTCCCTCTTCTGTCAGGATTTCTTCCTCCTTGGATAAGTTGCCCCTTCCCCACCCCCCCTTACCCCCCCCCGGCCTTCAATGAATCAGCATATCACCTTGACCTTCATGAGTCGAGGCCAGTAGCGACCCAGGCTGAATGAGATGCGAGGAGACATTTGTTAGGGCCTCCAGAAGAGTCTTAGCACCATTCCCTGGATTTGATGGTGTCCAGACTGAGGCCTGGAACTGCCCAGGCATCACACTGCCATGAGGCAAGGCAGATCGCTGATGAAGGTAGCCTGCCCAGGTGCACGTGCGAGGGAGAGCGACGGTCCCTGAAAGCATATTTCAGTCGTGCTGGACCTCAAGTCCAGCAAGACTCAGACTTGCCCCTAGAGTTCCAGTTATAGAAGCCAAAAACTCATTTTATTGTTTCAGGCTTGAATTGGGTGTCCTCTTGTGACTAGACGCTTCCTAACTCATAGCGACCACAACTGCAGCATTTTTGAGATTCTGGGTAACATTTCCGAGGGATGTTGCTAAATCAGAGGCTCTCCAGGCAGTCCCCCTGATGAATGACCCCGGGTCCCGTGAGGCCTGGTGGGAAGGGTGAGGAATGCTTTTGCTTCAAGAATGGGAAACCAAGGAGAGAAACAAAGCTGCCCTCACATATTCAGATGTCACGTGGAAGAAGCAATAATTCTGTTCTTTGTGGTTCCAGATTATTTCAGAACTGGAACCAACATGTGCCATGTTAACGAAGATCAAATTGAGCCCCGTATAAAGAAGGATTGTCCAACTGTTGGAGCCTCCAGCAGTGGAAGGGGCTGTCCGGTGCTGGCTTCTCTTTCACTGCAAATCCTTGGTCTCTGGCACGTGACAGTTTGGTAAATAGCATCAGAGGTTGGATGCTGTTGATACTACTTTGTATGAAAGATCAGGCTACGTGGTTTCTCTGTTTCTTCCAGTTTGGAAATGATACGATTCTGCGCTTCCTTAGGTATCGGAAGACATACTTACTGTGAGACCCTTGGGCGAACTGTGAAGCGTCTCAGACAGTCCGTTTCCTTACCATAAAATAAAGATAACAGCACTTTGCCAAATGATTTTTGTGAGCCGCAAATTAATGTGTATGAAAACGCTTTGAAAGACCAAAGTGGTGCAGATGTGAACTGGTATTAGCATCGCCTACATTGCGAACTCTCAGTTTAAAGAATGTGGGAAGGGCCACCTGGGTGGCTCGGTTAAGCATCTGACTCTTGATTTCAGCTCAGGTCAGGTATTCATGGTTCGTGAGTTTGAGCCCCGCGTCAGGCTCTGCGCTCTATGCTTAGAGCCTGCTTGTGATTCACTCTCTTTCCCTCTCTCTGCCCCCTCCCCGCTCTCCCTCTCTCTCTTTCAAAATGAATAAACATTAAAAAAAAAATAAAGAATGTGGTCAATTCCTTAAAGTTCTATGTTTTGACCAATGCATGGTTTAAGAAAACAGAACAAAGTGATGTTGATCCAGATAAACCTATTTCAGCACGCCCCCTCTGCGTAATTCTCTAATTTCTGTAATTGCACACGCAGGTGAATTTGGTTCCTTTTAGTGGTGGAATTTGGAAGTTTCTCACTGGTTGCTAGGAGATGGAGCTATCACTGGGCAAAGTGTATATAATGTTAGGGAGTCAGAGCTAAATCGTGATCTAGCATGGGTCCTTCTCAGGTGTATCACGACTCACATATTGGGTGCCTGGGTGGCTCAGGCAGGTAAGTGCCCGACTTCAGCTCAGGTCGTGATCTCACGGTTCATGACTTCGAGCCCCACGTTGGGCTCCGTGCTGACAGCTCAGAACCTGGAGCCTGTTTCCGATTCTGTGTTTCCCTCTCTCTCTGACCCTCCCCCTCTAGTGCTCTCTCTCTCTCTCTCTCTCTCTCTCTTTCTCTCTCCCTCTCCCTGTCTCTCTCAAAAATAAACAAAACATTTAAACAATTAAAAAAAAAAGACTCACAAATCGGGAAGTGGATATTTTCTCATCTCTACTGAAGGGAAGGCTACTCACGGAGAGGCAGATGTTGTAATTCACTAAAGCCCCATCGCCGTCAGCCCCTTCTCCTTTCCAGTTTGCTGACCAGAGACCCTGGGGGCGCACCTCCCATGCAGAGGAGTTAGGTAATGAGGATTTCATTTGGCCCACACAGTGGGCTAGGAAGCCAACCCAGCACGCAGAGTGAAACCTGGGGCCAACTGGTCCTCTGGCCACTTCAGTTTCAATGGAAATGAGACGTCCCGCCTGCTTTGGGCTTTTCAACTTGGCGTGTTGGGAGCTGCCCTTCCAGAGCCGTTTTGCATTTTGGCTTCTCCCGGAGGGGACTGTGGGCCGTGTGGGCCCCCTGCAAGAAGCCACTCAGACCATGCTATTATCTCTTCTCGTAACACTGCCGCTTTGTCTCCGCACTTTGTCTTGCCTTTAAAGACCCAGCACAGAGTGGTCGCTGTGCCCTCCCTAGGCCAAGACCCCCTTCGGCGTCTTTTGTTCAGAGGCCCTCTCTGTCGAGAGCATCGTTCATGGTGGCCATGGAACAGTGTGACTATTTGGGAAAGAGAAGGATGCAATTTTTAAAAAAATTTTTAATGTTGATTTTTGACAGAGAGAGAGGGAGGGTCAGAGACAGAAGGGGACACAGAATCTGAAGCAGGCTCCAGGCTCTGAGCTGTCAGCACGGAGCCCAACACGGGGCTCAAACTCACAAACTGAAATCATGGCCTGAGCTGAAGTCCGACGCTTAACAGACTGAGCCACCCAGGCGCCCCGAGAAGGATGCAGATTTACAAGTGTTTTCAACTCTAACCCGAGATGCTGAGCCAGTGGAGTGTGAGCAAGATTAATTTGGCACCCTGCAAAAAAAGAAAAAAAAAAATGACAAGACAGAAAACTTTTATCCTGCTACAAAAAAAAAAACATCTCTAAACGTGGACCCGACTGTTTGCTTTTAGCCAAGAAAGCAAACTGCACAAGTGACTTGGTTCATTGGTACGGGTAGGATTCTTTTGAGTGGCTTCCTCTGTTTGGTCCGCCAAGGAGTTTCCATTGACTTTCATATGAGGTGAATGCATCTCTAGAAAACACTCCACGGAAACTTCCCACAAGGCAGTGGAACTAGGGAAGAATTACCTTCCGCCACAGGCAAGGTGGGGCCTGAGATTTGATAACAGACTTCAGTTCCTTGTGGCCCTTCTTCTGCTTTGCTGAGTGGCCTCAAACTTTTTTATCTCACTTGTTCTGAGTCCAAAGGGACAGCACCGCCTGTAAAACCAACAGCCGCCTGATTACCTCCTTCCGAGCTGCATCCACCAGCACTCACGTGTCTTTTTCTCCATTCTCGTTATTGACGTGGTATAGGCACAGGTTAAAAAACGAAATAGGGCCCTTATGAAAAGCAAAACTGCTGTTGCTCTACCCCGTCCCCTTTCTTATCCCACTTCTCGAAGTTAACCACTTACATACACTTGCTTAATTAAACTGCTAAGGTGCCTTTTTTTTTTTTTTTTTTTTTTTTAAAGTAGACTTTCACAGCAGTTTTGGGCACAGCAAAATTGAGAGGGCACAGTGTGCCCACCCTTGTAACCCCTGTCCTGCCCCCCCCCCCCCCACAAGTGTGCAGGGCTCCTCTCACCATCAATATCCCTCACTACAGTGGTCCATTTGTTACAACTGATGGACCTGTACATGGCTGGCACATGACAGCCACTCAGTCCATGGTTCACATTAGGGTTCACGTTCTTTGGGTTCGGACAAATGTATCCACCCATTATAGTATCATACGGAACAGTTTCACTGCCCTAAACATCCTCTGTACTCTGCCTGTTTGTTCTTCCCTCTGCCCAACCCCTGATCTTTCTACTCTCTCCATAATTTATCTCTTCTGGAATGTTCTATAGTTGAAATTCTACAGTGTGTAGCCTTCTCATAATGGCTTCTTTCACCCAGTCATCTGCATTTAGGGTCCTTCCCTGTCTTTTCATGGCTTTATAGCTCATTTCTTTGTAGCACTGAATGATACTCCATTGCCTGGATGTATCATGGCTTATCCGTTCACTTTCTGAAGGACGCCTTGGTTGCTTCCATGTTTTGGCAGTTGTGAATAAAGCTGCTCTGAACATCTTTGTGCGGGTTTGTGTGTAGGCATCGCTTTTCAACTCATTTGGGTAAATACCAAGGGGTGCGATAGCTGAATGACGGCAAGAGTGTGTTTAGTTTTGTAAGGAATCGCCAAACTGTCTTCACTGCCTAACTGCGCCATTTTGCATTTCTGCCAGCAAAGAACAAGAGTTCCTGTTGCTCCGCACCCTTGTCGGCACGCGGTGGTGTTAAGGTTTTGGATTTTAGCCATTCTCGTAGGTGTGTAGTGGTACTTCATAGTTTGTTTTGTTTTTTTTTTTTGTAATGTATTTATTTATTTTTGAGAGAGACAGAGTGAGTGGGGGAGGGGCAGAGAGCAGGGGAGACACAGAATCCAAAGCAGGCTCCAGGCTCCGAGCCGTCAACACAGAGCCCGACGCGGGGCTCAAATCCACGGACTGTGAGATCACGACCTGAGCCGAAGTCGGATGCTCAACTGACTGAGCCCCCAGGCACCCCTCTCGTAGTTGTTTTAATTTGTTGTTCCCTAATGTATTTCAACTTTATTTGCTAGCTGGGATAATATTCAAATGTTCTATAAAATAGTCTTGCATACTTGGTGTATAGGTCAGTTTAAAGAGTATCAGTGTAATTGTCACTATATATGTATATATTCCCCGCAGAGTAAAGTCGTGTGGTACGATTTTGTGACCTTTCTTATGCAGCTTCCTGTTTTTGTGAAGTTTCTGGTTTTTTCACTGTTTTCTGAGTTATTATTTTAATTCTGATTAGTTAATAGGCAGTGCTGTGTTAGTTTCAGGTGTACAATATAGTGATTCAACACTTGCATATATCACCCAGTGCTCATCATGACAAGTGCCTTCCTTAATCCCCATCATCTGTTTAACCCATCCCTCTCCCTGCAACCTTCCCTCTGGTATGGATCAGCTTGTTCTCCATAGTTAAGAGTCTGTTTATTTCTTGTGATAAGAACTTTTTTAAAAATTTAAATCCAAGTTAGTTAACATACAGTGTAATAATGGTTTCAGGAGTAGGATTTAGTGATTCATCACTTACATATAACGCTCAGTGCTCATCCCAACAAGTGTTCTCCTTAATGCCCATCGCCCATTTAGCCAGCCCCCCACCCAACACCCTGCCAGCAACCTTCTGTTTGTTCTCTGTATTTAAGAGTCTCTTATGGTTTGCCTCCCTCTCTGTTTTTATCTTATTTATCCTTCCCTCCCCCAATTTTCATCTGTTTTGTTTCTTAAATTCCACATATGAGGGAAATCGTATGATATTTATCTTTCTCTGACTTATTTCATTTAGCATAATAACGCTGTAGTTCCATCCACGTTGTTGCAAATGGCAAGATTTCATTCTTTTTGAAATCCATTCATCAGTCCATGGACATTTGGGCTCTTTCCATAATCTGGCTATTGTCAATAGTGCTGCTATAAACATTGGGGTGCATGTGCCCCTTTGAATCAGTATTTTTGTATCCATTGGATAAATACCTAGTAGTGTAATTGCCGGGTCTTAGGGTCATTCTATTTTTAATTTTTTTGAGAACCTTTCACTATTTTTATTATATCCTCATTTTTTTTTTTCATACTCTTCATCCAACCAGATGTTCTTTCAAAGAAACTTCCCTTGGGAGGCATCTTATCCTCTTGGCCCAGTTTGGATGTGTTCTCCAGATTTGCTCCATGGGTATCCTCTCGAGACTCCCCGTGACTGGTTTCCTCTAATAGAACCATTGGTCTCCCACGATCACTTACCCTCTTTCTCTTTGGTTTACTCCCTCGTTCTCCTGGAGCACATTCTCAAGTAACTTACTTAGAAAGGGTGTTAGCAGTTTAATTTTTTTTCTGAGTCTCCATATGTTTGACAGTATGTTTTATTGTCTACCTCTGTGACTAGTTTATAGTTAGGTCAGATATAGAATTCTAGGTTGAAAATCATTTTCAGAACTTTGAAGGTATTTGCTTCATTGCCTTTGAGAATTCAGTACTGCTATAATGAATGATGGCCAGTCTCATGCTCACACCCCTTCCCTGAACTTGTAGGCATTCTTGGTGTCCTGAAACTTTATAAAGGGATATCTTCATGTGGGTCTTTTCTCATTCATTCTGCCTGACACAAGTTCTGGGACTCACGTTCTTCAGCGTTGGAGGATTCTCTCATGTCAGTTTTTTGGTCATTTCCTTCACTGTGCTTCCACTGGTCTGTATTTCCAGATCTTCTGTTAATTGACTGTTTGATCTTCCGGATTGGCCCTGAGTGTTTACCTTTTCTGTTTTAATCTTGTTACATGTCAGGAGAGGTCTTTGATTTTGCATTCCATCCCTTCTATCGAAGCTTATAATTTGACAAATGTATTTAAAATTTTTGAGAGTTTTTTCTTGTGCTATCCTTTTCTTTCTTCCAAGCATCCTGGCGTTGTTTTAATGAGTGCATATCACCTTGAATCTCAAGCTCTGTCCATGAGGCCTTCCTTGAGCATCCTCTAGAAATGTGCGTTCTTCCCCATCAGCCCCCTCCTTGTCAGGGCTCCCTGCACTCCAGGCCTTTTGCCCATTCCGTTCACTTTTTCTTAGCCTACCTTTATGCCTTTAATCTAGTTTGAGGTACTTTTGTTGTAATTCGATTATACTTACCAAGTAAGTAGTTTGATATTCAGATCTGTTGCTCAGATGAGAGGTCCATATAAAGAGAGTTAATTGGGGGGTCATCTGTATATAAGTGGTATTTTAGGATCTTGAGATGGAATAGAATCACCAGGAAAATAATTTGTAATAAGAGAGGAGGAAAGGCCCAGGACCCAGGTCTGAAGATTCTGACAAGTAGAAGCAGAGAGACAAGGAGGGGCCAGCAAAGGAGAGAGACCGAAGACAGTTGCTGAACTAAGAGAAAAACCAGGAGAGTTGTTCATTGGAGGCATGCTTGTTCCCGGGCACCTGGGGGGGCTCAATCGGTTAAGTGGCCGACTTCGGCTCAGGTCATGATCTCGTGGTTCGTGGGTTCGAGCCCCATGTCAGGCTCTGCACTGACATTGCGGAGCCTGCTTGGGATTCTCTCTCTCTCTCTCTCTCTCTCTCTCTCTCTCTCTTTCTCTCTCTCTCTCTCTCTCTCTCTCTCTCTCTCAAAATAAATAAATAAATAACGTAATTAGTTAAAAAAAAAAAAAAAAAAGGAATTGTTCCAGTTCTGCTGAGAGGATTGAAGGTCTCTGTTGTGTTGGCCCATGTGGAGGTTGTGGATGGCCTCAGTGGACAAGGTTTGGGTTGAGTAATGGCAGAGGAGAGAGAAGAAGAAGTGAAGACAACCAAGGTACAGGACTCTGGGGAGGATTCTGTTGTGAGGGGGAAGAAGGAAAGCAGGTATAGCAGGAGGAAGATGTGGGCTACAGACTTTTTTTTCAGATTTTAAGTAATCTCTACACCCAACATGGGGCTCGAACTCACAAACCCGAGATCCAGAGTTGCATGCTCTACCGACTGAGCCAACCAGGTGCCCCGAGATTTTTTTTTTTAATTGAAGAGAGTTAAGCATGTTTAAATGCCCATCAGAAGGATGGAAAGGAAAGGCTGTTTCAACAAATCACAGTGACAGTGGAGATGTGGAATGGGTTAAATAGGTTTGTTGCGATGGGGGGTGGGAACAAAAACCCAAAAGTGAAAGGTTGGATGTGTTGATTAGGATGAGATTGTGCTTGACCGGGAAAGCCCAGGGAAAAAGTTTGACATCATCATGATGAAGCAGGCGGGAATGCCTACCGATTCTGGAACAGAACAGTGAGCAGGATATTTAAGGGATATTGGTCCATTACGTCTCCGGGCTGGGAGAGGCTGGAATCGGAAAGACCTTTGGGAACATTTCAGAAATTCAGATGGAACATTCTTAAGGACCTAGACTGGATCCCTACCAAAAGGAAAACAAAGAAAAAATATAGAAACATTCCCAAAAATAACTGGTTTTAGTGACTGGTTGGTTACCAAAAGAAAAGGGAGAGGACATTTTAAATGTTTTTCAGGTTCCTCGACTGGAGGATAAGGAGATATGGATAAGGAGAGCGAAGGGAAGGAGGAATAAATATCACCCAAAGGTTGAGAAAGATGGAGATTGGGGGGGGGGGGGGGGAGATTAGATTTGACAATAAATGCATTATTGGAGCTTTTGAGAAAAAAAGTTATGAACGGTTAGAGTAAAAACTATCCTAGTAGTTGAGATTCTTTGAGACCGAAGGGGTAAGTTCTCTTGTGTTTCAGAGGCAAGGCAGCAATTATGTGGTAGGTGATAATGGTGAACTTTCATTTCTGTCTCCCGCCTGTCTCTCCCACAGGGCAGGTCTGTGAATTCTTATTGAAGAAATGAAAGTTTAGTAATTTATTTCAGAATGTCACCATTTCCTTCATCAATGCATGGTAGAGAGAAGACCTACCTACCAAAGAACAATCCAAGTAGCATTCTTAGGGTAAGACAAGGAAATTAAGAAGGGACTGAAGTAAATTTAAAAAAATAAAAAATAAAATTAAAAAAAAGGGACTGAAAATATTTTATTTTCAGCTCATGAGAATCACTGCTTGAGACAGGCATCTGATCCGATTTAAATGGTTGTGCTATTGTTGTTTTAAACATGCTTTTTATTCTCTGCAAAGATTTATGTTTCCTGCCCCCTTAACTCTCTGTATGTTGTTATGATAGGATTTTCCCTTCTGCTTTTTAAATTTACTACATAAATGTAACCATACAAAAGAAACAGGAAATTTTCTCACAGCCCAAGCAGCTTAATATTCACCTGTTCTCAATGTTCTGGGTACTCGTCTAGTGTGTGTATCTATGAATACAGAGTTTGATGCACCTGTGATCTGTCACATTATAATTTTTCATTTGGCACTTTAAAAATATAACACATCAGGGAGCACCTGGGTGGCACAGTCGTTTAAGCATCTAACTCTTGATCTCGGCTTGGGTCATGATCTCACGGTTCGTGAGTTTGAGCCCCACATCGGGTTCCGTGCTGATGGTGTGGATCCTGCTTGGGATTCTGTCTCTCCTCTCTGCCCCTTCCCCGCTTGTGTGTGCATGTTCTCTCTCTCTCAAATATATAAAATTTAAAAAAAATTTTTTTTTTAGTATAACATATCATTTTTTTAAGTTTATTTTGAGAGAGAGAGAGAGAGAGAGAGAGAGAGAGCGCATGTGAGCAAGGTTGGGGCAGAGAGAGAGGGAGAGAGAGAATCCCAAGCAAGCTTAACACTCAGCATGGAGCCCCACACAGGGCTCGATATCACGACCTGAGCCAAAATCAAGAGTTGGACATTTAACTGACTGAGCCATCCAGGCGGATCCAAACATTTTTTCTTTTTGAGAGAGGGGGTGCAAGTGAGTGAGGGTTGGGGGGGGAGAGAGAGAATCCCACGGGAGGCAGAGAGAGAGAGAGAAGTGGGGCTTACCCGAAGCGAGGCTCAAGCTCACCAGATATGGTACTCGAACTCGCAAACCGTGAGATCATGACCTGAGCCAAAGTCAGATGGCTAACGACTGAGCCACCCAGGGGCCCAGCAAGCATGTTTTTTAGAAAATCATATTAGTCTTCCCAATTATGAGGTGGGGCTTGCTTTTAATTTAACTTCATGCCGTTAGACAGCCAGCCTCAGTAGGAATAAGTGGCGGTCTGATGGGAGGATGGGGAAAAGACCAGAGAAGTCAAGAGTGACGGCTAGGCCGTCCTTATTCTGTCAACCCTGGGCTTCTCACTGCCTCTGCGGTCTCCCTTGCCGTGGTGTATGTATCCAGTGGTATGCTCTATGTCAGGGTTCCCGGATGTAGAGTGCAGTGCTGATCAAGTGTCAGAATGGAAAGAACAGAAACAAAAACGAAAACAGATGTCGTAACAAACACAACTGGATTGTGTATCTCATAATACACAAGTGGGTATATTTCACAAACGTACACTGATGTAAAAAAATTCCTAGTAGTCTAGGTAAGGTGCGAGTAGTAACACCTATGCGGAGGGCAAGCTAAGATTTGGCAGAAGGGAGGAGCTCACTTCAGCCGGAAAGGATGACAGAGTTGATCTGCTGCTCTGTTTGAGTCCTGCCCATCCTCAAACCCGACGGACGGATGGTTGAAAAGGAGCCTTCATTTCAGTGGCCGTGTCGGGAATGGCCAGTGGCTGTGTGATAACAAGAGCTGGGCTCTCCCATCTGCCTTGAACTTGAGTTATCTTCCGTTTTCATCAGGGCCCTTTCCAGGATTACTTCATTCTAGAGAACCAGCGTTACTAACACGGTTTATGGCTTGGTGATTTCAATCTTCATTTTACGAGAACAATTAAATAAATCTTGGCTTCGTTGAGTATTTTCTTCATTAAGTATGATGCAAGGAAGATGCCTGAAGGCATTAAACTGTGTGTTGTAGTACTCTCAGCTTTCCAGTAACTTCTAATTTGAAAAAGTTAATTAAAAAACAAACAAACCCATAGTTTGGGGGTACCTGGGTAGCTCAGTTCATTAAACATTGGACTCTTCATTTTGGCCCAGGTCATGATCTCATGGTTCATGAGTTCAGGCCCCACACCCCCCCCTCCCCTACTGTCAGCACAGAGCCTGCTTGGGATTCTCTCTCTCCCTCTCTCTCTGCCCCTCCCCTGCTTGCGTTCATTCTCTCTCTCTCTCTCTGTCTCTCTCTCTCCAAATACATAAATAAATAAACTTAAGAAAGACCATCTAGTTTTTCTGTATATTAGTATGACAACTTAAGCTTTATTGTGTCAAGGTTTTAAAAAGCACTTAGCTGTTAGACACAGCACCGAATGCCATTGGCCTTCACATCATCACCCCCAATTTCAGCATGTTCATACCTTCAGGTCTTCCTTAGAAGCGGCCCTTGGCACTGGGCTCAGAGCTCAGAACCGTGCCACATCGGGTTCTGCTTCTGTCTTGGTCGATTGGAGCTGCTGCCATTCTGGGGGGCGGGGGGCATACCCTCCACTGCTTCCTACCTTGTGGAGGCCTAGGGATTGGTGACACCTTCTAGGGTCCTTTGTCACTGGGGACCTTCAACCCGAGGCACAGAGTTGGGGAAGTTACCGCAGTCAGCCTTGATTCATCAAACGGTCTTTGGGTTTGGAAAATAGGTCCAGAATTTTCGCTTACCCTTTAACCTCTGAGGTGGGTCTCATTTGTAGAGCCATATAGGAAATCAATGTCTGGGTTCGCACTCCTAGAATTTTTTTTTAACATGGTCTACAATGTAGTATAGATGAAAACAGAAAATAGTTCCTTCCCTTACATTTCCCGTTATAAATACTCTAAATTTTGTATCATTTCCATATTATGTAAATCCCTTTAGCATTTAAAACCGTACCATAGCTACATGTAATGCGTCCTTATCCCATTTGTTCTTATTTCTCTGAATACAAATAAGCACACTGTTTCCACTTGTGTTAAAAGCAGTAGGTCATTGGACTAGGTTAGTCTTCCCTTGGTGTTACTCGTGTCTTGTGATTTCTTAAGCAAATTTGTACTCATTCACAAGATGTTGATGAACTTTTTAAATAAAATGTTTATCAAGGGGCACCCGGGGTGGCTCAGTTGGTTAAGCATCCCAGTTAGGCCCAGGTCATGAACTTGCGGTTTGTGAGTTCGAGCCCCGCGTCAGGCTCCACGCTGAGTGTGGAGCCCGCTTGAGATTCTCTGTCTCTGTCATGGGGCGCCTGGGTGGCCCAGTCGGTTAAGTGTCTGACTTCGGCTCAGGTCACGATCTCACAATTTGTAAGTTCGAGCCCCGCATCGGGCTCTGTGCTGACAGCTCGGATCCCAGAGCCTGCTTCAGATTCTGTATCTCCCTCTCCCTCTGTTCCTCCCCTGCTCGCGCACTCTCTCAAAAATAAAGATCGCACTCTCTAAAAAATAAATAAAGATTTAAAAATATCAAGAAAAAAACGTTTATCAAGAAATGCACTGTGACCTTGCATTTTGTCAAAAGGCTGTTGTTTAGTTGCCGGGGTTACAGTTTAGATGCATTAGGCTGCAGGTTACAGAAAACCCAATTCAAGATGACTTGTGTGAAGGACATTTATTGGCTTGTGTAACTGGAAGGCCAGCTTAGCTACAGGCTAAGCTCCAGGGCTGATTGAGCAGCAATTCCACCGAGCTACTAAGAATTTGCTTTCCTTCTTTCTACTCTGTTCTCACCTTCCTCTCATGATGACAACAGGTTGCAGCCATTCCCAGACTTCTGTGCTCCCTTCCTCATGTGCAGTAATGTTTTAGAAACTCACCCAGAAGACCCCCTCCTGGTGTCCTGTCGACCTCAGTTGAGGGGTGTGTCCAGGCCTTGAACCAGCAACTGTGGCTGGGATGAGATTAAGTGGAGGAGTTCAGGCTTGGAGTCAGTTTCCCCCCAAAGTCTAGGGGCTGTGGGAGGAGGTACAGAAACCCCAGTCAGCTCCAGGTAGGTTTCTAGAGGCGCGGGTGGGTGGGTGGGGCGGAAATGAATGAAGGGCAGCAGCCATCCCGTTCCGTGTCCGACGTGAGTGGAAGTCACTTGGGTTTCATTTATAAAAGTGCTTGCGTTGTTTCATTGGTTTCTACTTCTTCTGTCCTTAGGGGCTGTGACAACAGCCAAACGGACAGGCATCCCAGCTCCTCGAGAACATTCGGTAACCGTCTCCAGGGAGAGAACCGTGCCACGCGGTCCCTCCAACCCCAGGAAGTCGGTGTCCAGCCCCACGTCTTCCAGCACACCCACCCCTACGAAGCACCTGCGGACCACCTCCGCAAGACCCAAGCCAGAGAATGAAGGCGGGGAAAAGGCCGTGCTCGAGTCCCAGGTTCGGGAACTCCTGGCAGAAGCCAAAGCGAAAGACAGCGAAATTAACAGGCTTCGAAGCGAGCTGAAGAAATGTAAGGAGAAAAGGACTCCGAGCGCTGAAGGAACCGAGCCTTCCGACGCAAATGCAGATGGAGCGCCCGTCTCCCCAGGCGACTCGGAACCCTTGCTAAGAGCTCTTGAGGAGAAGAACAAGAATTTTCAGAAGGAGCTTGCAGATCTGGAGGAGGAAAACCGGGCCTTAAGGGAGAAACTGACTCATCTGGAGCATTCCCCAAATTCGGAGGGGGGTGCTAGTCACACGGGGGAGAGCAGCTGCCCAACGTCCGTAACTCAGGAGTCCAGCTTCGGAAGCCCACCCGGAAATCAGCTGTCGGGCGAGCTCGATGCCTATCGGCACCCCATACACGAGAACGCGTTAAGGACATCAGGCTCTTCAAGCAGCGACGTCACCAAAGCTTCTTTGTCCCCAGATGCCTCGGATTTCGAGCACATCACGGCCGACACGCCCTCCAGGCCCCTGTCCTCCAGCAGCAACCCCTTTAAGAGCTCCAAGTGCTCCACGACAGGCAGCTCCCCCAACAACGTGAGCGAGCTGTCCCTGGCCTCCCTCGCGGAGAAGATACAGAAGATGGAGGAAAACCAGCACAGCACGGCCGAGGAGCTGCAGGCTACTCTGCAGGAGTTGTCGGACCAGCAGCAGATGGTTCAGGAGCTGACGGCCGAAAACGAGAAACTGCTGGACGAGAAGACGATCCTGGAGAGTTCTTTCCACCAGCACCGAGAGAGGGCCGCGCAGCTAAGTCAGGAGAACGAGAAGCTGATAAACCTCCTGCAAGAGCGCGCAAAGAGCGAGGAGCCCGCCGCCGTTCAAGAAGGCAAAATCCTGGAGCTGGAGCAGAAGTGCGCAGAAATTCTTGACCAGGGCCGCTTTGAAAGGGAGAAGCTGCTTAACATCCAGCAGCAGCTGACCTGTAGCCTCCGGAAGGTGGAGGAGGAGAACCAAGGAGCTTTGGAAGCGATTAAACACCTCAAGGAAGAAAACGAAAAGCTGACCGGGGTTCTGGAACGGGAGCGGTGTAATAACGGTGTGATGGCCAAAACTCTGGAGGAGTGCAAGGCGACCTTGGAAGGGCTGCAGATTGAAAATGGGTCTTTGAAGGCGCATTTGGAGAGTGAGCAGCAGAAAGCGACGGACACCAGTCCCGTGGGGCAGACGGCAGAGGCGCGTGAAGTTCAAGAGATGTTGAGAGTCGCTCGAGCTGAGAAGGATCAGCTGGAGCTCTCTTGCACCGAGCTCAGGCAAGAATTGCTAAAGGCCCATGGTGAAATTAAACATGTTTCAAGCCTGCTGGCCAAGGTAAGGACACAGTCCTTTCCCGGTATTTGCTCATCCTTCTTAGCGTTGTTCCCCTCGACCTTGAGATTCACAGAGCATAGAGACTCCTTGGCTCAGCCGGTTTCGTTCATGAATCCGGCTTTCTAGCTTGAAGATGTGTTCCATTCCGGACAGACTGGGGACGCAAAAATGAGACACCCCCCACTTCTGACTATAGGTTCAAAGTGTAGCAGGGAGATGGTGAATCAGATCAGTGAGTGCGATGCAGGGATAAAGAGTATCCTAGAGGACAGCTCAGAGTTCAGTTCCAAGGAGGAACACCTAGAATGATGTGGGAGAAAGGAAAGTAGTGCTGGAGGGCTTCCTGAAAGAGGTGGCAAGTAAGCTGAATCTTATTGGCTCAGAATGAGAGACGGTTATCCAGGTTTATCAGTTAACATGCTCTGGGCTGCTAGTAACAGGAGATTAAAATCATCCCTAATTTCCCTCCCCAGTAATAATATAACCACTGTTTTGGGGTTTTCTTTCAGATGTGTGTGTGTGTGTGTGTGTGTGTGTCCCACAAATTAAAAAAAAAAATTTTTATAGACTCATCCTTTACATACTCTTTTAGTTTAAAATTTTTAGGTTTATTTTTATTTATTTTTTTGAGGGGGATAGAGAGCAAGCAGAGGAGGGGCAGAGAGAGAGGGAGACAGAATCCCAAGTAGGCTCCATGCTGTCAGCACAGAGCCCAGTGCAGGGCTCGAACTCACAAACCATGAGATCATGACCTGAGCCGAAATCAAGAATTGGACACTTAACTGATTGAGCCACCCACGTGCCCCATGTAATTTAATATTTTGTGAGTATATTCTTCTCATTATTCTTTGAAACGTGATATTAAGGCCAGGCCGTATTCTAGTATATAAAGATCTCATACGTTCTGTACCGGTCACCTGTTCATTGAGCGTGTTATGTTCTCTTCCGGTCTTTTGATATTGTAAATACATTTTTTTTTTTTTTTTAATATCTGTCTGGTTATTTCCTTAGGAAAAATTCCTAAACACTGACTTGATGTGTCAGAATGTGACCTTTTTTTTCCTGTATTATTTTTTTTAATGTTTATTTATTTTTGAGACAGAGACAGAGCATGAACGGGGGAGGGTCAGAGAGAGAGGGAGACACAGAATCGGAAGCAGGTTCCAGGCTCTGAGCTGTCAGCACAGAGTCCGAGGCGGGGCTCAAACTCATGGACCGCGAGATCATGACCTGAGCCGACGACGGACGCTTAACCGACTGAGCCACCCACGCGCCCTGAATGTGACCATTTTAAGGACACTCGATACATTCAGCCAGTTTTCCCCCCAGAAGTGTTCCCACCAGCTGATCCACGGGAGTGCCTGTTTCCCTGAACCCTTGCCAATGCTTGGTATCCAGTTGCTGGGTCATTCAGATCTGGTCTTCGTTGCCTCTTTTTTCCTCCCCTTCTTCACTGGGGAAGATCTTACCCAGCCCACAATCGAACAAATGATCCCTGTTTCATTTTTAAAAATAATCCTTTCGTCAGTCTGCAACTTTGTTACATGATAAAGTTGCTGGTAATTCTATAATATCCTGCCTGCTCACAGAGCAGTGCTGGAAAGGCATAGACAGGTGGCTTCCTAGTTTCTGTTTCCTGCAAGCTCTGGATCTGTGATGTTAGGGGTCTGGTGGTGAGAGAGAGAGGTTGAAATGACTTCCCACCTTAGGGTCGTCACTGTTTTAAGAAACAAGCTGTTAGGCGCCTGGGTGGCTCAGTCAGTTAAGCGTCCGACTCTTGATTTCAGCTCAAGACCTGATCTCACAGTCGAGAAGGCAGAGTCTGCTTGGGATTCTCTCTCCCACTCTTTTTGCTCCTTCACCCCTATAAGCTCTCTCTCTCTCCCTCAAAATAAATAAACACACACAAAAAAAAAAAGAAAAGAAAAGACAAGAAAAAAGTTGTGCCATGAGCTCACAGGGTGATTTTTCTCCACTGCTTCATCTGCCTTTAGATTAGTCTACTGCCTGGTGCCTGGGTTGGTTAAGTTGGTTAAGCATTCACCTGTGGCTCAGGTCATGATCTCACGGTTCGTGGGTTCGAGCCCTGCATCGGGCTCTGTGCTGACAGCTCAGAGCCTGGAGCCGCTTTGGATTCTGTGTCTCCCTCTCTCTCTGACCCTCCCCTGCTTGTGCTCTCTCTCTCAAAAATAAATACACATTAAAAAAATTTTTTTAAAAGATTAGTTTGTTGCAACTTGGTTCTGGCTTGGTTGTTTGATAATCCGAGTGGTAGGTAGTGTTAGTTTTTTCTTCTTTTTAAATCATTGTCAGTGTTCTACATTTATAGCTAAAATGCTAAATAAAATTTCAATAAAATTTGAAAGTATGGAAGTGATTCCATTAGAAGGTACTCGCCAGGTGCCCATTTGAAGTTTAAGTTGGTGATTGTAGCTTTACATTAACTTCTAGTGTCTGAAATCCGTTCCTCTCCATCACTCTGTTGCAAAATGCGCCACCTTCCAGATGTGACCTTCTTGAAGTGCCCCCTCAGTCCTTCACCTGTCTCTTCGGCATTTCGATTGACGTTACACTAAATACATGGGTCACCAAGAAATAATTTGGTATCTCAAAACAGTAGCTTCACTTCTACGTTAACTTATTTCATGAATTTGTTTCTGCTTTTATCTTTATTAATCCTTTTATCCTGCTTGTCTGTATTTCCTTGGTTTCTTCTTAGTTTTTTGAGTACAGTTCTGTGTTCGGTGACGTCGGTCATTTCTTGGTTGATAATGACAGCATTTAAAGGTATGAGTTTGCCCTTCCTTACAGCTTTATCTACACGAGGGCAGTAAAATTCAGAATTTTTCTGGGACAAACCAAGTCTAATTTGGAGAAAAAGAAAAAAGGTTTGCATTTTCTGTGGAGTGCAAGGTACAGCATATACATTTTAAGTCAGCTGTTAATTATATTATTCCTGTATTCCCTTTGTATTACACGCTGATTCGAATCATCAAAAATTCGTCGGTAGAATGGAAGAGACTGTAGCTGGTATTTCGAGGTAAGACTGTGTGAAGCACCAGGTCACCTGGAGTTGCTTTTATACTTGAGATCCCAGGTCTGTGATTTCGTGCTGTCTTAGTGCACAAGGGCATTGACCTATAATCACAGTGGGCTCGTTACCTGTGCTTTTCTGTTACCTTCGAAAAGGTGTAAAACCCGGACTTTCTAGGCTGACCGAAGGACACAGGAGCACTTTTAGTACAAACATAGAATGATGTGAAACAATGGATTGGTAAGTGGAAAGCGTGGGTCCTCCTGACTTGGTTAATTGCGATTAATTCTGTGACCTTGGGCAGCCCCTCTTCATCGTACGGTGTAGAACAGAAGTGTGGTTGGTGTGGAGGCGGGGTGCGGGGGGGGGGATCTTGGCCTCGTTCCTGATTTAAAGGGAGTGTCTTCAACATTTTGTTATCAAGGATGTCTGTCGTAGGCACGTGCTGTGTACCTTTTATTGAGTTAGACGAGTATTTTGCTGGGAACTGATTTGTTTGTTTTTTTTAAAAGGATAGGGATTGAATTTTGCTACATCTGTTATGGGTCTTAAACATCTCTCAGATCTGATCTTAGAGTAGTTTTTATATAATCATGGTGGTTTTTCTCTTTTAACTTGTTAACAAGGTGAATTAGAATAACAGATTTTCTAAGGCAGTCCAGTGTTAAGTCATCTTTGCATTCCCGGCACAAATTCTAATTCTTTAGTTCTCAGTCACTTTGCAGGACATTTGCTAGACCTTTCACATTTCACCACCTTGAGCCGATGTCTGAGTGAGTGTCCTGTTAACCACCAAGCAGTTTTCTTGGTGATGAACAACTTCTGCGCTTGAGCTCTGCATTCATCCATTCAAATTCATGGCAGAAGGCGACTGTTATGAGAAAAGAACAAAATTGCCTGTTTACTAAAGAGGAAAAGCAATACCAAACCACCCTATGATCTGATTGAGTAAATCTGTATAAATTTCCAGTTTCCGTAAGTTACATAAATGACTCAGATACTATTAGAAGAGCCTCTGAAAAGCCTTCAAATGTACTTTTTTTTTTTTTTTTGGTGCGAGGTGGATCTGTTCTTCCTACAGTAAATGGAAAATTGGTAGGACATTTACAATCATTGGGATTATTTCAGAGGCTCTCTGTTCCTCTCATTTCTTTGTCTTCAGCTGTTTGCTAGTATCTCCATTCTTGTCAGCTTCTCTGATATCCTATATATACATTTTGCTGGCAGATTACCGTATGGTTATAAAACATGCCTTCGTACGACTTTGAGGATGGCTGTCATTTCCACAGATGCCTCAGCCTCCTATAAGCCACACTCATTCGCTCTCCCCCTCTCTCTCTCTCTCTCTTGATTTCGGGAGAGAGGAAGAGAGAGATAGAGGAATGCCTGCCCCAGCCAGCAAGCAGCATGTCATTAAATGGGATTATTGGTTTTTCAGACTATACTGCAATCCAGGTTTATGGTTTTCTAACGATCACATTTGCAGTTGGTTGAGATCTTGATTTCAAGTTACAGTGTCTATAAGCCTTGAAACCTAGAAGTTTTAAAACAAAGTATTGTTGTTGTTCCCTCCCCTCCCCCCCCGCCCCACCCCTGAGGTTGAAAGCTTATATAGGTGGTATCCTTAGAAATTTAGTTCTTTCTAAAGCAGAAACTCGGGTGTCTCTTCCAGAGGAGAAAGGAGATTATAAAGAAATACATGCTGGGGCGCCTGGATGGCGCAGTCGGTTAAGCGTCCGACTTCAGCCAGGTCACGATCTCGCAGTCCGTGAGTTCGAGCCCCGCGTCAGGCTCTGGGCTGATGGCTCAGAGCCTGGAGCCTGTTTCCGATTCTGTGTGTCCCTCTCTCTCTGCCCCTCCCCTGTTCATGGTCTGTCTCTCTCTGTCCCAAAAATAAATAAAAAACGTTGAAAAAAAAAATTTTTTTTTAAAAAAATAATAAAAAAAAAAAATAAAATAAAAAAATAAAAAAAAGAAATACATGCTGGGGCGCCTGGGTGGCTCAGTCAGTTGAGCATCCGACTTTGGCTCAGGTCATGATCTCACGGCTCGAGTTCGAGCCCTGCATAGGGCTCTGTGGTGACAGCTCAGAGCCTGGAGCCTGCTTCAGATTTTGTGTCTCCCTCTCTCTCTCTCTCAGCCCCTCCCCCACTCACACTCTGTCTGTCTCTCCCAAAAGTAAATTGACATTAAAAAAATTTTAAACAAAAGAAAAGAAACACTTGCTGTGAGTGGTCGGAGAAAACTCAGAGGTGCAGTAATCATTGTGTGACCGGTATTGGTCACCAGGCCAAGCTGATTAGGGGAGCCACTGGCCGCAAATGGCAAAACCAGAATTTGCGAGAAAGATGCACCAAGTAGATGATTCTGTAGCCATGACAGAATAGGACTCTTTGAAGGACTGAGGTGACCTTGGAGCCTGCTTAAATAGCAGGTGGTCCGTGAAGATGCCCAGGCCATGCTTTGGATCCTAAGAATCAGAAACCCTTAGTGCCAGCGGCTGAAGCCAGCGGCTCACTTTCCTCCTGTACTCAGAAGTCAGGAGGCAGGAAGTTGGTCGCTGCGGTCCAGGGGCTGTGTGACGTCAGGGCTCTGTGATTCCACGGCCTTCCTGCCAAGAGGGCACAGGATCCTCAGCATGTGATCCCCACAGTCCTGACAGGCAGGAGCCTCGGCAGCTCCCCGATACCTCAGTCCTGTCGGGAGGACAGTTTTCCCCGGCTTGGCGGGGGGCGGCCGGGGGGCCCTCAGCAACTTTCACCTTTGTGTCTGGTCACAACTGGGCCACACGCACCCTCCCCCAGCCCACTTCCCTTGATATCACAAGATCACAGCCCGATTCTTAAACCAAATTGGGATTCTTAGAAAGAAACGGAGAATGACTTTTGGGTAAGGGAGAGAGCACTGTTTGCCGCAGCCCCCAGACAGGGGGTTCGCTTTCCCCCATTCCCGTCCGTTCTCCGTGAAGTGCTCGCAGTGATCTCCCGAATTCAGGGTAAAGCCTTCGGCCATTTGCACCCAATGCGGCCCCTGATGGACACCCAGCAGCCACCTTCTTTTGCACCCCCAGCTCCCCTGTACGGGCCCTGCCTGGCCCAGTCTTGGTCTGCATCAGGAGTTTTGTTGTTTGGGAGGCTCTCTCCACCGAAGGTGCTCTGGCCCCTGTCTCTGCCCCCCTCCCCATTCCCCATCCTTGACTCGCCTCACCCTGCCTTAAGCGTTAGGTCTCATCGGTGGTGTCGCTTTTTCAGAGGGGCCCTCAGCTCTGTGGGGTCACTGTCCCCATGGTAGATCAGCTAGGATCACCTGTGTGAAAGCCCCTTGCCCTTCCCTGGCATCTCGGAGGAGGTCAGAAGTGTTGGCGAATCTGTTTGGTAGAGTCCAAGGGGGAGCTTAGGGATCACGTCTCCTGCGTGCATCGCGAACTGGGTACTTGTGGGAGAGTCGGTTAAGGTTGAGTTGTTGAGGCTGAAAACGTGGACGTTTCAGTGGCCTCGTGCTCTCCGGTGCCTTTGGTGGACGCCAGTGTATCAGTTCTCTGGGTAAAGCGGTCCTGTGACTTCGTGCTGGGAAGAAGGCAGTGAGAAACCTGTGTAACAGAGCCTGTGTTCAAGTCGAGAGGAGACACTTGTCCAGGCAGCTTGGGGAAGGCCTGTAGGCTCTGCACCGGGAAGCCTTCGAGGGGGGCCATTGCTCAGGGACCGCGCCTCGGGCCCCAGCCTTGTGGCCCAGAGCTTGAAGCCTGCTGTGCACCGGGAGATGAAGCTTAGCAAGGGCCCCCTGCAAAGCAGAACGCCCTTGCGGCCTTTATTAGCTCAGACCTGACAGTCAGGTGGCCCAGGACGTGATGGCAGTCCCGCGTTGCCATGTGACTGCTGGCTCCCTCCACTCCCCAGCCCCACCCCCACCCCCACCCCTGTAGGGCTCCGTTCTCAAAACCTTGTGAAGGAGTTTGGGGGCTGAACCTGAGGGTTTGGCAAAGAGACACGTGATGTTTGAGTAAAGGTGGAGGGGGCACTCCCCTGGACCCAGTGTGGTCTCTCCCTTTCTGGATTTCCTGGGCTGACCGCCCCCCGCCCCCCCACTTCCCTTCTGAGGGGCCCATTTTTCTCTGTAGACGTGTTAACACCTTTCCTGAGATTAGGCCTGAGCACTTTTTTTCCCTCAACTTGACCTTAGGGCTTGTCTGCGAAGCCCCGGCATTTTGAACACTCAGGGAGCACCTCCCTGAGCGCTCATCTGAAAATCCAGAAAGTTCCCAGAGTGAAATACAGATGCTTACCCATTTCTTTGAGCGTTTCCTAGCCATTTTCCTTTTTCCATAACAAAAGCTTAAACTAAATGACCATGCTCTGCTCTCCCTTGGCAGAATAGCATTGCAAAAAAATAAAGAGAAGAAAAGTTCAAGTTTTGGCCAGCGTGAATGAAACATGGCTCTCCATCAGCAGTATATATTCGAAACAGGGCCAAGAAGTAAGCGAACGGAGTTTTGGAGGAACAAAGTTAGATGTAAAAACAAACACAACAAAAATAACACACTCTTACTCATGGTGAAGTTACTCAAGCAGTCACTCCCAAGTTTATTTACTTTCATACCATACACAGCTGACCCTTGAACAGCGCGGGTCCACTTTACATGTGGAGGTTTTTTTCAGCAAGTGCAGCACTGTAAATGTATTTTCTCTTCCTGATGATTTTCTAAATAACATTGTCTCTAACTTCCTTTACCGCAAGAATACGGCCTGTAATACGTATAACATGCAAAATACGTGTTCGTCGACATTTATGTGATCAGCAAGGCTTCATTGTAGGCTATTAGGAGTTAAGTTTTGGTGGAGTCAAAAGTTATAGTTTAGTAAAGCAATAAAGTTTTCAACCCTGTAGGGGAGGTCGGTGCCCACTAACCCCCACGTTTTTTGGGGATCAGCTGTGTAGTTTTAACATTGTGACTTGTTCCATATATTAGGTATCCAGTTATAGTCTTCCTGAATAAATGAATGAATGTTAGAGAAACTTGTAATGGAATATAGGAGAGAGGCTGTGATAATCGTACCAATATGTTAAAAAACAAAATTTAGAGGGAGGGGGGTGCCTGGGTGGCTCATTCGGTTAAACGTCCGACTTTGGCTCAGGTTGTGATCTCATAGTCCTTGAGTTCGAGCCCCACGTTGGGCTCTGTGCTGACAGCTCAGAGCCTGGAGCCTGCTTCCGAGTCTGTGTCTCCCTCTCTTTCTGCCCCTCCCCTGCTCGCACTCTGGCTCTCTCTCAAAAATAAATGTTAAAAAAAATTTTTTTTAACACATAAAAGCAAAATTTAGGGGCACCTGGGTGGCTCAGTCAATTGGCTAAGTGTCCAGTTTCGGCTCAGGTCATTATCTTGCGATTCCTGAGTTCAAGCCCCACATCAGGCCTGGAGCCCACTTGAGATCCTCTGTCCCCCTCTCACTCTGCCCCTCCCCTGCTTGCACGCGTGCGCGCACATGCGCCCTGTCAGAAATAAATAGACGTTAAAAAAATTTTAAAATGTAAATGTTAAAAAAACAAAATTTATTATCGTATTTTAAAAATAACAGTTAATAGTTAAGTGCTCTATATGTGCTAGGTGCTCCTGGAGGCTTTAGATCATTTCATCTCATTTAATCATGTTTTTATGCTAGAAATACTGTCATTATCTAATATTTTGCACTTGAAAAAACCAAGACAGAGAATGGCTAATGTTACTAGCTTACTGATGAATTGACGAAGGCCAGGATTCAATATTGGGTCTTTACTCCTCATCACTGATTTGTACTGCTTTCTGGTTCCGTGACCATAAAGAAGCGTTAGAAAAACATTTGAGGCAGACCAGAGGACTCAAACACACTGTAGTCTTAAGGCCAGAGCTTTCTTGGTTTGAAAAGAACAAGCTTTCAAGTCTCAATGAATTAGGAGAATTTTTATTTGATTAGAACACAATAGAAAAGTTCACAATGAAAACCTGAGTCATCAGAACACATCCTTTTGTTTGATTTAGAACTTGGATCTTGAGGGGAGTAGGAGGTAACCCGGGGAGGTGGTGGGGTGGGGACAGCAGGTTCTCGCCCGTCTGTCTCAGAGCCGCCCTGCCCGACCCTGCATCCTGGGTCCCGGAAGGGTGGGAAGCTGCACCTTGGTTGTGAATCCCAAGAGGTCCTTGCTGCCATCTGCCCTCTGGCGGTTGTCAGAGCTTGAAGCACTGGCTCTCAACAGCCCTCTCCAGGAAGGACTGTGGCTCCCACTCCCTCCATGGGAAACTCATTTGAATCTGTTTGTAATCCAATTCTTCACGCCCATTTCTGGAGAAAGCTGATTTTTGAAGATGAGAGGTCATCTGTGGAATGCATGAGGTGACTTCTCGAGACCTTGGAGGGGCGCCTGGGTGGCTCAGTCGGTTCAGCATCCACCTCTTGACTTCGGCTCAGGTCATGATCTCACAGTTCGTGAGTTCAGGCCCCACATCGGGCTCTGTGCTGACAGTGGGGAGCCTGCTTGGGATTCTCTCCCTCCCTTCCTCTTGCCATGCTCTCTGTCTCTCTCTCAAATGAGTAAACATTAAAAAAAAAAAAAAAAGAAGGGGAGACAGTAAAAATCACGTTGCTGGTTGTCGGACAGAGCAGTTATTGAACTGGAGAAGCTGTACTCTAAAGGACCGGCCGGCAGGAGGGCAGCCTAGAACTCTAAGGGTCATGGAAGTACCAGGTGTTGGCCCTAGCTACCTGATAAATTGTGTTGTTCTTTTTAATTAGCTTGGCTGTGAATCTGTAAAATGAACATAATAACACCTGCCTGTTACTACTTAGCAAGCCCCTGCAGGAAGCCGTTGCGAAGCGACTTAAGGGCTTTGTCGTTGTTGCTTGTCTTAATGAAAGAGCTTTCCGGAACACATTGCTAAACTTGAGAGACCGACTCCCCGGTCAAGAAGGAGGAATGAGGTGTGTGCTGTGAAACGGCATCCTGGCTTGCAGGTTTACTGGCCCCAGCGGCCCCCTCCCCACCGCCTCGCCTGCCATCCGGTGCCTGTGATCACGAGGGGCCAACGTGTAGGAAGTAAAGGCGGGTCGGGGCCTGTGGGAGGCCAGCAGCCTCGGCCACGTGTGGAGACCCTCCTCAGGGTGCATCCTTCAGTTCCACTCCTGACGCACAGTAGGTCCCACGCAAGTAACAGGCACGTTTCTAGACACCAGGTGAGCGGCCCTCAGCCTGAGAGTTCCTGGACACGGAGCCCAGCCCGCTGGGCGGAAAGCCACGGTCTTACTCAGGATGCAGGGCTCATAGTGGGAGCTTCCTTCCTCTGCTGCTTTTCCAATGCTGTCGAAGCTCAACCTTCTCGTATCTAAAACGCCGTGCCCCTCTTCTACCTAAAGTCTTGTGTTTATTCTGGAGCTATCGGCGGATATAAGACTCGGTCTGTTTTGTGTGTTGTGGGCTTCCTGGACCTGTGTCATATTATCATCTAACATCGCACACACGGAGGCATGAGGCAGCTATGAGAGATACAGTAACTTTTACTGAGTGCTTCCCATGTGTCAGGCAGGGCGATAAACTCTTTAAGTGCAGTATTTCATTTAATTGTTCAGATGAGGAAACGGAGGCAGGGAGATTACAGAACCCAGGGCTGGGGGCACCTGGGTGGCTCAGTCGTTTAAGCGTCCGACTTCAGCTCGGGTCGTGATCTCGAGGTTTGTAAGTTCGAGCCCCGTGTCAGGCTCTTTTCAGCACAGACCCTGGAGCCTGTTTCGGATTCTGTCTCCCTCCCTCCCTGTGCATTCCCTGCTCACGCTCTGTCTCTCTCAAAAATAAACATTAAACAATTATATATATATTTAAAAAAAAAAAAAGAAAGAAGAAGAAGAACCCTGGACTGACTTGGGCAGAATAGGGATTTCAGCTCCGGTAGTCTGGCTCCAGGCCAGCAATCTCGATGTATCACAGCAGCTACAATGATGTATTTTCTATTGCAGTATCCAGCCACACGCCTTTATAATTGAAACACAGGTTTCACAGAACAGAGCTCACCTTTGAGGTAGGCAGTGTACTGGTTCCCTCTGTATTCCCTCTCTCCCTCCCTCCCTCCCTCCTTTCTTTCTTTATTCCTTATCGCAACGTCCCAATTGAAAAACAGGTGCGATATTGCTGTCCAGTGTCTGTGTATTCATTCATCAGGTTTTCACTAGGTGCCTCCTGTGTGTTTGATGCTGTGCAGGTGCCAGGGATATGATGGTGAAGAAAGCAGACAGGGTCTCTGCCTGCCTAGAACTTACACCCAGAAGGGTTTGTTTTTTTTTTTTTTTTTATGTTTATTGATTTATTTTGAGAGAGAGAGAGAGCATGAGCTGGGGAGGGGCAGAGACAGAGAGAGGGAGGGAGAGAATCCCAACAGGCTCAGCGCTGTCAGCACAGAACCCAGCGCGGGGCTCGAACTCACAAACTGTGAGATCATGACCTGAGCCAAAATCAAGAGTCGGACACTTAACTGGCTGAGCCACCCAGGCACCCCTACAGCCAGAAGGTTTTACCCATTAAATGCAATGGTAAAAAAAAAAAAATGTTACTGTAAATGGAGATGCCTCCAAATCTAGGAAAAAATCTATTAGGTACCAAGCTTATATTAATTGGTAAGTGTATAGCTATTTTGCAACATTATTTAAAGGACTATAGACAGACTATAGATAGACTATAGACCAAATACTGTGAAACATTTAAAGTAATGACAGCATTGTAGATATCAGTGTGGATACATGTCAAAAACATGATTAAAAACAAGTTTCACGAAAGCGTAACAAGTCTATGACTTGTATACAAACTCTAAAGCAGAACTACGTACATAGTACTATGTATGTATTATGGGCACATTCATGTATAGTAAAAGTGAAAACCATTTCGGAACAAGTGCACGCCAATTTTAGGTTAATGCAAATTACTCTCTGGGGTGGGAGAGAAGGTTGGGGCTTCACTAAATCTTGTTAAAGTCAAAATATTTAGCAGACATGGCAAAACTTAACCATCGTTAAGTCCATTTGGGCGCATGGCTATCTCGTCACGTTGGGGGCTTTTCTGCGCATTCGAAATGTTTAATGATTAAGAACTGAAAAGGTGAGATGAATGCCTGTCCCGTGCCTCTTTTCTGTGTCTGGTGCACGTACGTGTTTGTGTTCTGTGCCTTCCGCTGGTGTTCTCCATCACATTAATGTCGTATTTCTCTAAAGAAACACCATGACCGCAAGTACTTTACGGCTGAAGGGATTTGGAGTTTGCGGGGGGTGGGAGGGTGGCGGGGATCAGGGGTGGGGGGCGGAATCAGTCAGGTCCTGGGGGCATTGTTCCCGGATCACCAGCAGAGGGCGCTGTGCCACAGCAGATGTGAGGAGGCCAGCTCTTGCGGTGCAATACCAGGGCCTCCCGGGGGAGCGCTGTTGCACCCAGCTGCAGGACAGAAGGGCCCTTGGGTACCTGCAGCTTTCCTTATGCCTGTAGGAAGGGACACAGCATCCACCATTTGGCCTTTTGCACACGTCACGTTTCTCTATATTTATAGCCTTGGCTGTTTCTGAGGCTAAGAATACAGGTGTCAGGTACTGCGCGTGCACAGAGCTTCCCTTGCTGTGCGTGGATGAGCCTGGGGCTGGTGTGCGAGGAACATTTTCCTGTTATGCTGACCGGGAAGCCTTCCTTTCATTCTAGGTGGAAAAGGATTATTCTTACTTGAAAGAGATATGTGATCGTCAGGCAGAACAGCTGAGCAGAACCAGCCTCAAGCTGCAGGAGAAAGCGTCAGAGAGCGATGCGGAGATTAAAGACATGAAGGAAACCATATTTGAACTGGAAGATCAGGTGGAACAGCATCGGGCTGTCAAGTTACATAACAACCAGCTCATCAGTGAGCTAGAAAGTGAGTGAAATCACGCCCTGGTCACAGGTAGGCCAGGAGCCAGCAGGGTGCTGGGGAGGGCCTGCAAGAATTATTTTTTGAAAAGTCTTCCTAGGGGCGCCTGGGTGGCTCAGTCAGTTAAGCGTCCGACTTCGGCTCAGGTCACGATCTCACGGTCCATGGGTTCGAGCCCCACGTCGGGCTCTGTGCTGACCGCTCGGAGCCTGGAGCCTGCTTCAGATTCCGTGTCTCCCACTCTCTCTGACCCTCCCCCGTTCACGCTCTGTCTCTCTCTGTCTCAAAAATAAAAATTAACATTAAAAAGAAAAAAGAAGTCTTCCTTGCGCATAGTCTACGGTCTCCTAGGAGGAGAAAGGCAGGATACTTAACGCCTTTAACTGGAAAACGGGTGGCATCAAAGAAACAATCATTGAACATCGAGCCAGCAGCGTGAGGTGACGGTGAAAAGGAGCAAATGCATTTTGGAGTGTCAGGTGTGCTGTGCGTGAGCCACACCGCTGACCGCACTCGTCCGGCCTTGACAGAGCTTTGTCTTTTGGGCCTGATGGATAGGAAGATGGGTGACAGATGGTCAGATGGGTTTGAGCAGTGTGTGCTCTTGGGCTCGGGGAGAAAACAATTCTAGCGTGTGTCCCATTGAAGGTAGGATATCAAGTAACTTACAGATGTTGGTCACTTTGTTACTGAAGAGGCTCCAATATATGGCTTCTTTTTGGACTCATTGTTTGCTTTGACTAGGGAAAGACTTTAAAAGGGGTTAGTTAAACATTGCCTGCCTTGTCCAAATGAGCTTTATCAAAATGATCCCATCTAGTGGTTTGTTTGTTTTTTTTAAATTTTTTTATGTTTGTTTATTTTTGAGAGAGAGAGAAAGACAGAGTGTGAGTGGGAGAGGGACAGGGAGAGAGGGAGATACAGAATCTGAAGGAAGCTCCAGGCTCTGAGCTGTCAGCCCAGAGCCCGACGCGGGGCTCAAACCCACAGACCGCAAGATCATGACCTGAGCTGAAGTTGGATGCTGAACCCACTGAGCCACCCAGGCGCCCCCTAGTGTGTTTTGCTTTTGGAACACGAGAAAGTCACCAACCCGTATATGAGACTGGTTGTCTCATATAGTAAAGATGCTGAAGAAAAATCTGGGGTCCACAATGAAGCCGTAGAAAAGATGGAAAAGCGGCTAGATTTGCAGATTTGTGAGATGAATGTCTGGTTGAAAGAAAATGTAGTGGGCTGCATTGTTATGAAACCACAAACCAAATAAATTTACAGTCATGTTTCTCAGGGCCAGGAAAGTGTTAAACCCTTCTCAGCTGGTGCTGGTTGGCTCTCGAGGCTCAAAAGGCCACACACCATGAGAAAGGTAAAAACTTCGCAGGTGAGGCAGGTTTAGGAGGCGCAGAAGAATCTTTTTTTAAGTTTATTTATTTTGAGGACTGGGGAGCATGAGAGGAGGAGGGGCAAAGAGAGAGGGAGAATCCCCAGCAGGTTCTACACTGTCGGCACAGAGCCCGATGTGGGGTTTGAACCCACAAACCGTGAGATCATGACCTGAGCTGAAATCAAGAGTCAGACGCTGAACCGCCTGAATCACCCAGGCGCCCCAGAAGAATTTTTAAAATGCCTGCTGAGTGTTATACAGGAAAAGGATTCCGTGGATAAGCAGGTTTCCAGCATTGTTGGGATGGGCTTTTTTTTTTTTTTTTTTTTTTTTTTTTTGAGGACATTGGCAAACAAACCTGTGTAACACAAGTAATGTCTCCTTTGCTAACAATGTCGTGACCAGAGGCTCGCAAGAACCTAACTCCGTATTCCCCATAGGACCAATAATTTAGTATTCACTAATTCTGCATGCATGACAATTTTATATAACTGCCACAAATGAGGATTGACTGTATAGTCTACACTGTGATTGATTGGTTAGCACCCGAGTTCCATCCTTCATTGGATGTGCCATGCAGGACAGCTACAGAATGTTAGCATTCAGTGTCCACAGCATTCAGACCATTCTCAGTAGTCATGCTTGAGAATATGACCAAACCCTTCTACCCCCGTCCGTGTATATTTCCAAACACAGCACCATGCTTGACAAGCATAAAGTCAAAGAAGAGAAGTTTGGTTTTGTTTTGTTTTTGTGTTACATTGCCCTTGAGAGTTTGGTTGTGTGGTCCCCAAATCCTTAAAAGTCAGCACAGACCCAGCAAGAAAGCCAGCATATAATTAATGTTCTGAGCAGATGTCAGGCCACTCCCTGGGGTTGGATCACAACATATCCAAGATTGAAAATAACACAGACTGTGTGTCTTTTGAGAAGCTTTTAAAAAAAAAATTTTTTTAATGTTTACCTATTTTTGAGAGAGAGAGAAAGAGAGAGAGAGAGAGCAGGCACATGAGTGGAGGAAGGGCAGAGAAAGAGGGAGACACAGAATCCGAAGCAGGCTCCAGGCTCTAAGCTGTCAACAGAGCCTGATGCAGGGCTCAAACTCACGAACTGTGAGATCATGACCTGAGCTGAAGTTGGACGCTTAACTGATTGAGCCACCCAGGCTCGCCTTGAGAAGCTTTTTAACCTCCTTCCAGCATATTAAGGTATTACTAAGATGTCTCTTCACTGGGAGACCCAGGGACACACAAATCCAGCCCAAGACCAGTCACTCCCCTCTATAAGTTCCTTGAGAGAAATGGACAAAAAATAGAAACAAAGTTAAGGAGCGTTTTCTTATTCTGTAGAATTGACCCCCAACCACAGATTCTGAGGCCCCCAGTGCTGCATTAGATTGTCCCATGTGGGCCCTGACCATGTGTTTATTCTTTTTGAAGCCTCTCTGGTAATTCTGACTCATATCCTTAATAGACATCTACTGCCCTGGAATGAATCACGAAGAACCGTTGAAGAATTTTAATTGGACACAATCAGACTTAAATTGAAATGAGTCCAGTAGCCATGTGGAAGAATCGGAAACAGAGAGAGGAAAGGACTGAGGATGTTCTTAATTAGGGAGAGCGGTCAGGTCACTTTTGAGCTGTTACAATACACCCACCCCAGATCCTGTCTCCCCCCGGGCGTTCCCTTTCTATGGGTCAGAGCCTGGGCTTGAACCTGTGTACTCTGGAGAGGCTTCCCAGGCGATTCGGAGGCTTAAGTACGATTAAGAACCACGACCCTGGCAGCTGACCTAAAAGTCACCGGGGTAATAACCGGTCACATCCTCTGTTACGCAAAAGCCATCGGTCTCACAGCTTTAGAGGACATTCAGGACGATAGTGTGCGACTGTCAGGGAGGCCGAGAGGGAGTGTAGTAAACGTGAGTGGCAGTTTACGTCTTCCCAGAGCGCTGCATGGGTTTACCACCTGTCGTCCGATGGTATAACCTAACGAAACACCGCTTATTTCCCAAACCATCCCGTTTTCTCTGTCGGAAGATCCTCCTGTGTCTGGCTGCCGGTTATCGGGGTGCTAAGGATGCAATTTATAGCAGAATGGATGGATTTTAAATCTGGAGCTGCTCCCTTGCCACCTAGCTTATTTTCCCCCAAGAGCCTTGCACCTTTTCCAACTCTCTGACTTGTTCTTTTCCAGGCAATGTGATGAAGCTGGAGGAACAGAAGTCAGACCTGGAAAGGCAGCTGAAGACGCTCACTAAGCAGATAAAGGTGAGGTGGGGCTACAGCCGGGGACGGGGGAGGGGCCTTCTCCATCATTTTACCGAGAGCGTCCCCGCCTTAGGTTTGGAAACCTTTGAAAAGCATCCCGATGACTCTCCTAGCCTGCGTTCCCGGAGTCCCTTCCCGTGGCACGGGCCCTGGTACCACCGATTAGCGTTGGCAGGGAACAAAATTAAAGCAGGCTTTCATTTGCAGGCTGGAGCACTCTGATCACACGAAGGTGTAAGTTCCCACCCGTGCTGGGCCTCTTCCCCGGTGGTGAGGCAGCATGAGAGCGGTGCTCGGTGCCGCCTGGCCAGTCTTCCTCGGTGGCTGACACGGGGGGGGGACCCTGGCGCCCCTGCCCACGTGCCGGGCCTGGCCGGCCGGTGACGCGGGCGTGGGTCCTGGCGTTTTCAGGAGGAGACCGAGGAGTGGAGGCGGTTCCAGGCGGACCTGCAGACCGCGGTGGTGGTGGCCAACGACATCAAGTGTGAGACGCAGCAGGAGCTACGCGCCGTGAAGCGGAGGTTGCTGGAGGAGGAGGAGAAGAACGCGAGGCTGCAGAAGGAGCTGGGGGACATGCAGGGCCACGGCAGGTTGGTCACGACGGAGCCACGCGTTTGTGAGTCTGGCGGGCACCCGCGCAGTGCTTGGCTGCTCACTTAATCGCCATGCATGAGCCTTCGCCGTCTGGAGACGTGGCGCTTTGATGTCTCTCTGCGCAAAATCTTTATTCCTTTCCTAAGCTCGCTCCCCCACGGCCGCCACCACGACACAGCCTAGGAACGGTTCATCCGGGGCCCCATGGCTGCCCATTCTCTGGCCCAAGGCGGTGAGAAGACTCTTGGCTCGCATACGTACGAAAGCTCTAGCCACGTGTCCTCCTACCTTTAAAGACTAGAAAGATGTCTGGGATGCTCCTTAAATCCCAGCGCTGGTTAGCGCCCGGCAGTGCCCACTTCAGCGAGCCGTGGCAACACCTTGCGTGGGAAAGGCTGGACTCACTCCCCGGGGGAATTGCCACCAGATAAGGGACTCATTCCTCACGGCCCAGTGACATGCTTCTCCCTTGGCAATGCCTGTGGCCTGCCTCCAAAAGCCCTTGAAATAACCCTCTTTAAGAGAAAGGATGAGCACGGCAAACTCAACATCTGGCAGATAGGTGACTCTCCTTTTCCGTTCCGAGGGAGGGAAATCACATGGTGTAACGCCCCAGAGAGCTCTTCTTTTTTAAAAAAAATTTTTTTAATTTGTATTTATTATTGAGAGACCGAGACAGAATGCAAGTGGGTTAGGGGCAGAGAGAGAGAGGGAGACAGACAGAACGCGTGGGCGCATGAGCCAGGGAGGGGCAGAGAGAGAGGGAGATAGAATCCGAAGCAGGCTCCAGGCTCCGAGCTGCCGGCACAGAGCCCAATGCGGGGCTCGAACGCATGAACTCTGAGATCATGACCTGAGCCGAGGCCGGACGCCCAACCGACTGAGCCACCCAGGTGCCCCCCCAGAAAGCTCTTCTTAAGCGGGATGTTTCAGAGGAAGGTACTCCTAAAGTGAGCTCAAAGTTAATTATCATTTAAAATCGAAATGGTTTAAAAAAAATTTTTTTTTAACCTTTATTTATTTTTGAGACAGAGAGAGACAGAGCATGAATGGGGGAGGGGCAGAGAGAGAGGGAGACACAGAATCGGAAGCAGGCTCCAGGCTCTGAGCCATCAGCCCAGAGCCCGACGCGGGGCTCAAACTCACGGACCGCGAGATCGTGACCTGAGCTGAAGTCGGACACTTAACTGACTGAGCCACCCAGGCGCCCCATGAAATGGTTTACAAACGAGATTACAAAACAGTACTTTAGGCTTTAACTAATGCAGTGTCCCCCTCCCCCAGTCAGGAGTAAATGTCCCTAACTTTGGGATTCGTGGATATTAGGAAGTTATTTGGAATTTTGAGATGCCTTTGAAATATGAAATGTAGCATTTTAAAATCAGAGTTAGTGGGTCCTGAATACTACTTGGTACAGTTTGCTTTTCTTACATGTTTTCCAGGATCTCAAGGGTTTGTTCCCTGGCTAGATTCTGAGCCTTTGGTCCTGATGTATTATCGTGAATTTCATAACATGGGAAAAAGTAGATTTCTTATGAGAACTCTGTTTCGATTCTCTCCCCAAATTTGCTTTAGTCTCCCTCCTTCCTTTTTTGATGACTTTTACATAAAACAGGCCGTAGAGAAGGATTCAGGTACAACATTTGTAGCTTGTTCTGTGATTCACGCTTGAAAATCAAGGTGATTATTTTATAGTCACACCTATACCCTGTGGCCGCCAGGGCGTGTGAATTTTACATTGAGGAAGGATAGGAAGACTAGACTTGATAGTGTTGACATGACCACGAGGTCCCCTAGTCTGCTTTTGTGCTTCTGTTTATTTGTCCTTTTGTCTTGCTTTCATAATGTGTGTCTTTGGAAGAGGAACCTGATCATAACTTGCATTGCTTCATCCATACATTATCTTAAAAGTAAAGGATAAGAGACGAGTCCTGAGTTTATATAGTGGCCCTGAATAAGTTATTATGTGGGCTGTTGTATTTCTTACATAGATTCTGAGACACAGGCCAGATTGTACAACTTGAACTCTGATACCGTAAGAAATCTTCGCATGCGTCTTGACTCTTTAGGATCCATATACAATATCCTACATCTTCAAACTTCGGGTCACTTTTTTTTTTTTTTTATAGACACTGTACGTATCTCTTTTGATTTTCTAGTGATTTACAAACCTCCCACCCAGATCTAGCAGTTTAATCCCCTATCACAAAACATTTCAGAAGTGTAGAGCTGGCACCATCCCAGAACGTGGCAGATTACTGAAACCCTGCAGGCATCAGTGTGTGTCTCGCCCGTCGTCGTGTCGGGCAGGGCTTCAGACAGTGGCGGGTGCTGCTTTCTTGATCCAATTCTGCTGACGGGCCCTTCCAAAGAGTCGACTCTTTGAAAGGTACTCGCCAATGGCCCAGCCACTTCCTGAACCTCCCCCACGAGCAAGACTTGAAACTGACTCACGCCCTCAAAGGTCCTGAAGCAACGTAGTGTTTCCGTCTTGGCTGAATGGGTTCTTGACTGAAACCCAATTTGACTTGGCCAGTCACCTAGCGAGAACTCGAAAGTCATTCTTGGTTCAGGCACAGCCAACGAACTTGCAGAAAATTCTCTGATGAGGTCCTCCAAGTACAACTGAGAGAAGGTAAGAGCATCAGAAGAGCGCCTCTGTCCTACTATGGGATTAACTGAATCACATTCTCATTTTGCATTAATGGGCATTTGAAGGGATATAATGACGCTGGTAGGTGAGCAAAGGAAGTGCCTGGGTGTGAATACAAGTTAGCCTTTATTAAATCAGAACATTATTTAACCCAGTATTTTCCATCATTCTGAAAACTAGCTCATTAGCAGTCTTTGGTCCTGTTACGTTTTCGAAGGCATTTTGATTTTGGAGTCCGAGTAAACCGATGTGAAGATAGGTAGGTACGAGGCTCCAGTCTTGTCTTTGCCACTAACTTGGCACGGTTTCCTTCCCGGACCGAGCTCCTCTGTCCCTCCAAGCAGGAGATAAGAGTGGCTCGTGATTTAAGGCCCCTGAGTTCTCTGAGACCAGTTGGGCAGCTGGCCCTCCCCTGATGGGAGGGTCAGGAACTCACGTGCCAACAGTGAGTGCCCTCTGCCCAATGAACCTCCCAGACAGTGGCATCTCCACGTTTTAGCTGGGCTGTGGACCTCCCTTTTCTCTAACAGAAATTTGAACACGCCAATGTAGTTCTTCTTTTTTCTCTTAACTTTATTTATTTATTTATTTTGTGAGAGACAGCACAAGTGGGAAGGGGCAGAGAGAGAGAGGGAGAGACAGAATCCCAAGCAGGCTCCGTGCTGCCAGGGCAGAGCCCGACGTGGGACTCGAACCCACGAACCGTGAGATCATGACCTGAGCTGAAGTCAAGAGCCGGACGCTTAACTGACTGAGCCACCCAGGCGTCTCCGTACAAGCCAGGGTAGTTCTTAGTGGCCTGGAAGTGATCTGTTCTGCCGGACATTGGTAAATTAATGGATGAAAGGATAATAACTTGTTCAACTCTGGCTTCTTTCAGCTTTGAGTCATTAAGAGCAAGACGTTAAAATTAAGACTTTCATCGAAATTAAAACATCACACCTTTTTCTGGAAAAGTCAAGACCTGGGGCCTGACCTTCAGATACAGAGAACGCACACGCAGCCCCACATAGTGACTTGATGGGCCACACACAACCTTTCTAATGAAGGGACATTGTTGAGCAGTGAGGGACCCAGGCTTCTCCAACGGTAACAGGGAAAGACCTACACGGTTTTTTTTCTCTTACTCTGAAACAGTAAAAACCATTATTTTTAGGGTGACTTACTCGGTTTTCACTGTATGTTTATCATATGACCCCAGTAAGCATCCATGGTGACATCTGAAAAAGAGATCATTAAAAACACTCAACATCTGTGCCTCACGAACCGTAGCGATTTCTAAACAGAATGGCTGAGATTCCGAACGTGTCTAGCTTGTGCCGCTCACTGGCTCTTGTGTTGTCCCCTCTGAAGTGGGCAGTGTGGTGGCATATTATCACTGCCAGACTCTCTGGAATTGGCTCTAACTCTGTGTGCACGGTGTATCCTGCCCTAATGTCCGTCACGTGCCTGTGCCGCCCTCTGTGTTCCCACAGCTGTAACGTGTCACAGCCGCTCGCCGGGGGGCGGGGAGGCGGGGTGGTGGTTCTGGGACTCTCACTGAAAGGCAGAGCCTGGAAGTCCGAGGTGTAGATTCTCGGAGATCTTCTCCGGTTCTCTTGTTGCAGCGACTTTAATACAGCCTCCCCGGCCCCGCCAGAAGGGTGACCTGTTCTCACGGGGGTTTCTAAGCGGGTTCTGGGCACCTGGGACCGTCAGGGGCCTCTGGTACTTCCTGTGGCCCTCTATATGCAAACTGGCCCTCTGGGATCCCAGCACAACCCTTCCACTCCTCATGTTTTCATGGCTGGAATTTGCATCTGTGGCATTGGATACACAGCCTAGAGTCCTAAAGAGCGATGTCTGCATCCCCTAGCCCCCATCTTTTTTTTTTTTTTTAATGTTTGTTTATTTTTGAGAGAGAGAGAGAGACAGAGCACGAGAAGGGCAGGGGCAGAGGGAGAGGGAGACAGAATCTGAAGCAGGCTGCAGGCTCCGAGCTGTCAGCACAGAGCCCGATGTGGGGCTCGAACTCAGGAGCCATGAGATCATGAACTGAGTTGAAGTCGGATGCTGAACCAACTGAGCCACCCAGGTGCCTGCCCCCCAAACCCCAGTCTTTACAGAGTTGCTTTGAAAAGTGTGGACGTAAGCTTTCCCTAGATCTTTAGGACTTTTATGCCTTAATAATAAAATAAATCCCCCTTTTTTTTTTTTTTTTTTTTCTTTTTTGGCCTCTACTAGGACAGTAGAGGGATGCCCGAACCGCTCTGTAAATTACAGAGGGGCCTGATTTTGTGCCTCCTGGCGGTCTCTACTTCCCCAGCACGGCTGCCTGTTGGTGAAGGTCTAGCGAGAGGAGGCTGGTGGTGGTGTTTTGAAGTCTCTGGCATGTTCTCTGACTGAAGACCTTTGACTTCCAAAACTGTTAGAGGCACAGGAATGAAAACATGCTGGTCGTATTCTAGATTGCTCGTGTTTCCCCGTGGGTCGGTGTCAGCTACGCCTTCCTCTGTGTGTAGCCTGAGAGCATGTTGCCTCAAGGAACTCCTTTACCAGCCTTTCCCCCTCCATTTCTATTTCCACAGCTCCGTGGTCTCTGTCAGCTAGCAGAGCATTTGCTGGAAGAAAGACAGCCCAGCCCTTGCCATGATGGGAAACTACAGCCATTTCTATATGAAAGGGGGAATAATGTAGAGGAGAAATGACCCCTTTCAAAGAGCCAGATTGTCTCCTTATAACACCCACTGTTTCACACAGAGTCATTGCCATCAAGTCTCTACCTTTTTTCCGCGTTTTGGAATTCACTCATTCATTGTGCATGATCAAAGATGAATGATCCTTCCCTCCTTTTTTTTTCCCCCCCTTTTTTTCTCAGAAGATCCCGAAGTCTTTTATTTGGAGCCTAAGATGAAGTTCTGGAAAACAAAACAAAACAAAAAAGCACAAGCATGTTGTGAAACATTTTTTTTATGTGCAACTAGGGTGTTCTGAGGGAGCAGAGGTGAACACAGCCCATGTTTGTGTTTGACTTTCTGGAGTTTATTTCTGTGCTTCCTCTTGAAAATGGTATCTGACAATCTTGGAATTAACACTACTGAAGGCAAAATAGGAAGCCGTCTGTGTGAGGTCTCATTCTGAAGAAGCCAGCAGGTTCCGCTTCCTTCATATCAAGTCTCGAATGAGCCCTTTCAGGCTGGGGTCTGACTTCATGGCCTCACCGGACACAAGCCACCACTAAGTTTGGGGTTGATTTCCCAGATCTCTGTTGGGCTCCACACAAATAGATGTTTGGCTGATAATAAAGGATGTAGTTGAAGCAGTAATCTTCCGTGGTGACAGTGCCCGTTGGAACCTGACTGAAAATTAGTCAACAACTACAACAGATGCCTCAGGAATAAAACTCGGGAACTGAAAGGCTTTGAATCCAGAAGTGTGTCGTTGAGTGGGATCCAGAATTCAGAGTGTGACGTTAAACTCTGGAAGCACCGAGTTTGTGAAGATCCACGTTAATTCGGCGGCCGCCGTCAGGCACGGCCTCCTGTGGCCCAGACAGTTCTGGATCTTAGCTGTGTGTCTCCAGGATGAGACCAGAGTCCCTGTCTGGTACAAGGACGTGAGAAACAGGAGCACTGTAACTCAGGAGGATGGTCTGGCATGTCCCAACCAGAGAGCCTAGAATCCCTAGAAACATTTAGCTTGGTGATAGAAAGAAGAGAGTTCAATGCCTTCTCCCTAAAAATAGTTCAGACTCTCGCTGGCCTTGTCCAATTTATATACTGGGAGACCTTTACCTCAGATTGTGAATTTCTTGGGATGCTGTGAAATTCACTTGTCAGGTGTTTTTCAACAGGAACAGTAAGAACATAACCTCAACTTCAGATGCACAGCTATATTTGCACCCCGTATTTCGATCTCTCTTTACTCTGGGTACCGTTGAATATTTTTATACGCAAGCATTTATGAACCACTAAATAAATATGTTACTATTCAGAAGACGCTGTTGCCTGATTTGTAATCACTGGCCACGTTTTCGCAGGGCCTTCGTGTCATCTTGTCCTCCATTTTCTAAGCGCACGGAGTTTCAGATCTTTAAAGACACGTCCAATAACTAGAATTTGAGCTAGAAGCAAGCTGGGCTTTCAGTACAGATTTGTTGATAGGAGGCTGATTTTAAATATGAATACAGTTTTTAAAAATGATTTCATTACGGTAATAAGAGGGCAAGGGGCAAAAATACTGATTTTGCATAAACCGTCGAAGCAAAACGCCAGTGTTTCAAAAAAAAAAAAATCTAGTACATGGAATTTGAAGTCTAGATTTGTCTTGTTGAAATGTAAAAATAAATAGGTCACTTGGTGATTGGGTATATTGGACTTCTTCTTAATTACGAATATTTAGGTGTCCGGGTAACAAAAAGGAAATGGATAATGAAGAATAATCTTTTCCCTGGGGTGCCTGGGTGGCTCCGTCGTTAAGCATCTGACTTTGGCTCAGATCATGATCTCACAGTTCATGAGGTCGAGCCCTGCTTCAGGTAAACACAAGTGCCACTTCTCTCTCTCCCTCCCTCCCCCCACCTTCCTCTGCCCCTCCTGAGATTCTCTCTCTCCCTGCCCCTCGGTCACTTGGGCCTTCTCTCTCTTTCTCAAAAAAAAAAAAAAGATGTATATATATATATATATATTTTTTTTTTTTTCTCTCTCTCTAATACCACCCTGTAAGGTAATCAGTGTTCACAGCATGTTTGTTTTTCTTTACCTCCTCCTCTACTCCTAAAAACATATAAGGTTCATTTTTATTTTTTTTATAAAAATGGCATTATATTCTATACAGTACTCTGCATTTTCACATTTCACTCAACAGTGTACCATGGGCATCCTTCCAGGTCAATATATATGAATGTAACTCATTTTCATAGCTGCCTGGTGTCCCAGAGGATGAATGTGCCCTAGAACATTCGAATATTGTCATATCCGTGAACATCAAGGTTATATTTCATGGTTTTTTACTTTCCCAATAATGGGATAACAGCAGTCTTTATCCACATACACTTATAGATATGTGGTTTTATTTTCATAGGATGGGTTCGTAAAAATATGATTGCTATAATGGAGGATATGCACATTTTTGATTTTAATAGATTTGTTAGATTACTTACCTAAGACTTACGACCTTTTATCCTTGACGAGAGTGCCTGTTTATACACAGCCTTAGCAGAAGCAGATAATACCAATCTTAATTTTTGACAGTAGGATAAACAAAAACTTCTATCTCATTAGTACTTGAACTTTGCATTTTCCCGAGCATATTTTTTATGTTAACCATTTGCGTTTTATCTTTTTGAGAATTGCTTGTTTAGCACTTTTGCTTATTTTTTCATTGAGATGATTGTTTTTCTCTTATCCATTTATAAATCAGCATTTTATTAGGGATGTGTATTTATTCCAGTATATTATGGGTCTTTTGGCTCTGCATCTTGATCAGGGAAAATTTTATATTGTTACACAGTGTAATCTGTTAGTATTTTCTTTTACTGTTTCTGGGTTTTGTTTTGTTCTGTTTTGTTTAAGATTTACCCTACCCTAGGGACACCTGGGTGGCTCAGTTGGTTAAGCATCCGACCTCGGCTCAGGTCATGATCTCACGGTTTGTGAGTTTGAGCCCTGCATTGGGCTCTGTGCTGATGGCTCGGAGCCTGGAGCCTGCTTCGGATTCTGTGTCTCCCTCTCTCTGCCCCTCTCTTGCTCATGCTCTGTCTCTCTCTGTCTCTCAAAAATAAAATAAACATTAAAAATGAAAAAAAGGCTTCCCTACCCTAATCTTACACAAATAGGCTGTCACATTTCCTTCATCTATTTCTTTCTCTCTCTCTCTCTCTCTCTCTCTCTCTCCCTCTCTCTCTCTCTCTCTCTCTCTGTCTCAGATACTTGGTCTACCTTTCTTTGTTTAGTCCGATGTGAGGTATGAGTCTTTTCCTTCCAGGTGGACAGCCAGTCATGCCAGCACCATTTATGATCCAAACCATCGTCTACCCACTAAATCAAAATTCCACCTTTATGTTATATTTTGTCTATATTTAGAGGGATGTTCCTGATATGTTTCATTTCTTTTTTTCTAAAACTTTTAAACAAAACTGCTTTAAAAAAATTTTAATGGGATTATTAGATTGCTGATATCATGTTTTAGACTTGGCCTTTCATCATAAACTGTCATCTTTCATATATTATCCTCTTTTCTTGAATTTTGTTGTATTCTCAAGGCAGTTTCTATCAAGCATATGATTCTGTCTCCTGTCATGAATTTACAAATGTCTGCTCTCCCTTGAGTGCAGTCATTCCTTTCATTTTATGTTATGGAATCTGTGCATAGATCAGGGCATGTCTTAGGGCAGGGCAGATAATTGCCTATCTCCTCTTCTTGCTTAAATGGGTTAGCGTATCAGGGCCTGACGTTTGCCCAAGATCAGTGTCTATAGGTGCTGCTTACGTCTGTACCCACTTTGCCTGACTACTGCTAAAATCTTTTCATGTCTTAAAAAGATATGAAGAAGGGTGCCTGGGTGGCTCAGTCTGTTAAGCGGCCGACTTCAGCTCAGGTCATGATCTCGCGGTTCATGAGTTCGAGCCCCACGTCGGGCTCTGTGCTGACAGCTCAGAGCCTGGAACCTGCTTCGGATTCTGTGTCTCCCTCTCTCTCTGCCCCTCCCCTGTTTGCACTGTGTCCCTCTCCCTCCCAAAAATAAACATTAAAAAAAAATTTTTTTTTAAAGGATACAAAGGAAGGTTCTTTTTTTTTTTTTTTCAAGTTTATGTATTTATTTTGAGACAGAGAGAAAGAGAGGAAGGGGCAGAGAGAAAGGGAGAGAATCCCAATTAGGCTCTCCACTGTCAGCGCAGAGCCCAATGAACCGTGAAATCATGACCTGAGCTGAAGTCGGACACTTAACTGACTGAGCCACCCAGGCGCCCGAGAAGGAAGGTTCTTTAAGGTAAATTGGTGTTACATATCGGAGACACAGAAGCTCAAATAAAGTACAGAGGAACAGGTTCGTAGTGGGTGAAATTCATGTGTCCAGTTCCTTCTCTGGTGAAACTAATTGTGGGAACCAGCATCCTGGGTCTGCTTTTGCTAGCCATTGTCCATTTTAGGGACGTGCTGTGGCTCTTCCTAATCTGCCCCTTTCTGCTACTGTCCTTTTACCTGGGATAAACCATCTCTGGCCTCTTCGGACAGTCCTATGTTAATGTCACCCAGCCCTTGCAGGAAGAATGCTCCGTGTGCCCAGGGCTTCCTCTGCTCCTCTGAGCCCCAGCTCCCTAACGGGGGCCGTCGCAGGAGCTTCCCCACATCTTCATTTTCTCTGAAAGGGAATCGGGAATAAAGCCGCAGTGTTTACTTTCCATCCCTCCCCCCACTGCTCCCACTTACTCTCTATGTAGCAGAAAGTCCTCAAAGCTCAGGCCAGGTAGAGGCTGTCTTTCTGTAGCGTCCGGTGCTGAGGCAGGATTTCCACAGTGACTCTCACTGCTGGGATTTGGAGATGAGGATGCCTGTGTTCAAATTGCTGTCTTACCCTGTTTGTTTTACTGCCGTGTCTACGCTTCTACTGAAATTCCAGAATGGGATTCGGGGAAACACGGATACCTGAGAGCCAGAATAGGTAGGCATTTCTGTTTCACTCTAGAGCCGCAGACCGCTTTTAGATTTGTCCCACGCACGACAGTAAGAGACGCGTGGAGAAAATTGCATTCCACGCAAGGGCGTAGAATGAGCAAAGGCACAGACGGAAGACCTAAGCGGAACAGAGCCCCGGGTAGCTAGGGTTGTAGCCCAGAAGCGAGGTGAGTGGAGGGGAGGCAGAGGTTACGAGTCTTATGGCGCCAGGAAGGGCCTGCAGCTGGGCTCACTCAGGTTTTCAGGAACATGACTGGTCTTCTTTACAGATACTGACCTGCCGGTTATGAAGGTAGCGGTGGTGTCACACAGAGTTACTTTTGAATACTTTAAAACTAAGCATCAGGGCCCCCCCAGGGGGCTCAGCCGGTTACGCGTCTGACTTCAGCTCAGGTCATGATCTCACTGTTCGTGGGTTCGAGCCCCGCGTCGGGCTCGGTGCTGACGGCTCGCAGCCCGGAGCCTGCTTCGGATTCTGCGTCTCCTCCTCTCTCTGCCCCTCCCCTGCTCTCTCTCTCTCTCTCTCTCTGTCTCTCTCAAACCTAAAATAAAAACATCAAAAAAAGTTTTAAACTAAGCGCATACAAGAGCTCACATGTTACATTCTTGCATCAACATGGACCTGGATGCTGAAATAAGTGCTGTGGAAAGTCAGCACCACCCCGGGGCGCCTGGGTGGCTCAGTCGGTTAAGCGGCCGACTTCAGCTCAGGTCATGATCTTGCAGTCCGTGAGTTCGAGCCCCGCGTCGGGCCCTGTGCTGACAGCTCAGAGCCTGGAGCCTGTTTCAGATTCTGTGTCTCCCTCTCTCTGAACCTCCCCCGTTCATGCTCTGTCTCTCTCTGTCTCAAAAATAAATAAACGTTTAAAAAAAAAAAATTAAAAAAAAAAAAAAAAAGAAAGTCAGCACCACTTGAAGACTCTATCTTTAACCAAAGAGAGCAGTGAATTAGAGAGACTGGGTAACATTTTGAAAATAAAAGATGACTGCAGACACAGGGGCACATACGTTTAAATTACAACCAAAGACCTAGAAGGTACAGCAACAGTGAGTACGTGGTCCTCGCCTGCAACGGTCGGTCATTCTCGGGTATGGGCTGCCCCTTCCTAAGAGCAGATTACTGCATGAAAATAAGAGCAATGAAATAAATACTGATAGCATTTTTAAAAATACACGTTAAGTAAATTACATAACGTTTTTAAGATACATGGTACTTACTATGGAGCTGTACACAACATTTTTTTTTGGCAAAAATCGTTCATTATTATCATAGTCTTACATTCTGGAATCAGATGGAGACACGCCTCATTTTTGTTGTTTTCATCGTGCCCCCTAAGCACACAGCAGCTCCTTTATCTGCGAGGCACCTGAATATAGAGAGACTGCTTGCTCGATGCTACAGGGAAATCGAATACTAGGCGTATTGAAAGATAGTATCTTTGTGTACAGTTGTCCCTTCAAAACCATGGAAGCTGTACTTCTGGGTGACGTAGGAGATTTTCAAAGCTCATTTGATGATATGTGTGTGTGGGTCTTGTTCTACAGATTGACCTTCGAACCTAACATCTGTCTTCAGGACATAATAGCTAGCATAGAACAAATTCCTAACCTTGGAGCTTTTCCTGTATTTAATGAATTCGTGACAATGCACCTGCTACATGCTTAATATTTCTTAACATCCTTTGTAGAATACAGAGTCTTACTCTTCCTTAGAACAGACAAAATGTAGTATTTCATTTATTGCCAGCGTTGTTACTGGTCGATCTAGGACAATCCTAACAGGCTGGCTTAAAGGAATTTCAGATCTGTTGATGATTAAGGTGCTGTGCTAATAAAAAAACAATAGTGTTCTTAATAACCGTTTTCTATGGTTCTTCAATTCAGGCTTTGTTTTGTGAATCCTTCTCCTACCCCTGACATGCGTATGCATGCACATATACACATGCGTCCCTGTTATATGACATGGCGGGGCAGAGGGTGGTATTTGGTTCAGTAGCTTCTCCGATCTGCTTAAACAACTTGCAGAGTTCCCTACTACTGACTCTTACTGTTCTAGGCAAGCCGAGTGATCATTTGAAATATAGTCAATATAGTCTTGGGGTATCTGAAGGCCAGAGGACTGGGAATCGGCTCTTGGACCCTTGCTCTTTTCTAAATGAGCCTTCCTATTAATCATTTGATCTGTTGAATCACAGAGAAATGTAGGTGATTGAAGGAAATACCTTGGCAGAAGGTAGGATTGTTTGCATTAAATTATCAAGGAACCAAATGAAAATGAATTTTTTAAAAAAGATCTTCCTTTGGGATGCCTGAGTGGCTCATTCGGTTAAACATCCGACTCTTGATTTCAGCTCAGGTCATGATCTCACGGTCCGTGAGTTCGAGCCCTGCATCGGGCTCTACGCTGACAGTGCGGAGCCTGCTTGGGATTCTGTCTTTCCCTTTCTCTCTGCCCCTCCCCTACTTGTGCGTGCATGCGGTCTCTCTCTCTCTCTCTCTCAAAAAAAAAAAAAAAATCTTCCTTTGAAGGGTGCCCTGAGTTTCTGCAAAGCCCCGTTGGGAGCCCGTCCTTTAAATGGGTTGGTGAGAAGGTGGTTCACTTTGTTTCTGACCTTCCTTGGAATGGCCGGGACAGAAATTGGAGATTTTTTTTTTTCTGCTTGTACCTAACCTGATTTCATTCTATTTCTGCGTATTCACCACTTGATTTTATACTGTATAACACAATGGGGAAAATACAAAAACCAAACTCATTCAGTTAAAAAAAATTGGGGGGGTTGCGGTGGGCATCTGGGTGGCTCAGTCGGTTAAGCATCCAACTTCGGCTCAGGTCATGGTCTCACAGTTCGTGATTTTGAGCCCCACATCGGGCTCTCTGGTCTCAGCGCAGAGCCCACTTCAGATCCTCTGTCTCCCTCTGTCTCTGCCCCTCCCTGGCTCTCTCTTTCTCTATCTCAAAAATAAATAAACATTAAAAACATTTTTTTAAAACCCAGCTCCCTACCAGTTTCTGAAGTTCCTGGTATTTTCTTTCAAGGAAGTCACCAGGTTATTGATTTTTTTTTTTTTTTTTTTTTTTTTTACTCAAAAGAAGGGAGAGACAAAAGTGTAGGACAGCATGATTTCAATGTTTTAAGTTCTGCCTCACTAAAATTTATTTTGTTCACATCAATCACAGAGCAACAGAAGAAAGCTTTGAGAATTAAGGACAAGTAAATTCAACCACGGAAGCTTATGAGCAGCTGGATTGATCCCAGAAAGATCAGTAAATAAATATTTTAAACTTCCACTGACCTTATTAAAATACACTGCCAGAAATATTCTGTTTGAGCCACTCTCATAAATGAGTCATCTTCCAAAAACAGCTGGTAGCAATTTGCTATAAGAAAAAGAGTAGTGACTTAGAAATCAGAAGATTGGGAGGTCTTGCCTTGGCTCGTTCACAGGGAGATTAAATGACACGCTAACATGTCCCAGATGAGGCACAAGAGAATTGAATCAGACGATCTGTCTTTAAAAGACCCCTTCATGGGGCACCCGGGTGGGTGGTTAAGCGTCCTACTTCAGCTCAGGTTATGATCTCACGGTCATGATCTCTCGAGCCCCACATCGGGCTCTGTGCTGACAGCTCAGAGCCTGGAGCCTGCTTCTCATTCTGTGTCCCCCTATCCCTCTCTCTCTCTCTCTCTCTCTCTCTCTCAAAAATATTAAGAACATTAAAAAAATTTTTTAAATACTTTCCTGGCCATTCCCAAGAAAACATCTCTGATAAAAATAGAGGGCAGTACCTATATTATTTCCCAGAGAGGCAAAGCGGATACAGAAAATGAGATTTTAAATTGGGGATCCTCCTTCCGGATTTGTTTTTCTCGGCATTGTTTCTGTTTCCATCTGTGTCTCTTCCCCCCCTGGGAACATCCTCCACCTTTTCAATTTGCCGTACTCTTTACCATGCAGACCTGTGAATGAAGAGTCAGAACCCCCCGAGGTCGATGCTCCCAGCCGGTGGCATGGCGTCTATGTGAACAGAACATCTCCGACGCCTTCGGAATCTGCGACCACCGTTAAGTCCCTCATCAAGTCATTTGACTTGGGACGTCCAGGTATTTCATCATTTGGTCTCACGAATCCAACTCAGATTCAGACGGTGGCCCCACATACCAAGCTGTCTCTACTCCACACTGACCCCAGATTAGTGCAACCACAAGGGCTCGTCTACATCATTCTGCATGTAGCTGCCGTGTACAAGAGACTTCTGCAGCCTTGCTGAAGCTCCCGTAAGACAACCCTGAAGAGTCTGCGTCACACGTAATACAGCCTCCTCTTTTCTCTCCACCTCTTCCTTAGCTTTAATTCCAGACGTGCCACGTTCCTCTTCTGCCTCTATGTCCGTTAAACTCAGGTTACCACCACTTGCCTTCTTACCGTCTCATGAGAGTTAGCAGGGTCAACCAGAGGCTTCATTTCCTAGAAAATGAGGTGTTGAATCTATGCATTTGGCTCTCTTGTTGGACACCCCCCGCCGCCGGCCTTGCTCGTCTCACAACATACCGTTAGACTTTTCTCTCCCTGGTCTTGTGTGCGACTGCCTGTTCTGACCTGTCATGCCTGATCTTGATACATTCCCAGATTTTTCTGTAAATGTCTCTCTGGCTCACAGTTCACCGTTATTCACTGTTAACTATGTACGTGAGGAAAATGCATGTTGCCACTCTACGCACATAAATATAGTAGATGGAAGAAACCAAATGTGCATCTGTCCAAAATAGCAGTATATTTCTTCTCTTGACCGCAACAGATAGGCCTGTGGTGTCGGGAGACTAGAGTTATTACCCCTAGCTAATCCTAGGATGCACCTGGTTGTCTTTGCTAAAGTAGTTTGTAGCTAAGTTAGATGAAAATTAGCCTGCAAATATTAAAAGATATGAAAGCCGGTGACTACGTTCAGTCTGCGAAGATAGGAAGTGAATGAACAGTGAATGGTTTGTGCAAGAATTTTCCTGCTCCTTCTTGCCTTAGATGCCTCGTCACGTGTTTTCTTCCCCCCGTCACTGTGTGTCCCACCTCTAAGAGCAACCCCCATGTAGTTGGCTCCTCCCCGCTCCTTCCCCTGTTCAGCACTAGTGCAGAGGAGAGAACAGAGTGGTACCTTAGAAGCATCCTGGGATGCCTTTGTAGTCACCAAAACAGTAACAAATGAGGAGCTGTTACTCGCTGTTTTGAACCGGAACTGCATACAAATGTCCCCTTCTCTTTGCTTGGCAGGTGGAACCGGACAGAATATTTCTGTCCATAAAACCCCCAGAAGCCCCCTGAGTGGGATCCCCGTGAGGACCACTCCAGCTGCTGCGGTTTCTCCAATGCAGGTAAGAGAGCTTTGGCCACGTGGGTGGTGGCCCATGCCACGTGGTATCATCGTGGTGTCTTGTGCCCAGGCAAGTCGCAAAGGGAAAGTGAAAACCCAATTATTTTATTCTTTGAGGCACATTGAACATCGTTTTTAATAGGAGTAAGATAATAATAATGAAACTTTCGTTAAAGATTACAATTCTAGGGGTGCCTAGGTGGCTCGGTCAGTTAAGCGTCCTACTTCAGCTCGGGTCATGATCTCGTAATACGTGAATTCGAGCCCCGCGTCGGGCTCTGTGCTGACAGCTCAGGAGCTGGAGCCCGCTTCACATTCTGTGTCTCCCTCTCTCTCTGCCCCTCCCCTGCTCTTGTGTGCGTGCTCTCTCTCTCTCTCAAAAATAAACATTAAAAAAAATTTTTTTTAATTATAATTCTGGGCACCTGGGTGGCTCAGTCAGTTAAGCATCCGACTCTTGATTTCTGACAGTGCAGAGCCTGCTTGGGATTCGCTGTCTCCCTCTCTCTCTCTCTCTGCCCCTCCCCTGCTCACACAGGTGCACTTTGTCTCTCTCTCTCTGTCTCTCTCAAAATAAATAAATATTTTTTAAAAATTTTAACAATTGCAGTTCTGAGGCCTGATAAAGATCCAAGAGAAGCACGCTAAACCTCATATAATTTTGTTTGTAAGGTATATTTAAAATTTTCAGTTAACCGAAGATTGTAATTTTTACCAGAAGTGGATATTGAACTAGTTATTTTTCTCAAAGAATTGTGTCTTTTCTTTTTTTTCCCAAAAGCCCCCCAGAGAGAGAAAACATTTATAATTTGTAAGTTCTTAGAGTTCACTGGGTACAATCTGTGTCACCTTTGCCGTTTTGTGAAGGTTCTAGATCAGAGCTACTTGGCATTTTCAGGGTCCAGAGTGCTAACCATTACACCATGGAACCCACTTGCTACTTGGCATTTTCTAAGGCTGGGGCTTTCAGTGTCATTGGTAACATTCAGCACTCTGCTCTCTCTGAGCCAAGGGTAATGTTGTCATTAACAAGTACCCTTTTGGGGCACCTGGGTGGCTCAGTCGGTTAAGCGGCCGACTTTGGCTCAGGTCATGATCTTACCGTTTGGGGGTTTGAGCCCCACGTTGGGCTCTGTGCTGACAGCTCAGAGCCTGGAGCCTGCTTCACATTCTGTGTCTCCTTCTTTCTCTGCCCCCCGCCCCCACTCCCGCTCACACCCTGCCTCTCTCTCTCTCTCAAAAATAAATAAACATTAAAAAAACACGTATAGCTTGAATGTTTCCGCATGTACACACCCCTGCAGCCAACACCAAGGTAAAGCATTCTCGTCACCCCAGAAGGCCCCCCCCCATGCCACCACCCAGTCAGTAATCTCTTAAAGTAGCCATTATTCTGACTTCTGTTACCCCATTGGATCAGTGTTACACTGACCTAACCATTGTAAAAGGGAGTGACTTAAAAATCTCCCTTGCTCCCTAGCCCCAGAAAGAACCACTGTTGATGGCTTGTTGTGTATCCTTCTAGATGTTTTTCTTTAGCATAAAAGTGTGTGTGGTTGGGGAAGGGGGAGGGAGAGAAAGTTTTATAAATTAGATTACACTAAACATCATTCGGACACTGGCTCATTCCACTTTGTCGTTGGAATGGAACCCATGAGGGCAGGGGTTTTTATCTGTTTTGCTTGCTATTCTGTCTTTTGCCTGGAACAGTGGCCGGCACATAGTTCTATCACAGTACAAGCTCAGTAAATATTTGTTGAATGAATGAAGGAAGCTATCAGAGACATCTTTACATGTCAGTATTTGGAAAAAATACTGCATTCTTTTTTTTTTTTTTAATTTTTTTTAATGTTAATTTATTTTAGAGAGAAAAAGAGACAGAGTGTGAGCAGGGGAGGGGAAGAAAGAGAGGGAGACACAGAATCTGAAGCAGGCTCCAGGCTCTGAGCTGTCAGCACAGAGCCCGATGCGGGGCTCAAACTCATCAACCGTGAGATCATGACCTGAGCTGAAGTCAGATGCTTAACTGACTGAGCTACCCAGGTGGCTCCCCTCCTTCTTTTTTTTAAGGCTGAATAATATTTCAGTGTATGTAAATACCACATTTTGTTTATCCATTCATCTGTCCATGGACATTTAGGTTGTTTCTGCCTCTTGACTATTGTGAGTAATGCTGCAACAAACATGGGTGTACAAAAATCTCTTCTAGATTCATTTTTTTTGGATATAGACCCAGAAGTGAGACTGCTGGATTGTGTAGGAGTTCTATTTTTAATTTTTTGAAGAGCCTCCCTACTATTTTCCATAGCGGGTGTACCATTTTATATGCCCACCAGCAGTGCACAAAGATTTTAATTTTTCTGCAGTTTGATCAACACTTGTTATTTTCTCTCGCTCTCTCTCTCTTTTTAAAATAATGACCCCTCTAACAGATGTGAAGTGATATCTCATTGTGGTCTTGATTTGCATTTCCCTGATGATTAGTGAAGTTGAGCATCTTTCCATATACCTGTTGGCCATTCAGAAACAGTATTTTTACACACCTCCTTGAATATACGTAGAGTTTTCCAGGAAGGTACTCACAAAGCTGATTAATTATGATTAATTAAGAGAAGAAACAGGTGGTGGGAGTGAGAGGGAGACTCTTTCCATTTTATGTCCTTTCTGTTCTTTTGAGGATCGGGCCAATTGCATTTATTACCTATTCAAATAAATAAGTTGTGTTGGTTTTTTTTTAATGTATATTTATTTTTGAGAGAGAGGGTGAGCACAAGCAGGGGAGCGGCAGAGAGAGAAAGAAAGGGAGGGAGACACAGAATCCACAGCAGGCTCCAGACCTCGTGCGGGACTTGAACCCACAGACTCTGGGATCACGACCTGAGCTGAAATCGGATGCTTAACCCACTGAGCCACCCCGGTGCCCCTAAATAAGTTGTTTCAAAACCTCCCTCTCGTGATTCTGATGAGTTTAAGAACCGTTGTGTGGACACACACGCCTTGTTTACGCTGTCCTTGGGGTCACAAGCTCACCTGTGCTGCTGTGCCTTTTGGTTTTTTAGAGACACTCCACTTACAGTAGCGTTCGGCCAGCCAGCAAAGGTGTGACTCAGCATTTGGATCTTCCAGAACTTCCACTCTCAGGTAATACAAACACCTTTGACTTCTTTTTTTGTGCGGTCAACGTTTCTTCTTTGCCTGAAACCGAGCTTAGAAAAATAACCCATGGCATTTATCTCAAACAGTTGAAAACCCCAAATGTTTTGTGTGATGGGTGTTGGATCCTGCTTCCTGCCAGCTGTCCTTCCCAGCATGTATGTGTTCAGGAGAAATGTCCAGATTTGGAGGGGGGGTGGGGGGTTGCTGGCTTTTTACTGAATCTCAAGGGAATAATTTACAATCTTTAGAAGTCGCTATTTTAAGAAAAAAATTTTATCTGATTCTAAAGGTCTGTGGCTTCCACAATTCCTGATATATGCCTCTTTAGGGCTCTGTCTCTGAGCGTAGTCCCCTTCCTGTTGTTACCGCGGGTATTTTCTTTACTTATTTTGAGAGAGAAAGCATGAGCGGGGGAGGGGTGGACAGAGAGGGAGAGAGAGAGAATCCCAAACAGGCTCCGCACTGTCAGCACAGAGCCTGCTCGGGATTCTCTTTCTCTCCCTCTCTCTCTGCCCCTCCCTTGTGTGCATGCACTCTGTCTCTCAAGATAAATAAATAAACGTAGGAAAAAAAAAAAAAAAAAAGGAAGAACACTGTCTGGCTCATAGTATCGCTCCAAGGGCTGAGTGAACGCGGCCGGGTGTGGGGTGGGTGCTGTGGAAGTGTTGGCTGTTACCACTCTAACGTCTGGTCTCTTGGAATCAGTTCGCCTGTCAGAGCAAAGAGGCATTAGCAGAATGTTAAGCTTGTCCTGAGTATTTACCCTAGAAATTTATGTGTATGACTCTGTGGTCACTGTTGTGAGGAAACAAAAAAGATAAAAAAGAAGGCAAACACTAAATGAATTATTTGCCGGTGCCTCACAGGAAGGCCAGAAAGCCGGAAATCTAGATTGCATAGATAGAAGTCCTGTGTTGCTAAGCATCAGACAAAACTTCTGTAACACAACTTCTGTAACACAATTCTGTAATTGTGTGAATCTAAAGGAATTCCAGCTGTTCTTCTTTTAGATCATGGTCAAACACCATTAGGTTCCTTCTTAACATAGTTATTTCTGAAATAACTATTGCTATTGTTTTGGTCTTTCACTGGAAAGTCTTTAACCTTAACCACCTTATTTTCTTTCACTTCTGAATTTTGTTTTCTTTTTTTCGTGGAATAAGAGGATTTTAAACGTACGTAAATACTGAAACTGACAATGTGAGGACCGCCTCAGCCCGTCCCCTGCATTTTACATGCGAGAGATTCAAGCCCTACGGAGACTAATTGATTTATAACTGGTCCCACTGATTCTGAATGACTCTGGGACCAAGATAGGATTTTTTTTCTGATTCTTTTCACCATGTTGCCTTTTGGAAATGAGGCTGGTGATTGCTCTGATCAGATAGTGACAATGGTTTATGTAGGACTTGATAATGACCTCAAGGAAGAAGAAGAAAATGGTGTCTAAGGGCAGGAGAATAAGAAAAAACAAAGGGTAAGTGAGTCCAGTAGAACAGGTCATTATTTCTCTGCAAACTAGAGAAATGGAGGGAGGCCAAAACAGGGTATTGGAAACCCACCCGATTTGAGTTCCTACACTTGCCATATAGTGGAAAATAAGGAATAAGTTGATTATATAATACCTATAACATAAAAGTTACCATCTTAACCATTTTTAAATGTACTAGGTGAGCTTTAGGTCATAACATTTGTCTTCTCTGTTCCTCCCATGTTAAAATTTCCTTTGGTGGGGAGCCGGGGTGGCTCAGTCAGTTAAGCATCTGACTCTTGATCTCCACTCAGGTCTTAATCTCAGAGTCATGAATTCAAGCCCTGTGTTGGGCTCTGCACTGGGCGTGAGGCCTATTAAAAAAAAAAAAAAAATTTTTTTTTTTTTCCTTTTGTGTCAAGAAACCATTTGTTTAATTGACAAGGTAAATACTGACGCCAAAGCCATACTGGCTGTTGCCCTGAAGTAAACAGTTCATTGTCAGCACCCGCTCTTTTCGCCCACCAGGCACCTGTCTACCCGGATGATTCTATTTACCATACTAAAAAAGGATTACATGGTAAAAGTTGCTTGCATTCAACCCAGCCTTGCCAAGACTGAGGTCATCAAAAGCTGCCAAAGTGGGATTAATGCGCTGTTTTTGTTGTTTTCTTCAGTGATGTAAACACTGTTTTCCCTCTGCTCTTCCAGGCTAATTAGCCTCACTCCCCACTTTACTACCCATAATTGGTGGCTCTTAGCTGTACAAGTATTGTTTTCTTCCGTGACTGTGGTGTCATAGGAGGCGACCATGGGCTTAGCCTGGTCACAGAGGCCTGTCGTGTGGCATTGAGCAAATCACTGTGTTCTGTGCCGTTGCCCCCGTTAACTACAGACCAGACCATCTCAAATTTTCCTCCCATTCTATACCCTTGTGGTCCTTTAAGAAACATCATCGGGACGATCCAGCCTGTTTCATCAACGTGTTTTGGTTTCTAATATAACAGCAGAGAGGAGCCTTTAAAGAATTATTTTTGCTTATTTGTAAGCAAGCCGGACCCTATGACTGGAATGGCTTGTTTTCTTGCAAAATAGTTATCAATTCTTGGAAAAGTAATCAGCTTTTTGCCTGCTGCCACCTGTGACTTGAAAATCCCACTGGGCACCTACCTGCCAGCTCTCTCTCTCTCTCTCTCTCTCTCTCGCTCTCTCTCTCTCTCTCTCTCGCTCTCTCTCTCTTAGATGCCCATTGATTAAAACAAAGTGCTTTACTTGGGGACAGGGCTGGTTTTGTGGGCGTGTGACCCGTGCAGAGCTCTTGGAAGGGCTTCAGTTCAGTGTTCCACAGGTGCCATCTTGAAATTCATCATAATTCTTGAAGAAGAGGCTAATTTGTCAATAGTCTCTATGAGTCTTGTAGTCAGTCCTGCCTGGAGAATCCTTTCCAGAAAACACTATGTCCCTATTTGCATTTTTATTACTTAATCGGAAACTGTATCTATAAATCTATATCTGTTCTATATATTTGTACTTGAGAATAAGATGAGAATTATATAGTACTTGAGAAGAAAGCGTGGTGACCAGATTTCTCTTCTTCAGGAATAGGTGATTATGTTGTTGTTCACACAGATCTTCTAAAGGGAAGGGGTGAGGACCTGAAACCGGACCCTTACCTCCGCAAGAGCCCCTCGCTCGAGTCTCTGAGCAGACCCCCTTCTCTGGGCTTCGGGAACACGAGGCTGCTGAGCGCTTCCACGGGGGGCTTGAAACCACAAAGCAAACTCAGGTATCGCATTTGAATCAGTGAGAAAGCACTGGGCTGATGACCTTGTGTTCTTCCTTCTGTTTTATCCCCTCTGGTCAGGTTCCTTCTTACGTATATTTCCTGAATGAAAACGACCCAGACTCAGCACCTGCCTTCAGCAAGAGAGGAGGGCACTGCACCACAGGACGGTGCGGAGTGAAATAAGAGCTGTAGAAAAAGAAGTATAAGCAGACTACGTGGGGAGTTGTTAGTCGGATGAGGAAGTCGGGAGTGAGGAGGCAGCGTTTCTGCCACAGGGGTCCTGCAGGCGTCACCTTGAGGCTCTGCTGGAAGTTCAGGGAACTGGCGGTGGTTTAGTTTGGTTAGACTGGACTGCGGGCCGCATGAGGGCAGGGGCCCCGGCACACACATCATCAACGTCAGGATTGGCCAGGAGGCAGATAGGTGGTTAGGGTATCACCACCGGAAAGGCAGGTTGGAGTCACATTGTGAATGATCTTCATTGCCAAGGCTAGAGGTCTGTACTCATTTCGGTAAAGCGGTGGGGAACCACTAGGTTTGTGGCCTCTTGTTTCTGTTGTTTCTGATTGCGAGTAGTGGTTCAGTAAACAGTGGCATGTCGGAAGGACCGGAGGGGCATTTTGAAGTCAGTGTCGAAAGAGCCCGTTAGTGGTGATGGGGGGGGGGGTGGGGGGTGGAGGGGGGACAGAGACTGCGGGGGTGGTCACCAAAAGCCTGTCTTTGCTCATACCTCTGCCACTTCCTCCCTGCTCTGTGCCCCTGCTCACCCAGGCCACGGCAAACCTCCCCGCCCTCTAGCCGCTCGCTGCTTCCCCACGTAGAGTCATCCTCTAGAACACCGAGCGCGTCCCGTGCAGACCTTGTCAGAAACCTCCCGTGACTCGTCACACACTCTTCCACCTTTGCTCCTTATTCTGGTTCTCTGCAGCTTAGTCTCACCCTGCTCACGTGCCAGCGTGTCCCTGCCCTCCGCTCCGTCAGAGCCTGTTTTACTCTCAGCCTTTGCCGCTAACACATGCATTGCTGACTGCTCGCGAGGCTCTGGCCTGAATCGTCTTCCTTCTGTCCCTTTCACACTCCCCTAAGTCCTTCTCCTTCAAAGCCAAGCAAACTACCCTGGTAGCGTCGATGCCCCCTTTCTCTGCCTTTGGTGTCTTAACCTCATTTGGGTATTTAATCCACTGTGGTGTGGTGTGTGTGCCTTTGTCCCCATTGAAGGCTGCACTATGTTTATTTTTTTAATGTTTATTTTTGAGAGAGAGAGAGAGACAGAGTGTAAGCTGGGGAGGAACAGAGAGAGAGAGGCAGAATCTGAAGCAGGCTCCAGGCTCTGAGCTGTCAGCACAGAGCCCGAGGCGGGGCTCAAACTCACGAACCGTGAGATCATGACCTGAGCCGAAGTCGGACTCCCCACCGACTGAGCCACCCAGGTGCTTGTATGTTGCACTTTAGTAGATGGTGAATACCTCGTCTCACACTTTGATGTCTCTCCCAGCCCCCTGTGTTGTATTACACACACAGCATTTCATTCAGTCAGTGCTTAGGAGTACGTAGATAAATGAGTACACAAAACAGGGCACTTTAGTAGTAATGGCTTTTTAGCAAACATCATAACTACAGCATTATGTGTGTTACAATAGGATTTTATAAAAGTCTGAATAAGTTCAGCTCTTGTCATACCTTTGGGTGTGGCCTATATTTGCACCCAAATAGATGAAGTCATATCTTTTCAGAGGTTTAACTTAAAGCCCCAGATATTACACATTAGTCTTGTTTCTGCACAGGAGATTTAAATGATCAGAACTTTTTTTTTTTTAGCTTTTTAAAATGTTTATTTATTTCTGAGAGAGAGAGAGAGCAAGCAGGGAAGGGGCAGAGAGAGAGGGAGACACAGAATCTGAAGCAGGCTCCAGGCTCCGAGCTGTCAGCACAGAGCCTAAAGCAGGCCTCAAACTCATAGACTCGGACGCTCAACTGACTGAGCCACCCAGCCACCCCCCAAACCTTGTTTTTAAGGACCAGAATTAGTGCTATTCTGAAATTGCTCTTTTCTTTATGCCACAAATGTGTACAGAAAAGGCTATGTGTGTGTGCTGTTGATGTGACACCCTTCATCGTGAAAGATTAAATTAGTGGAAATCAATGTGTTGTTTTTTTTTTGTATTCATCACTGAGACGAATGACAGGATAGAAATTAATTTCTTTTGGAAGTTTTCATCCTATTGATATTAATTTGGAGCAGGCACCATATCTAGTTAACTTTATTTTTTCAAAGAAAATTGTCCAGTAAATGTTTTAGTTGTCCGCCTTTACAGAAACTCTTCTCCCAACCTTCATTTCGGTCTTTCCTCATTTGTCAGACCTAAAAATTCAGTTCTAAATGACAAAGTAAGACATGGCTTTAGTAAACACAGGCCACGTCACTGTAACATCATAGGCTCTTCGCGACTCTGACGACAGAAACTCACGGATATGAGTTTACAGATAATGCCAGGTACAAGAAAAACCAGGCATCAGATGGCACCAGCAACATTTTAATGCAAGTTTATGAAGTTTTCTTACTATCTCTACCCTAATTCAGATTGCTGAGGTCTGGAATCATTACATTCCTCCTTAAAAATATTTTAAAGGGGCGCCTGGGTAGCTCAGTCGGTTAAGCATCCGACTTCGGCTCAGGTCACGATCTCGCAGTCCGCGGGTTCGAGCCCCGCGTTGGGCTCTGGGCTGATGACTCAGAGCCTGGAGCCTGCTTCAGATTCTGTGTCTCCCTCTCTCTCTGCCCCTCCCCCATTCATGCTGTGTCTCTCTCTGTCTGAAAAATAAATAAACGTTAAAAAAAAAAATTTAAAAAAATATTTTAAAGTATTTTCATTAAGTATCAGAATGATACAAAACAATAATAATAAGATACGTGTAAGGTATAAAGAACAACAGTGCACCTGGATATCAACCTTCCAGGGCAAGGAAGAGAAAATTATTATTACCATTGAAATCTCCCATCAGCCCCTGTGCGCTGGCCTCGCCTCCCTGCCCCGCCCCAAGATCACCACTGTCCTGACTGTTTTGTATGTCGTCCTCTGCTTCTCTTTCCAGTTTCACCACGTACGCTTGCACCCCCCAACAATATAAACAATACGTTATTTAAATTGTCATTTAAAATTCTGTATAAATGGGAACATACAGTGCTTTTCTCTTTTTTTTTTAAATTCAAAATTGTTCCTGCTGTGCATTCAAGTCATTGCGTACATCTCAGTTCATTGGCTTTTATTGCTGTATAGTATTCCTTTGTATGACTGTACCTCTGTTCACTAATTTTCCTGATGATGTGCATCTGATAGTTTCCAATTATTTGCTAGTATAAAAAAGTGCCAAGGGGCGCCTCGGTGGCTCAGCGGGTTAAGTGTCCAACTTCAGCTCAGGTTGTGATTTCACGGTTCGTGAGTTTCGAGCCCACTGCTGAGCTCTTCGCTGTTGGCACAGAGCCTACTTTGGATCCTCTGTTCCCCTCTCTTTCTGCCCCTCCCCCACTTGTTCTCTCTCTCTCAAAAATAAACATTTAAAAAATGTCTTTTAAAGTAACGTAGGCGTCTATTAAAAATTGAGGGGTGCCTGGGTGGCACAGTTGGTTAGGTGGCTGACTTCAGCTCAGGTCATGATCTCACGGTCCATGAGTTTGAGCCCCACGTCGGGCTCTGTGCTGACGGCTCAGACCCTGGAGCCTGCTTTGGATTCTGTGTCTCCCTCTCTCTCTGTTCCTCCCCTGCTTGTGCTCTATCTCTCTCAAAAATAAATAAATGTTAAAAAAATTTTTTTTCTTTACAAAGTTAAAAAAAATAAAAATTGAGAAGAGGGTGCCTGAAGTCTTGCTCTCAGAGTGCTGTTATATTATTTAGTAAAATCACTTCCTTTGGCTAAACAGGTGCTCAGAAATGAGTTAGTATCTCACAAAATGGGGAGTATCACTTTTGGAGTGTGCAAAGCCCCTCTTTTGAGTAGTTTTTACTGATTTTCCCCTTTTATCTCCATTCCTATCACCTCTCCATAAGCAGCCAATCTAGTGGTTTTAAATGCCCTTTCAGCCCACCTTTCATAGGTTACGTAGGTATAGGTGTAGCCTTGGAACACGTAGAATAGTTTTTCTAGAGTCTTTAATTAAAACGATACTGTACTTAATAACTAAAGGACTAGATGAATGGAACAACAGATGGATTTAAAAACAACCGAAAACGAAAATCAACCTGTTTCCAGACTTCTGACAGCCAAGCAGTACGATTTAATTCTTCTTTCATATCGTGAGACATAATAAAGACGTATCATTCGTATGACTAGCATGACATAATAAAGACTCATCTCACTGGAGAGACCTAGACTTCTGCTCTATAATCTAGTTATTTGTTTCTTGCCTACTTGAGGGTCCTAAAAATTAGCCTCTTCTCTTTACCACGTGCTCTTCTTTCTAACTAGTGTGGAGAGAAGAGACCCCCTGGCTGCCTTGGCCCGGGAATATGGCGGCTCCAAGCGCAACGCTCTCTTGAAATGGTGTCAGAAGAAGACAGAAGGCTATGCGGTAAGCGACCGTGGCGACCGGCTTCCACCCGGCTCTGGGCGGCAGGCCTTTGCCAGGGTTTGTTCTGGGCACGCACATGGCTTGGACGGGCCGGTGTGCGTGGAACTCGTGTCCTTCTCTTCTCTGGGGGAGGGGCCGCCAGGTAGTGGGGTTTGCTGTGGTGCCCAACGAGGTGAGTGGGACTGAGAGCCAGTCTGTGCTCTACCCAACGAGCCATGTACCTCAACCCAGCTGTGCATCTCCTGTGGGAAGGGGCACCTTTCTCTTTGCTCAGAGGAGACGCAAACTCTGCAAGCAGTGCACCCAACAGGCTGCTTGGCATGTAGTTTCAAGTTTCGAACTTCAAGTTTCAAGTTTATCAGGACAGTATTTGTTTTCTGGGAAGGTTACACAAGGAAGTGACACCCGATCTAAAAGTGTAAGCTTTGTTAATTGTGAAATGCCGTATGTAAAGATAAAAATACCTCGAATATAAGTGATAGTTTCATGGATGATTATGAGGTGAAAACCCACGCAGTCACCACTCACATCCAGAAATGGAGCATCGCCGGTTCCCCAAAATCTTTCTTATGACTTTCTAATCGTAGCCCCTCACCACTCCCAAAGATAACTCTTGTCCTCGGTTTTGTTCCTCATAGCTTTCAACGAAAAGCAGGCATCCCTAAATGCTAGAGTAGTTTTGCCTGCACTTGAACTGTACATAAACGCAGTCAAAAACTATGATACCTGCATCTGGCTTTTCTCATACAGTATTAAGTCACTAAGGCTTACCCCAGCCGTAGTTCGTCATTCTCTTTACCCTTTGGAACCTTTTGTGTGATCGTACCGTTATTTACTTATCCGTTCTATCATCGCCGGACAGATGAGTTATTTCCAGTTCGGGGCTCTTGCAATAGTGTGGGTGTGTTCTTGTGTGTGTCTCTCGGAACACACATGCACTCGTTCTTTCTGGGCCTACGCCCAGAAATGGGATTATTGGGCCATCGGGGATGCATATATCCAAGCACAGTTGAGAGTGCCAAACAGATTTCTAAAGCAGTTGTGCTGTTTACCTCCCACCAGCAAATGATGAGAGACCTGTTCTTCTGCGTCGTCCCAGTCTTTGGATCAGTGCGTACTAGTGTCTGATTGTGGTTGGGATTTGCACTTCCCTGCCGGCCAGTGAGGCTGAGAACTTTTCCGTATGCTGACTGGACATTTGGGTAGTCCATTTGGGGATGTGCCCTTCGGGTGTCTCGCCCATTTTTAAATCAGACGGTCTTTCTTTCCCTTGTTACTTTCAGGAGCTCTTTATATGTTCTGGATACCCGTCCTTTGTCAGATAGATGTATTGTAAATATCTCCTCCCCGGGTGGCTTGAATTTTCACCTTTTTGTTGAACAAAGTTTTTAATTTTAATTAAGTCTGTGTGTCAGTCTTTTCCCAGTGGTCGGTGCTTTTTGCATCTTGTTGCAGAAATCTTTATTCCAAGGACATGAAAATATTCTCCAGTGTTTTCTTGTACATATTGGATTGTGTGACCTTTCCCATTAAATAGCCATCCTCTTTAAAATTGTCATCTCCAGGGTGCCTGGGTGCCTCAGTCGGTAGAGGTGCCTGGGTGCCTCAGTCGGTAGAGCTTGTGACTCTTGATCATGGGATCATGAGTTTGAGCCCCACGTTGGGTGCAGAGATGACGTAAATAATTTTTTAAAATAAAAATAAAAAAGACTTCTCCTGCTTTCTCCCCACTCGGGCCCCACCTTCGTATACCTTTACCCGACTTTGCTAAAAATTTTGAAGATGCTAGCACCACAACACTCCCTCCCCCATCTTAAGCTTTGAGGGTAGCGGGGATAAATAAAGAAAGAAACAAGCAAGAAAACAAGGCCTTGGCCAAGAGCCAGCCCAGATGGTTAAGCAGCAGCAGGGCTGGGATTGTCTTTCTAATAGCAACAACCACGGGTCTTCAAATCAGACTCCACCCAAGGACGTAAGCGTTTTGTGTCTTTGACGTTGCCTTTTTTTCCCCCATTTTCCGACAAAAAAGCAAAAGCAAAAGATTAGTCCAATTAATGACCAGTAATGGAGACTCCCAGGGGAAAAGCTGGCTTCCCATGCATCGTTTCGTCTTTCAGCTGCTCTCTGCACACTCTGCGTCGGCCCCTTCCAGGGCTTGAAACCACCCCATAAAGGAAAGCCACCCCGATGACAGCACCCCTCGGCATGTCAGCCACACTGCCGGGGAAATGGAAGAGCATGGGGAGTAGGGGAGAGAAAGTGATCCCGCGAGGCTTTAGGGTAGGGGGAGTAGGAATGGTAACAGAAGACCGAAGCTGACAAAAGCCTGGGACAGAGCCCTGGCCGTGGCCGAGCCACACGCGGCCACTGACGCTTGATGGCACTGTCATGTCCCCACCTCACAGAAATGGATGGAGGGAAGTGCTAGATGGATACAAAAAGACAATTCAGATTTCCAGAAGGAATCGGTCCTTGGGCACCTAATGCCGTTATAATTAGGTTGCAGGGAGGGATTATACGATAAGACCTTTCCCATCATAAGAATGAGAATAGTATTTCCGGCTGTGGTGATTTTTTGTTTTGTCTTGTGTACATCTTGAACTAGTTTTCAAAGCATTTTACGCTTGATGAAGCCCCAAGGTCATTCTGCCTGAAGAGTAATTTTCATTCATTGTTAAATCTCCGTAAGTTTAGAGGGAAGCATAAATCATATGTGTCTGATTTATTTACTCCTCACAAAATATCCTTTGTCTAGACCTGTTTGTCTGAGACGCCTCTTAAGCCTTCTAAAGCTTGTCTTCTCCGACTCAGGAAGCCAAAAATAAACTGTAGAAAATTCAGATGGCTCAGTTTAAAAAAAACAAAAACAAAAAAACAGTAGCCATGTGCATTTCAACTTAAAAGAACTTTCTGTTTAGCCCACCGAAGTATAGCACGGATAGATTATGTCCAAACTCTGCATATATTAATTCAGTGAATCTTCACTGAGGGGCCCTGTTTGGGGCCCCGTAATATTTTAGGCGCTGGGAAATCAGCAGGGAATGAAACAGAATCTCTGCCCTCATGGAGCTTCCACCCACATGAGGAGTGACAATTAAAATTTAAGAAGTATAATACCTGAGGGGCACCTGGGTGGCTCCGTCGGTTGGGCGTCTGACTTCGGCTCAGGTCATGATCTCGCAGTCAGTGAGTTCAAGCCCCGCATCGGGCTCTGTGTTCACAACTCAGAGCCTGTAGCCTGCATCAGATTCTGTGTCTCCCTCTCTTCTCTGCCTCTCCTCCACTTGCCCTCTGCTCCTCTTTCTCTCTCTCTCTCTCCCTCTCTCTCAAAACTGAATAAATGTTAAAAAAAAAAAAACTTTAAAAAAAAGTACAGTACCTACTATATTGGAAGGTGTTATGTACTGTGGAGAAAATTCGGAGCAGGGGAATTGGGATCCCTGGGTGTGTGGACACCAGTGACATATGAAGGTCGGGGAGGTGACATTTGAGCAGTGGCTCACCTCGCCTGAGGAAGGCAAGGACTTGTGCGTTTTCATCAGGGTGTATCTCATCCCAGGTACTAGGCTTGGAAGGTCAGAATGAGGACATCATCGCTGTAACGACCGTGTCCATTGGAACTTAAGTAACATGGCGTGACAGCAGTGAAAAGTTAGAACAGCAGCTCAGACCTGTGGCCGAGCCCCCAGGTTCAGCTTTCGGATGTCTTGAGTAGCCCCAGGACTGAGGTCAAGTGGAAAAACACAAGCATGCACTCTGTCCAAAGTGAGGCCCACCCCGAGCTTTAAGTGGCTCTCAGCAAAGAGGAGACCTTTCTAGATGATCTGCTCAACCCAGATTTCCTTGGAATTGTTTGTTTAAAGTCAGGCTTCCAGGAAGCCCCTGCAAATCGCTCTCCAACCCCAGCCAAGGATAGACCTGACACATAGAACCCTCCGTCTCTTTTTTAAAATCTGCTTTCAATTCTCTCATTTGGGTTATGACAGGGAAATTTTCATCTCTCATGTAATTACCAGAAGGGATTCCGAAGGGGCCAGAACACAAGATGGTGGGTGTGATAGGCAGAATTCTAAGAATGACCCCCAGGGATCCTCACCCTTAAATAATCTCCTATGTACATGGGGCAAAAGGGGGGTTATCTGGGTAGACCTAACACATGAACCCTTTAAAATCCAGGAGTTTCTTCTGAAGCATCACAAGGACTCAGTGCACCATCAGTGGGTCTGAAGTTGAAGGGGCCACATCCGGAGCTGAGAGAGGTCCCTGACTGATGGCAGTATGGAGACCGGGACTTTCTAGCACTAAAGCGTTGGAGCGCTGAGGTCCTACCGATACCCAGAAAACACCATGGGGGCCACCTCGCAGTTGTGAAATCAACCAGTTTGTGCTGGAGTGTCCTTTGTCATTTCTCTCCCTGTCCTGAAGCCCCCAGACCTCAGCTCGGCTAAGGATGGTCACTGCCATTCTTTAGTTGAGGGACCTGGCCACTCTGAAAAATGTATGGAATTCAGCCGTAAATCTGCAAAGTCCTCGTTCCTCCCAAGAAGAGTGACTAGGCACAGCCACCCCATACCTCTGAAGGTGGCACCGTGGGTGTGTTCCCAGAGCCCTGCCATACCCGGCCAATGTGGCCAACACTGGTGATTTATTTGGCTGAAGGCACAGGTAGGGGATTACCCATAGCTTCCCTACCTCTCAAAAGCTAGGGGTGCCTGGGTGGCTCAGTCAGTTAAGTTTCTGACTTCAGCTCAGGTCATGATCTCACAGTTCCTGGGTTCAAGCCCCGCGTCAGGCTCTGTGCTGACAGCTCGGAGCCTGGAGCCTGCTTTGGATTCTTTGTCTCCCTCTCTCTCGGCCCCTCCCCTGCTTGTGTTCTGTCTCTCTCTCTTTTTCTCTCTCTGAAAAATAAATAAGCATTAAAAGAAAAAAAGCTAGAATCCATAACTTGTAGCATGTTTTAACAGGCTGTTTTAAGGTTTTAAAGGCCTCAGATTCCGAGTGTCAAATTAAAACATTAGAGTACTGTTACAGTAGCAAGAAATATGTAAAATATTCCAAGTTCACTCCTACGGGAAATACAATTTGAAAATAGTTTGGCTGGAAACGGCCAATTATTTTTATTGCTTTGAAAGTCTCCGGTGTCATTTTCTTTTGCTATGTGACAAATTATCACAGACTCAGGGACTTAAAACACCTGCCTAGGAGCTCATAGTTCATATAAGTCAGAAGTCCAGTCCCACGTCACTTGAAATCTAGGTGTCAGTTGAGCGATGTTCTCCTTGGAGGCTCTGGGGAAGAATCCACCCCTCGTGTCTTTCAGGTTGGTGACGGTACCCTGTGTTTGTAAGATTGAGGGCCCCATTTCCTTGCTGGCTATCAGCCCAGGGTCACACCAGCAAGTGGAGGCCGCCCAGATTCTTTCCACGTTGCCGCCTCCATCCTCGGGCCCCAGTGGCCATCCCGTCCCACTCCTGTTCCCACTTTGTATCTCTGACTTCTGTCTCCAGCGGGGAAAATTCTACTGTAAATAAACCTCAGGTGGGGCGCCCGGGGGGCTTAGTTGGCTGAACATCCGACATTGGCTCAGGTCATGATCTCACAGTTCGTGAGTCCGAGCCCCGCGTCGGGCTTGCTGCTGCCAGTGCAGAGCCCGCTTCAGATCTTCTGTTCCCCTCTCTCTCTGTCCCTCCTCCGCTCGTACTCTCACTCTCAAAAATAAATAAAACATTAAAAAAAATGTTTTAGTAAAACCTCAGGTGATGAGGTTAGGCCCACTCAGAGAATCTCCCTGTTTTAGGGCCAGTTCGATAGCAAGCTTAATTACATCTGTCAAATCCTTTTGTTCTGTGACATAGCGTGATCACAGGAGAAACTCCAGGGAATAGAGATCATAAGGGTGTCTTAGAATTTTGCTGCCCAGTCCTGGTTTCAATGCTGACTGCACATTAAATCACGGAGGAGCTTTTATGAAATATCTGTGCCGGGGCCTGACCCTAGATCTCCAGAATGACAGTCTCACGAGCAGGGGCCCGGGCCTCGGGTGGTTCTGAGGCACAGGCTGCCTAGAGAGCCTTGGATCGAAAAGTCACATCTCTGCCTATGAAAAAACCCTTTACGGTTCTGGATCTCAACTTGCCAAAAGCCTGTGCGTTGTGAAAAAATTAGAAACACGGGGGGCACCTGGGTGACTCGGTCTGGTAAGCATTCACTCTTGATTTCAGCTCACGTCATGTTCTTGTGGTTTGTGGGATCGAGCCCCACGTTGTGGGTCAGAAGTCCTGGCGAGCCCAGCTGGGTTCGCTGCTTTGGACATCACAGTGGCAGCTGGGCTCCTCCTTGGAGGCCCTGGGACAGAACCGGCCTTCCCAAGCTGACTGAGTTGACCTAGGGTGTTGGCAGAACGTATCCTTTTATTTTTTTATTTTTTATTTTTTATTTATTTATTTATTTTAACGTTTATTTATTTTTGAGACAGAGAGAGACAGAGCATGAACGGGGGAGGGGCAGAGAGAGAGGGAGACACAGAATCTGAAACAGGCTCCGGGCTCTGAGCCATCAGCACAGAGCCCGACGCGGGGCTGGAACTCACGGACCGTGAGATCGTGACCTGAGCCAAAGTCGGACGCTCAACCGACTGAGCCACCCAGGCGCCCCAGAACGCATCCTTTTAAATTTGCCCCGGGACCTTGGCCACACTGGCCAGGGCATGGCAGGGCCCTGCGAACACAGCCAGGGCGCCACTTGCAGAGATGGGGGTGGCTGTGCCTAGTCACGCTTCTTGGGAGGGACGAGGACTTTGCAGAGATTTACGGCTGAATTCCACACACGTATCAAGAGTGCGTCACAGGCCAGGTCCCTCAGTGAAGGGATGGCAGTGACCATCCTTAGCCGAGCTGAGGTCTTAGGGCTTCAGGACAGAGAGAGAAATGACAAAGGACGCTCCAGCACCCAGCTGGTTGACTTCAGGGCGTCCCCCCTCACAGTGTTCTCTGGGTATTGGTAGGGCCTCAGCGCTCCAACCGCCTTAGTGCTAGAAAGTCCCAGCTGGCCCACAGACACCATGGACAACAGCTTTCATAGTTAGATTTGGACTTGCTAGGGGCCCTGCTGTTTCAAACCCTACAAGGATAGACCTAATGATTCCAGAGCTTTCTGACAAACCAGATGAATCTACCCCACAAATAGGTAAAGAGGGAGAGAGAGAGAGAGAACAATGGGTTATTTATCTCAAGTCTCTTGAATTCATTTACTGCTTCAGTGAACATCCATTTTCTGATAACATATTCTATAGGTTGGTAAGTAAATGCTATTTCCTGTAAACTCTTTCATAAGCTTTGTTGCCAGAGTATGCTTCATAGTTAAAGGCTTGATTCCAGAGAGATTAAACCAGAAACTTCTGATGAATAGTTGAATAACCCCGGGAGCTCCTCACTCCTCAGGAAACTGAAGAAAATAACTTTTCTGACAGTAACAGAAACTCCATGGGTTTAAACTCAAATAAGACCTTTGCCCTTTCCAGACTAGTGTTTTTCTTCACAATGCGTCTGTAGTCACTGGTGTATAAATATCTTTGGACCACCTCTTCCTTATCTTTACTAAGACCACTTAAGTAACATAATTTAATAAGAAAATTAAGTTGTCGACAAGACTGTTTTTTCCCCGGGGCGCCTGGGTGGCTCAGTCGGTTAAGTGCTCGACTTTTGATTTCGGCTCAGGTCATGATCTCACAGTTCATGAGTTCAAGCCCCACCATGGCCTTCGTGCTGACAGTGCTGAGCCTGCTTGAGATGCTCTCTCTCAAAATAAATAAACTTTATTAAAAAAAAAAAAAAAAAAAAAAGGAAGAGTGTTTTTTCCCCAAATCATCCCATTACATAACATTGTGATTCACATTCTATCTTTTAATTCTAACCAAGAATGAGCAAAGTTTGAGGGGCTTCTCATGTCACTTCACAAGCACTGAGGCCAGGGGGTGAGACACAGAGCACCACCTGGGACCTGGTTGTGGCTGCAGGGGCAGGGGTAGTTAAGCCCTGGATACTGCTGTCACCTCAGGAGTCATGTGGCATCGGGCTGAGGCCAGCAGCTCAGGGGGAGGGAGGGGGCTCCCAGCAGTTCTGATCTGAGGCAGTTTCTAGGAGAGCATTGTGGGGACACTTCCAGCTATGACCTGAGACAGCCAGGTCAGTATCGATCAAGGGATGATCAGACTAGTTTTAGTCCAAGGTTGGGAGGCGTGGGGGTCACCAAACTCATTGATTCCTGTATGCATATTCTCAGCAACTGTATACCAAGCACCTGCTGGCTACTGCGTTCAGCGGCCAGGTCTAGACAGACAGCAAAGCGGGACCGACAGCGAAGAGAAGGGCCAGGGCTGGAGGGCACAAGGGTTGTGTGGAGCGGGACAGTGCGGGGTGACTGGGGGCACTCCAGATTCGGAAGGCCTGTCTGAGGAGGGGAACGTACCTTCAGGCCAGAATGACAGGAAGAGCCAGCCCTGTGGAGACGACGTAGAAGGAATCCCAGGCAGGGGGAACAGTTAGCACAGGGGTGGGGGCAGAAGGCAAGCCCGTGCGAGGCTGGGTATGGTGGTGCGCAAGGTACAGCGTGGGTCGGGGCCAGCCTGGAGAGCGGGTCACGGGTTCATTTCAAACGGAAGTGGGGCTCTGGACGGGGACGGGAGTTTAGGCCCAAAAAGAGGGGATGGTAGCTTGGCCTTTGCCGTGCCCCGGGGAGCAGTGGTCACACCTCAAGTCATACACACCTTTGCCCTGGGTGTTCCCTTGCATTCCTCCCTGGTCCCCGAGGGAATTACAATGATGATCTCGTCTTCCCAGAGTTTTGAATACCTTCTCTGTATCACAGGCTCTGACAGCCTTCAATGCTGCAGGTCCTTGAGCTCAATATCATGAACTCCCTGTAAGTTAGTTAATCAATCAATCAATCAATCAATCACTAACAGGCATAATAGTTACAAATAGCCAAAAATTATCTTAAATTTTTTTTAATTAAAAAAAATTTTTTTAATTCATTTTTGAGAGACACACAGAGTGCAAGTGGGGAGGGGTAGAGAGAGGGAAACACAGAATCTGAAGCAGGCTCCAGGCTCTGAGCTGTAAGCACAGAGCCCGATGTGGGGCTTGAACTCATGAACCACGAGCTCATGACCTGAGCCAAAGTCAGATGCTCAACCGACTGAGCCACCCAGGCACCCCTATCTTAAAAATGTTTTAAACTGAGTGTTGTTCAGTCTCACTTACAATCAAAGAAATACAAATTAAAGGAGATGCCATTTCTTGGCTTATCATATTGGAAGACTTTTTTTAAGTGATAAGCTTTACCACTGGTGGGAGGGTAGATGAATGGTGCCTTTTGGGAGGAAAATGTAGCAATGTGTATCAGGAATCTCAAAATCAGTATGCCCTTTAACACAGAAATTATGTTTCTAGGTATTTCTTGCAAGGAAGTGATTGTGGGTGCCTGTGAAAATATAATTTAAAACAAGGTTATTATAGTTTTATTTATTTAAAATCATTATAAAGGATGCCTGGGTTGGCTCAGTTAGTTAAGCGTCCAACTCTGGACTTCGGCTCAGGTCATGATCTCATGGTTTGTGAGTTCAAACCCCGTGTTGGGCTCTGCACTGACAGTGTAGAGCCTGCTTGGGATTCTGTCCCTCTCCCTCTCTCTCTGTTCCTCCCCCACTTGTGCTCTCTCTCTCTTATAATATATAAATAAACTTTAAAAAAAAATAATTTTGATGGGGCGCCTGGGTGGCGCAGTCGGTTAAGCGTCCGACTTCAGCCAGGTCACGATCTCGCGGTCCGTGAGTTCGAGCCCCGCGTCAGGCTCTGGGCTGATGGCTCGGAGCCTGGAGCCTGTTTCCGATTCTGTGTCTCCCTCTCTCTCTGCCCCTCCCCCGTTCATGCTCTGTCTCTCTGTGTCCCAAAAATAAATAAAAAACGTTGGAAAAAAATTAAAAAAAAAAATAATAATTTTGAAACAACTGGAGGTGATACAAATTTCTGATGAGATGAATCAATTAAATAGATTATAGTATGTGTGTACAATGGAATATTATAAATCCTTTAAAATCATGCTTTGGGCAATATATTTAAAGGCACTGGAAAAAATATGCATGCTACATTAAGTAAAAAATCAGATTCTAAAAGTCTGCCTGGTATGATTCCAATTCTATCAAAAGAAATTTATACAAATGTTATATAAATGTTAACAGTGAGTATCTCTGGCTAAATACTAAAATTTATTCATGCTTTCCCGTAGTGTTTCGTTTTCTACAATGAGCATGTAAATTTTTAACAAAGATTTATTTTTAAGATTGTATCTTTTTAAAGAAAGAAGCCAGATGCAAAAAAAAACCCCTCATATGATTCTGTGTATATGAAATGTCCAGAGTAGGCAAATTCATAGAGTCAGAAAGCAGATTAGTGGCTGCCAGGGTTGCGGGGATGGGAATCGGGAGTGACTAGGCACAGGCTTCCTTTTGGGACTGATGAAAATGTTCCAGAATTAGATAGTAGTGGTTCTTACACAACCTCGTGAATATACTAAAAGCTACTGAATTGGACATTTTCAAAAAGGTAACTTTATGGTATGCGAATTACATCTCAATAAAGCTATTTTTTTTTTAATTTTTTTTTTTTAACGTTTATTTATTTTTGAGACAGAGAGAGACAGAGCATGAACGGGGGAGGGGCAGAGAGAGAGGGAGACACAGAATCGGAAGCAGGCTCCAGGCTCTGAGCCATCAGCCCAGAGCCCGACGCGGGGCTTGAACTCACGGACCGCGAGATCGTGACCTGAGCTGAAGTCGGATGCCCAACCGACTGCGCCACCCAGGCGCCCCTATTATTTATTTTTTAAGTGGCAATAAGAAAAGCTTGAGTGGGGCATCAGGGAGATGATTGGTAAGGAATAGGTAAGCGTACATAGGAAACTGGAATTTAAATTTTAGATCTGATCAAATATAACTTTAAAAAACCTACCCATGGCGGGCGCCTGGGTGGCTCGGTCGGTTGAGCATCTGACTTTGGCTGAAGTCATGAGCTCGCAGTTCATGAGTTCGAGCCCCATGTTGGGCTCTGTGCTGACAGCTCAGAACCTGGAGCCTACTTTGGATTCTGTGTCTCCCTCTCTCTCTGCCCCTCCCCTGTTCATGCTGTCTCTCCATCTCTCTCAAAGATAAACATTCAAACAAACAAACAAACAAAAAACTACCGTGGGTGCCTGGGTGGCTCAGTCGGTTAAGCGTCCGACTTTGGCTCAGGTCATGATCTCATGGTTCATGAGTTTGAGCCCCTCGTGGGACTCTGTGCTGACAGCTCAGAGCCTGGAACCTGCTTCCAATTTGTGTCTCCTCTCTCTGCCCCTCCCCTACTCATGCTCTGTCTCTCTCTCCTTCAAAAATAAATAAACATTGAAAAAATATATTTAAAAAAACATATCCAAGTACTACCTTATATATTAAAAATTAAAATAAAACAATACAGTAAAACACAGGGACGCAAGGTATTCATACTCTAGTTTTTATATGGGAGGTGGGACTCAGATATTCACTTTATTGTTATGATTCATAAACCCAATATATTCTTTGTATCAAACGTATATAATTTGGGGGTGAAAGTCTGAGGGAAAAGGCCATATGGTTTTATTATATTTATTATATTATATTTATTATTTATATATAATTAAACCAGATCCTTTCTGAGAAAAAATTTTAAGTGGAAGAACACCTGAGGAATTACAGCATAAAAAAATGAGCTGAGCTGAGAGGGGCCTGTAGGGTAGGGTTGGTTCCATTCACATCTCTCCCGTGTCATTTCAAAACCATGTGACAGTTAGCAAGTCAATGAAGAAAACAAAACACTGCACATCTTTTTTTTTTTTAAGTTTATTTTATTTTGAGAGAGAGGGGAAGGGACAGAGAGAGAGAGAGAGAGAGAGAGAGAATCCCAAGCAGGCTCTGTCTGCACTGTCAGCACAGAGCCTGACGTGGGCTCAAACCCATGAACCATGCTTAGGCTTCTCTCTCTCTCTTCTCTCTCTGCCCCCCACCAAACAAATAAATTAATTTTAAAAAAGTAAAGTGAACATTTTGTATCATCAGAGCTTTTGCCATTTGAGGTAGTAATAATGTAGGTCTGATCCTGTAATACCAGATTTAAGCTTCAAACTCAGATTGGTGTGGTGTCAACAACGACCGAGGGGCCAAATCTAGCCCACCACATGTTGGGGTTTTTTTTGTTTTTTTTTTTTTAACGTTTATTTATTTTTGAGACAGAGAGAGACAGAGCATGAACGGGGGAGGGTCAGAGAGAGAGGGAGACACAGAATCGGAAACAGGCTCCAGGCTCTGAGCCATCAGCACAAAGCCCGACGCGGGGCTTGAACTCACGAACTGGGAGATCATGACCTGAGCCGAAGTCGGACGCTTAACTGACTGAGCCACCCAGGCGCCCCACCACCACATGTTTTTGTAAGTAAAGTTTTATTGGAACACAGTCACAGCCATTCATTTACATATTGCCCATAACCCCTTTTGTGCTAAACTGCAGAGTTGAGTAGTTACAGTAGAGCCCTTTTGGCTGTATGACATAGTAATCAAAATTATTTATTATCTGGCCCTTTACAGAAGTTGGCTAACCCCTTCCTTAGCGACAGAGGTACACAAGTATCTTCTGTTATTGAACACGTGTTTGGTTCTTGCATTTCAGATGGCAAGAAGCAAATGTTAGATAACGAGAGACTTACTTGAGAACTTAATCTGAATCTGTGCAGTTTCGAAATTTGTATCACGAGAGTTCAGCTAGTGAGGGATATAGCTGTGGGATCGTGAAGGCACAGATATCTTTGAACCTGTTTTTAACCCATGAGCTAGGAGCTATATGTTTTTCTCTGTTGGAGAAAAAAGCGATCTCTGTGTTGTCTAAAACAAATCTCATTTTGCATCTGGAGAGAACACCCACATTGCCAGCAACTTCTGTTTTTCTGTCTCTGAGTTCCCACAGACAAGCGCTAACATATGCTTATCCAATAGCAAGCAGCCTGTGAAATAATCAGGCCATTTGGAGCTCTGTTTGTTGTTTTCTTTTTTGAGATAGGTCTCTTGAGGGCTACATGCGCAATTCAAAGAACGTTACAATGCTTTGATTTATTTATTGTCATCAAAGTGGTTCTTTTCCTGACTTCATTATAAAGATAGATTCTCCATGGAAGACGAATGTCATTATTGGCCTCTACTCTTTTGACGGCCTTTTTTCACCCAGTGTCTCTGCTTATGCAGCTGTTTATGAGACATGGTGATTTGTGAGGACGTTTTAAAGGGCATCAGGCATTGTCTTACAACCTGAGGCAACAGTAGAACCTGTGTGAATAATGAAGATGAAAGGCTTTATTTCCCAGGTTGTGGTGGACATACATTCAACTCCCAGCAATCCATATTTCCCGGGGTTTTATCTCATGAGCCAGCATGGCTGGAAGCTCCCCTTTCTACTCTCATTTGTGTGTGCATGCAGATATAGGAAATCTTAAGTAATAAAAACTGTTTTCTGAGCAAAACCCTAAAGGGTGTTGTACAGATACCGTGAGATTGTTTGCACAGCAGATGGGGAGGGACTTGTTCCACCTTCATTGACAGGGATAACAGAGAAGCAGCCGTGATCACTGCTGACTGGTCCAAGGGAGGGCACCCAACCTAACCTAGGCCAGTCAGCCTGTCCCCAGGAGTTTGGAATAGAACTAAGAGGAAGATTACTCTACGAACTCCATGTCGTCAGCCACCATGTTTTTACCTCTGTGCAGAGAAGAGCCAACGTAACAGGCCTGCCGTGGCTGTGCCTGCAAAGGCTGCTTACGAGGTTGGCCCTTAATTTGCGTCTGGTAACTTGGATTTTGGGAGACTTCTCACCGTTCCCAGAACTGATAAGAGAGGCTCAGAAACCACTGTGGTTTCTGCCCAGCACCTGCCTTCCTGCGGGGAGTCTGGAGTTGTTGTTGTGTGCTAGGCAGAGGGCGCCCATGTGACCAGCCCCCAGTGAAAACCCTGAGTCTCCAGTGAGCCTCCTTGGTGGACAGCACCTCCTGTGTGTTGTCACAAGTCATTGCGGGGGAGTTAAGCATGTCCTGTGACTCCACCGGAAGAGGACTCTTGAAAGCTGGCACCTCGTTTCCTCCAGACTTCGCCTCACGTGGCTTTTACCTTTGTTGATTTCGCTTTGTATCCTTCCGTGGCAATAAATCCATGCATGGTAGTAAATCTGTGAATGGCCTGGGAATGTGGCTACATCCTGATTGCTCTGAGTCCCCCTGCCAGTCACTGAACCTGACCTGGAGGTGGTCTTGGAGACCCCTCCCACAGCCACACTGACCAGGAAAGAAGTGGAGGAAGCCTTGTAGAGACAGAACTTAATAAATGCATGGGGAGAATGCCAGGTAGTAGAACAGAGATGTGGCACCTTCCAGGCTCCTGATTCCAGGTGCCTGTCAAGGCTCAGTGGCATCCTTTCAGATATCCTTAGTTTCTGTGAAACCTTAAAATCCTTAGAACAGATTTCCGCTTTTCTTAAATTAGTTCCGGTTGGACTTTGTTGCTTAAGGATCAAAAGGATTATACCTGATCATACAAAGGATCGTACAAAAGAATCGTAACTGATCTCTTTTACTTGGGTATTTTCTGAATATTTGCACTAAGCATTTATTCCTTTTATTATTAGAAATAAATGGTGTTATTTGGTTTATTCCTTACATGTATCTTTTCAATTAAAAAAAACGAATGCTAATTCTTGGGGGGGGAATTAAATGTTATATTGTGTATAAATAGTGACGTAATTCCTACCCTGTTGTTCAACTCTGCTCTTTTAAAAGTATCATTTTTAATAACAGGTTGATATGTTTCTTTAAATCGAGGTTTCTCAGCCTTGGTACTTTTGATATTTTAGGCCAGATAATTCTTTGTTGTGGGGGCTGTCCTGTGCATTGTCGGATTTTAGCTATATCCTTGGTCTCTACCCAGTAGATGCCATTGTACTCTCCCGGCTGAGACAATCAAAAATGTCACCAGATATTGACAAATGTCCCCCACCAGGGGAAGGAGGGGAAGGATCGTCTCTGGTTGAGAACCACTGCCTTGAATATACAAATACATGTATTGAAACTTTACAAAAAATAGAATCATACGTTGATATGTGATGAGTGCTTCCAGTTTATATGTTGTGGTCATCCTTCTGTTAGCACATATACAGCTATTTTATTATTTGTAGCACCTGCATGGATTTTCTTTATATGCATAAGCAATACTTTATCTAGTGTCCTGTTGATAGACCTTAAAGTTCCTTGCCACATTATCGATCTGAATTTCCATCTGAATCCATTCCAGGTGCTTTATTTGTTTTTCGACTTTTTAATGTTTATTTATTTTTGAGAGAGAGACAGTATGAGCAGGGAAGGAGCAGAGAGAGAAGGAGACACAGAATCCGAAGCAGGCTCCAGGCTCTGAGCTGTCAGCACAGAGCCCGAAGCGGGGCTTCGAACTCCCCAACTGTGAGATCGTGACCTGGGCCGAAGTCAGATGCTTAACCGACTGAGCCACCCAGGTGCCCCACTCCAGCTATTTTAAACAGAAAAATGTATTCGGTAAGGGTAGACAGCTCACAGAAGTCTTAGGAGTTTTAAAGAAACGTACGCTAGGCTGGAATTCTAGGGATAACTCCCGAAGTCTCCACGTCAGATCTGGCCTGCCAAGGAGACTGCATTCATCATCAGGAAGGTGTAGAATCAGGAATCTGTTCCCTGACTTATTCACTCCAGGATCAAGCCACCTCTCCTATAGTCTGGAAAAGTGAACTGGGTGCCCCGACCTCGCCTCCTTCCCCATGTGACTCACTTACAGGTCCATTTCGTGCAAGTGCCTGGGATTGTCAGAACCTAAATCACGTCCGGAACACTGGCTGCAGGAGTGTCTTGGAAATACACTTTTCAGGGGCCCCTGGGTGGCTCAGTTGGTTAAGCGTCCAACTTCAGCTCAGGTCATGATCTCACAGTTCGTGAGTTCGAGCCCCGCATCTGGCTCTGTGCTGACAGCTCGGAGCCTGGAGCCTGCTTCGGATTCTGTGTTTCCCTCTCTTTCTGCCCCTCCCCACTCATGCTCTGTCTCTCTGTCTGAAAAATAAATAAAACATTAGAAGAAAGAAAGGAAGAAAGAAAAAGAAAGAGAGAGAAAGGCACGTTTCAGCTTTCTGGCTCCTACACAGGGTTTAGAAGATTGTCGATCAAAGCAGTCCATAATGTCTGTCCTGTCACCCATCCTTAGAAATAGTACCACGAGGACATCAGTGAAAACGGGGAGGTAAGGAAATCCAAGACTCCCTCCCTCTACAAATGCAATAAATCAGGTGGCAAAAAAACCCCGTCAGAACCAGCCTTTTCATAACCCTGGGATGTAGTCAAAAACTTGTAACAGCCAAGGGATCGCCTAATGAAAGGGGGGAGAAAAAACTACAGAGACTCTGTAAGAGAGCTCTGTGCCCTTTTAACTTCCTGTTACCACCCTCTGCCTCGTGGCTCTGCAGTAGCCTTGCAGATGGTGGCCAGCGTCTTCCCGTCTTCCAGGAACTGCCAGTGGTGTTTGGCCCTGTCTGATGGTTCCCTAAAGGATCAGCTCCAGGGTTTGCCTTTGTTTTGCCTGCACAGGAGCTTCCCCTGGGCAGAGGTGGCTCCCCAGGCAGCATTTTCCAAGAGCACTTAAAAGATCAGGTATTAGGGGCGCCTGGGTGGCTCAGTCGGTTGAGCGTCCGACTTCGGCTCAGGTCACGATCTCGCGGTCCGTGAGTTCGAGCCCCGCGTCGGGCTCTGGGCTGATGGCTCAGAGCCTGGAGCCTGTTTCCGATTCTGTGTCTCCCTCTCTCTCTGCCCCTCCCCCGTTCATGCTTTGTCTCTCTCTGTCTCAAAAATAAACGTTAAAAAATTAAAAAAATAAAATAAAAGATCAGGTATTAGCTGCTGCCTCCTGAGTAACCGGGAGCGGTTGGGACAGTGAAGACAGACGGAAAAGCCTGAGAAGAGAGTAGGGGAAGGGAGGTATGTGGGGGGAAGAGGGCAGTGAAAAGCACTCAACGCATTCCCCAGAATCTAGAAGGACCCAGAAAAGACCCGACGAGTCCCAAAGCTCTGACCCCAGGCTCCGCGCAAACAGGAAGGGAAGGCAAAGGCAGAGTTGTGAGCCTCTGAAAGAGTGTCTGTCACCGAGCCAGGCTGCAAAGGCTGCGAGACGTTTTCTCCCAGGCCGCGAATGAAATCTGTCGCATCGTTAGCCAGTCACTAAACTAGCAAAGCAGAGACTTCGGTGGCCACCCTTGACAAAGAACCCAGACTTCACAAAATTAGTTCAGAAGAGTCACCAAACAAACACCAGCGCAGACTAACAGTAAACCCTGTGGAGGGAAGAGAGACTGGCTTCTAGAGTCGTCACATTGGAATACCCAAAATGCCAGTTTTCAACAAAGAAGTTACAGGTATGCCGAGAAACAAAGTTTTGGCCCACTCATAAGGGAAAAAAAAAAGTGGGAACTGTCCCTGAGGAGGCCCAGACACTGGACCTCCCGGATGAAGACTTGAAACGAACGGTCTTAAATGTGCTCAGGATGCTCACGGGGGACCACGGTCAAGAACTACAGGAAGTCAGAAACAGGATCTGTGAACAAAGTGATCCATGAACTCCAGAAGCTTGTAGAACTTCTGGTTGTCCTCAGCTTTCAAACATTTCAGGGTGATATGCCTCGATGTGGGTCTTTCTTTTTTTCCACCATGCTGAGTACCCCTTGTACCCTTTCAATAAGATAATTCATGTTCTTATTTTCCTGAATTATTTTTTGTGGTAATTTTCTTCCTTTTCTACTTTCTTCTCCTGGTATTCCTCCTAGCCTGGTCTCCTAGTTATCATATCCCTTTTCACCTTTCTTCCATCTCTTTGTTTCACAGGTTACTGAGGGACTTCTTAATATAATGTCCTAAAATCTCTCAAATGTTTCATTTGTGCATTGTAATTTTTTTGCATCATTTCAACTGTTAAAACCTTTAACTGTGTAAAATACACATAAGATTTACCATCTTAACCATTTTTTAGAAAATGTTTACTCATATTTGAGAGAGAGAGAGGGAGGGGCAGAGAGAGGGGGATCGAGGATCCAAACCGGGCTCTACACTGACAGAGTTGAACCCCGGGCTCAAACTCACGAACCCCGAGATCATGATCTGAGCTGAAGTCGGATGCTTAACTGACCGAGCCACCCAGGCGCCCCTCAGAGCTCTTTATACATTAAAATATTAACCTTTATCTGTCACAGGGAACTCCAGATCATCGTTTTTAAACATTTAAATCTTTTTTCTTTTGAAGCTTGTGTTTGTTTTACTAGGTAGCACTGTAACTTTTTTTCTAAGTGGATGGCCATTTGGCTTAGCATCTTTTTTATTTTTTTATTTAAATTCAAGTTAGTTAACATACAGTGTAGTCTTGCCTTCAGGAATAGATGCCTGTGATTCATCTCTTACGTATGACACCCTGTGCTCATCCCGAAAAGTGCCCGAAAAGTGCCCTTCTGAATTCGCTCACCCATTTAACCCCTCCCCCCACCCACATCCCCTCCAGCAGCCCTCAGTTTGTTCTCTGTATTTAAGTGTCTCTTATAGTTTGCCTCCCTGTCTGTTTTTACCTTATTTTTCCTTCTCTCCCCTTACGTTCATCTGTTGAATTTCTCAAATTCCACATATGAGTGAAATTATATGGTATCTGTCTTTCTCTGACTTCTTTGGCTTAGCACAATACCCTCCAGTTCCATCCACATTGTTGCAAATTCTTTTATTTTTTTAAATTTTTTTAACGTTTATTTATCGTTGAGAGAGAGAGCGTGCAAGCAGGGGAAGGGCAGAGAAAGAGGGAGACACAGAATCTGAAGCAGGCTCCAGGCTCTGAGCTGTCAGCACAGAGCCCGACGCGGGGCTCGAACTCACGAAAGGTAAGATTATGTATGACCTGAGCCAAAGTTGGATGCTTAACCGACTAAGCCACCAAGGCACCCCCCTTTTTTTTTTAAATTTTTTAAAATTAAGATGTTGGATATTCTTGTCTTATTTTCCATTCACAATAGTATTGCACCTTTAAATATATTTTTGCATTGTTACCTAATAAATACTCTCTCAGCTAAAGGGAGCTTAGTTCTGTTGTGAGTTTACTGAGTTGTTTTTTTTTTTTTACTTAGTTTTTTTAACATTTATTCATTTTTAAGAGTGAGGGAGACAGAGCATGAGTGGAGGAGGGGCAGAGAGAATGGGAGAATCAGAAGTAGGCTCCAAGCTCTGAGCTGTCAGCACAGAGCCCGATGGGGGCCGATGGGGACTTGAACTCATGGATCGTGAGATCATGACCTGAGCTGAAGTTGGATGCCTAACCGACTGAGCCACCCACGTGCCCCAGAGATTTTTTTTTTTTTAATCCAGAAATAGGTAAGAATTGCATCAAATCCCTTTTTGGCATTTGTTGAGCAATACATAAGGTGTTTTCTCTTTTAATCCACTTATATAATTAACATAAATATTATATTATGTAACAGATTTCCTAGTGGCGGAAACATTCCTATATTCCTGGGGCCAAAATTCCAACTTAGTTGTGGAATGTGGTGTATAATATGGTATATTACTCCTGGGGGAAATTGCTGCTTAATTATGGTCCCTCATATTTTTTATATTCTGTTACTGATAAAGGGACTTTTGGCTTGTTGTTGCCTGGCTTAACTATAAATGAAGTTTTATGTTAATCAGATCTGGTTTTTTGTTAAGATGTCAGTGAGCACTAAAACCGTGTACATGGCCAAAAAATGCAGTGGGTATTTTTCTGCCTTCTCCAGTAGGGTTGGTGACAATTTTCAGCCAGAAGGAACTGGAATATACTCTGGAGTATAGGACAGATCCACACAAGACTCTGACATTCCTTCTGACAAATGAGAACCCAGGGTGTTCTGAAATTTTGTTGGGTCCAAGTTGGGGAAACCTCTCGTTTAGAAGTTGCAAGTCTAGGGGCGCTTGGGTGGCTCAGTCGGTTCAGTGTCCCGACTTCAGCTCAGGTCATCATCTCTAGGCTCGTGGGTTTGAGCTCCGCATCACCTGAGAGCCTGGACCTGGTGGGATTGTGTGTCTCCCTCTCTCTCTCTGCTTCTCCCCCACTTGCACTCTTTCTCAAAAACCAAATAAACATTAAAAGAAAATTTTTAAAAAGAAGTTGCAAGTCTCATGTTCCCCGAAAGTGGAGGCCTAGGTTTTTCCCTGGGACTGAATGCTCTTTCCCTTTGGTAAAAGCCCTCCACGAGGACCTTTTCGTCGCACCAATAAATGTAGAGTCTCCCTACGTGATCTGAGGGGGACCTTGTAAATGGGCTGGAACTGTGGGCACTGGAGAGTATCCTTCACTGTCCAGCACTGATTTGTTGAATTCTAAATGAGCTGTGCTCTTACTCCGATTATAGTTTTTGTCAAAATCTTTGACTTCTAAGAGCTCTTACATTAGATACTTGGATACCAGACTAAGGGTTCATCACTCTTGTATCTTTTTTTTTTTTTTTTACTCTTGTATCTTCTTAATCTGTTTATCTTTTATTTCGGTTAAACCTTCTGACCTAAAGGTTTTCAGTTTATGGTAATCATATACTGTTCCCGTTTCTGCTCAGTTTTTATTTGCCTGGCGTCTTGTAATTCCTTTGTTGTCGATCCTTCTTATCCACGTGCTTTAAGTGTATTTCTTAGTGTAGCTTTATACGTAATTTGAAAATTCCTCTAATAGAGACATTTAGCCCATTCTCCTTTTCTTGTGGCTTACTAGTACGTATTTATTCTTATTCTCGTTACCTTATGTTTTCAGTATACTTTTCCTACAGGATTTCTTTCTCCCAATTTCCAGTCACCTAGCCACGTGTGTCCTAAAGTGTGCGGGTCGAAAAGGTGGAAAAAGGCCTGAGAATCTGAGTAGCTTATTCTGGTAATCATGTGAAAATTAAAGCTAAGGGGCGCTTGGGCGGCTCAGTTGGGTGAGCGTCTGACTTTGGCTCAAGTCATGATCTCACAGTTCATGAGTTCGAGCCCCACGTCGGGCTCTGTGCTGACAGCTCGGAGCCTGGAGCCTGCTTCAGATTCTGTGTCTCCCTCTCTCTCTGCCCCTCCCCCCACCCATGCTCTGTCTGTCTCTCTCAAAAATAAACAAACATTAAAAAAAAATTTTTTTTAGAAAGCTGGGGTGAGGAGAGAGCCCACCTGACAGTGTCAGATTTCCTGTCACATAAGCACCAGTTCGGGCCGCGCGGCTTCTGCAAGATGGGCAGAGCCCCCTCTCCCACAGCACTGGGGTTCCCTGGGACAAAATGATGGCGACAGCACAGCCAAGCAGAACCACCAAACAGGGATTTGAAGGAATACCTGGGAACTTTTCACTTACACTGGGCTCGTTACCTAGCAATTCGCTAAGTAGAACAGGATAGTTCTGAAAGTACTCTTTAATTACAGGGGGAAGATTCACTGTTGTCCAGTGGAATCCACTTAGCTGCTTTTATTGGTGTTTGTGGGAAGATGGGCACTGAGCGATCTGTCCCCTCTGTTCTTTTGTCATTCCTGTCATCCTTGACCTCTTTTTGGGGTAAAATACGCATCACAGGAAATTTGCCATTTTAACCATTTTTAAGTGGCCGTGGCGCGTTGGACATTGTCATGCAGCCATTGTCACCGTCCATCCACAGAACTTGTTCATCTTCCCCAGCTGAATCCCTGCACAATTAAATACGAATTCCCCGTCCCCCAGCCCCTGGTAAGCTCTGTTCTACTTTCTGTCTCCGTGCGTTTGCCCACGAGCGGTACCTCACAGGCGTGCAGTCATCCAGCCTCTGTTCTTCTGGGTCTGAAATTAATATTTCACCTTACATAATGCCCTCGAGGTTCATCCGTGTTGTAACCTAGGTCATTCATCCTGCGTCTGCATCCATCCATCTTCCCCGTGGGTGAACTCACAGCAGGGGTACATCCGTCTCCCAGAATCACAGCTCTGGGAGACCCTTACCACCCTTTAATGGCCCTGCAGCTGACTGAATGAGACCCATGTGTGTGGGAGGATTGGCCTTTTCTTTTTTTTATATGTGTATTTTTATTTTTATTTTTATTTTTATGTTTACAGTGTATTTATTTGTGAGAGAAAGAGCAGGGGCAGAGAGAATGAGAGAGAGAATATCCCAAGCAGGCTCTGCATTGTCAGCCCAGAGCCCAATGCAGGGCTCGAACTCATGAACCATGAGATCATGACCTGAGCCGACACCAAGGGTTGGATGCTTAACTGACTGAGCCACCCAGGTGCCCCAGGATCAGCCTGAATCAACGTGAATATTTAGCTGTTTTGTTTTCCCTCCCTTTTCTCAGACGTCTGGAATGTCGTCCACCCCATCCCCCATACCAGAAACCGGGAGTTTAAATCCTCTGTGTCATGAGGAAAAGGAAAGAGCGTTTTGGTCACCAGGGGTTTGGGCTGCCGAGCTCTGTAAGTCAAAAAGGTCCGTGTTGAAGGACTAGAGACGGAGGGTAGGGGGGTTGGGGGATGGTTGGAGTGGAGGCTGGGTGGGTGTGGGTCGGGAGGGAGAGCAGAGACCCACATGCCCGTGAGGGGAGTGGCCACTGCTCAGAGGCCTGGCTGCAGGGTGCACCCGGAAGCCCAAAAACCCAAGCGTAGGGCTCAGCTCGGCCACCCTGCAGGCTGAGAGACCCACATCCTGCCAGCTCCAACCTGCTGAATTCCTGTGAGATACAGGAGAGAATGAGGTGGGCTTTCAGAGACAGCATTACACTCCAGTGAAGCGCTCTTGACAGGAGTTAGCTGAGCCTTCTGGTTGTATAGGATCCTTTGAAGGAAACATCTGCAGTCAAACATTGCCAGCTCGCACATTTTTTTTAATTCGAATAGAAATGTTGGATGTCCTGCCGGCTTCAGAAAGTAAAAGTAAAAGCGTGATTTTCAAAATAAAATGTTGTAAGAATGTTTCCTCTAGGAGCGCCTGGGTGGCTCGGTGAGTTGAGCATCCGTCCGACTTGGGCTCGGGTCATGATCTTGTGGTTTGTGGGTTCGAGCCCCTTGTTAGGCTCTGTGCTGACAGCTAGGAGCCTGGAGCCTGCTCCGGATTCTGTGTCTCCCCAGCTATCTGCCTCTCCTCCACTCAGCCCTGTCTGTTTCTCTCTCTCTCTCTCTCTCTCAAAAATGAATAAACATTAAAAAAAAAAAATTTCCTCCTGCTGTGGATTGAGGTTGATTTAAAGTGCCTTTGTCCCTTCTCCTCCCTGTGGATCGTTTGTCCTGCCCCAGGGCCTCTGCAGATCAAATACGCCAGCAGCTGGTGTTCTAGCCCAGCACCATCCAACACCAAAAGCCATTATCTTGCCATCATTAAGAGAGACGAGGCCTTGCTGTTTGCCGCTGTTCCAACTCTCGATCCCCCAGGACGGCATGGAAGTCTATTTAGATAATAACAGTCCCAAGCGAATCTGCACTGAGTATTTTTTCCGTTCTCTTATTTATGAAATGTTCAGCTGGGAAAAAGAAATAGTCTAGCCACAGAAGCTTATGATGTTAGAGGCTGAATTCAGTCTTTCTGGGAATAAGGGGTGAAGATTGTCTAGTATAAATTAAACTTGATCGTGGAACAGAATTCCTTAGAACAAATCGTTTAGTTATTATGTAATATTTTCTTCGTAAGCACATCCAAAAATACAGAAGTGCTGTTTCCCTTTTTTTAAAAAAAAAAAAAAAAAAAAAAGTTCTTCCTTACTAAAAATACTCTGTTTGGAGTGCTAGGGCATCAGAGTGTGGACAAAATCATGTTGTTCTCCGGAACTTTGTGGACTCTGATGAATGTATAGGGACGTAGTCACTCACACGTTGTGAGGTGCAGGAAGCATAAAGTGGAAGGATCTCTCTCAGAGCGATTGGGCAGAAGACCGGAAACAACTTAAAACAGACTGTCGTATCCATCCATATGACAGACCCATAACGGATAGTCAATAGTGATGAAAAGCGAGCTCTTTACTGAATAGTTACCATGAAGCAGACATTTTTATAAGTGCTTTCCGTGTTGTTTGTGTGTTTAACCTTGACTAGAATCCTGTAAGGTATTCCTTTTCCACATCCACTTTAAGGATACAGAAACTAAAACACAGAGAGCTTAAGTAATTGCGCACGGTCACACAGCTCCTCAGTGACGGGGCTCCGGGCTTCAGAATCCGATCTCCGTCTCTGCACTGTAACTGTTTCTACACGTGTCGTGAAAGGGCCTCTGTCTACAGGCTTTAGTAAGTGGGTACAGAATGGTGTGCGTCACGTGCTACCCTTTGCATAAAAAGGGGGAAATACATATACACGTTTGTGTAAGTGCAGCCCAGTGCTGTCCGATAGAACTTTCTGTGACGGTGAGAAGGTTCTAGACCTGCACCGTCCAATACGGTAGTCACTGGCCAGCCACTTGTGGATCTTGAGCAATTGAAAGGTGGCTAATGTGACTGAGACACTGAATTTTAAGTGTTATTCCATTTTGGGGCACCTGGGTGGCTCAGTCAGTTACGCTCGGCTCAGGTCGTCAGGACGTCGGCTCAGGTCATGATCTGGCAGTTTGTGAGTTTGAGCCCCGCGTCGGGCTCTCTGCTGTCAGTGCAGAGACAGTGGATCCTCTGTCTGCCTCTCTCTGCCTCTCCGGCATGCTTGCTCTCCCTCTCTCTCTCTCTCCTCTCTCTCTCTCTCTCTCTCTCTCTCAAAAATAAACATTTTTTTAAAAAAAAAACTTTATTCAGTTTTAACCAATTTAGCCACATGTGACTAGTGGCTATTGTATTGGACAGTGCAAGATAGGATATTCACAGAAGGACACAAAAGGAGCTGGTAAGAAATCGTTTAGTCTTACAGCGTTCACTCTCTACCTTTATAAAAACCTTCCACAGAAAGGTTTAGCTGGAAGAGCAGGTCCCACGGCTGATGATCATTTCACAACCACTGTTAGGATCTAACCAGTTCGCTGGAAAGAGGAGGAAACTAGAAGCCAGAAAGTCATTTGTCTAAAGTCACAGTCACATAGCTGCTTTTGTGACAGAGAGAGAGAGCCAGGCCTAGGAGCCGGTCAGCGTTTGGATTTGTTCTTTTGAGTCATGCACGTTTTGGTTTGCCAGGGCTCATTCAGTCTGAGTATCAGCTCAAAAAAACAGAAAACAAAACAGACCTGTGTCTCCTGTGTTCTCAGAACTCCGTGGGAGTCCTGTGTATGACCTGTTCACTCTCGGCAGCCCAGACCACATCAGGCCTCCTCCGCAGCCCAGACTCACCGCTTGCCTCGCCCTGCCTGCTCCACTGACTGTGGTGAACCATTCGGGACCAGGGACCACGCCTCATTATGTTTGTCTGTCTCTCAGCGCTTACACATAGCGGGGCTCGACGGACATTTGCTGGCTGTACTTACACACTTAAGAGCACCTTAAGAGTTGACCCATGAATGCGGGTGGTTCATAAGAAGGTCTTCTACCATTTCCTTGGCGAAATAAGCTAGATAAGCTCTCAGGTGGGAGAAGGATGGGCTTTCGAGTGCTAACAGAATACTGAGCCTGAAAAGTGGGTCATTGGGCCATTCTAGGATGAACGGAACCAGCAGCGCCACAATTACCACCTTTTTCAGAAAGAGTAAGCTAAAAGGACACGTGACGTTAATTAAGATGAGGTAATTGACTCAACCGAAAGGCAAGAGAGGAAAGGAGGGGAAGAAAACTCTAGAAAGGTGTTTCTCCCAAGATCTGGAACATGGTCTGGGCCTGGGGAATAGAACATGGCAGAGAATCGTTTGGGAACCAAGCTGAGGGGTCGAGAGAAGATCTGCTCACAGAAGTTGTGCAAGAACCCAAGTTCCCACGCTGAGCCAGTGTATTTCATCTTCCTTTGACCGCGTTGGCCGTGGGACGCCAGCCCTGCTGGTTGAGCCGCCGGGTGGACCAGGAATGGAGTGTTGGCATGGGCACGGACCCAACGAGATGGCTGGCAGGACACTTGCAGTGAAACTCAACCAAGTGTCACCAGGCCCAGGGCAGAGAACCTCAAGAAGGAAACGTCACGGGGTGTTTGCTTAAATGAAGAAGGAGGAAGCAAAGCAGGAAGTAAGAAAGCTGTAGCCCCAGCCACTCTTCTGATCTCAACATCCTTTTGATTCTGCCTCCAGAGAGAGGTTGTGTGGTATCTACCTACGCATCGTTCTCTGAGGACTCGGCAGAGGATGTTTCTGCTGACGTTGTCCCTTGTAACTTACTCATTTGATCCTCACCCCGTAAAGCAAAGTGCAGTCCTTCCTAGACTTGCAGTTTTGATCTACTCTTTTCCAAGTCTCAAACCCTCAATTCCTTCCACAGGAATTAAGAGGGGGAAGAATCATTTAAAAAAGTAAACTGTTCCTCTAAATGTAATTCAGTTCCAAGTAAAATCCCACAGCATTTCTTTATTCTTGAATGTAAAATAACTAAAAACTCACCCAGAAGAATAAACGAGTAAGAACAGCCAAGAAAGTTTTGAGAGAGTAATGATGAAGGCATGGTTGATTACAAGTGGTCCCTGCTTCATAACCCATTTTCAGCCATCATAGGTATTCCGGAACAGATAACACAAACAGTGGAAACAGACCTGAATGTGGAACAGACCCATGTTTAAGAGTATAAAAGAGGGGCGCCTGGGTGGCCCAGTCGGTTAAGCATCCGACTTCAGCCCAGGCCATGATCTCACGATCCGTGAGTTCAAGCCCCGCGTCGGGCTCTGTGCTGACAGCTCAGAGCCTGGAGCCTGCTTCAGATTCTGTGTCTCCCTCTCTCTCTGCCCTCCCTAGCTCTCTCTCTGTCTCTCTCTCTCTCTGTCTCTCTGTCTGTCAAAAATAAATAAACTTAAAAAAAAAAGTATGAAAGATATTTAGTTGACTACCTGGAGTGGGGTCACATTTTTTAAATCTTAAAGGCAAGCAAAAGCTTTCACCCTTGATTTGGGAGATGATTAGCCATCTAAAAGAGAGTAAGTGATTAAAGCAATAATATGAACAGGATCAGAAGAGCAAAGGAGTTCCAAGGAACCCCCAAAGTTACTTGCTTGAGGAACGGAAGGTTGGCTTCCATTCTGCCCTTTGCAACAGTTTTAAAAGAAGTAACGAACGTCAGATGTCCTGAGTTATCTACAGCTATGTAACTGTCCCCCAAATTTGGTGGATTAAAATACAACAGTGTTCATGTTGTTTCTGTGTCTGCAGTTTAGGCCTGACCCCTCCCTGCTGCAGCATGTCTAGGGCCTCTGCCCTTAGCCTGGGCTTCTACCCACTACAGGAGCCTCAGGACTCCTGGAGAGAGTGTTCTGAGAGTCCTCAGAAAAACTTCAAGGCTTCTTGTGTCCTAGCCTTGCAGATCCCACCTTGCACTTCCTCTGCATTCAAGCAAATTATTAAGATTCAAGAGGAGAAGAATTAGACCTCACCTCTCAGTTGGAAGATTTCAGGGAATCTGCAGCTGCTTTTCATCTATCACATAAAGAAAGAAACTTAAGGTCTCTACACTGCCTTTCTAGCAAGTTCTTTTTTTTTTTAATGTTTATTTACTTATTATTTATTTTAAATGTTTTGTTTATTTTTGAGACAGAGACAGAGCATGCGCAGGGGAAGGGCAGAGAGAGAGGGAGACACAGATTCCGAAGCAGGCTCCAGGCTCCGAGCTGTCAGCACAGAGCCCAACACGGGGCTCTAACACATGGACCGTGAGATCATGACCTGAACCTAAGTCAGACACTCAACTGACTGAGCCAATCAGGTGCCCCTAATGTTTATTTATTTTTGAGAGAGAGAGACAGAGCACGAGCAGGCGAGGGGCAGAAAGAGAGAGAGGGAGACACAGCATCCGAAGCAGGCTCCAGGCTCCGAGCTGTCCTCTCAGAGCCCGACGCAGGGCTTGGACTCACAAACTATGTGATTATGACCTGAGCAGAAGTCAGATACTTAACTGACTGAGTCATCCAGGCACCCCTCTAGCAAGTTCTTAATTGCATCTTCCTTCCTTCATCTACACAGCCAACATTTTAGGGGAAAAACAATTTCTTCTGGATCCGTTCAGCATAGAAACATACAGTTATTAGCAGTCTTATTATTCACTTACTACCTTGGAATTGGCATTGGCCTATTTTGTCTATAAGTGATGTCATTAATATTTTTAATAACGTATTATTTTTCTTAACTGCAAAAGTAATACACAGTCACTGTAGAAAAATTGGAAAACACAAAAAGAAGATGAGGAATTAAGCTAGATGTCATCCCACTTAATTTGGCCTATTGAAATCTTTTTTGGATTTTGACTCTCTCCATTTGTTACTCCCTGTCCTCCCAGATTACCTCAGTGCCAGTGACCATGGAGGAAAGCGTAGGACCAGTCCTGTAGATTGACGTTTGACACTGATAACTAGTGAGAAACATCGAGTATCTAGAACAAATCGCATATAGCAGACCTATCAAAACCCAGAACATCGGGGCTTCTGGGTGGCTCAGTTGGTTAAGCATTCAGCTTCCACTCAGGGCACGATCTCAACATTCGTGAGTTCAAGCCCTGCGTCGGGCCCTGCACGGACAGTTCAGAGCCTGGAGCCTGCTTCAGATTTTGTCTCCCTCCCTCTCTGTCCCTCCCCCACTTGTTCTCTCCCCCTCTCTCTCTGCCTCTTTCTCTCTCATTCAATAATCAACATTTAAAAAAAAACCCTCAGAACATCGACATTTTCCCATGAGCTTCACAGGAATGCCTGCAGATTAGAAAACTGAGTTATAGATTGGTTTGGGGGGAGGGTGTTTGTAAATACAGAACACTTCATGAATCTATATGTCATCCTGGGGCAGAGGCCACACTAACATTCTCTGTCTTGTTCCAGTTTTAGTATCTGGGCCGCTGAAGCGAGCACTGTAGATGGGTTTTCATAACAATGTTTCAAAAGCAAAAAAAGTTTGCTTAGCTTAATTGATAGACAACTGGGATATTTCCAGTTCCCCATTCTGAACAATAATGCTGGAGTAAACATTTTTTGTAGGTGTGTCTTTGGGCAGATGGCATGACTGTTTTCTCTAGAATAGATACCTACATGTGCAATTACTTGGTCAAATCATTTATTGATTTATTTATTTTTGGAGAGAGAGACAATGAGTGAATGTGAGCAGGGGAGGGCAGAGAAAGAGGAAGAGAGAGAATCTCAAGCAGGCTCCATGCTCAGCACGGAGCCCAACATGGGGCTTGATCCCACAACCCCGGGATTATGACCTGAGCCAAAACCGAGAGTCAGACGCTTAACTGAGTCACCCAGGCGCCCCATATTTTTATTAAAAAAAATGTTTCCAGTTGCCCCCGCCAAAAGCCTGTGCCAATCTGTATTCCCGTCAGCCAATGGGGGAACACCCGTTTCCCCACATCTTCATTAACTCTGTGAATTAAAAATCTTTTTAACTTTTGCCAATTTGATGAGTGAACACAGTTCACTATTTTTACTTTCTGGTGAGGCAACACCTTTTCAGATGTTTCTGACTATATTTCCTCTTCAGTGCATTACCGATACATTCCTCTGCTAAGTTTTCCTTGACTTGTTTTCTCTTATTGATTATAAGAATATATTCCAGGGGCATCTGGGTGGCTCAGTCAGTTAAGCGTCCAACTTCTGCTCAGGTCATGATCTTGCAGTTCGTGACTTTAAGCCCCGCGCCGGGCTCTGTGCTGACAGCTCGGAGCCTGGAACCTGCTTCAGATTCTGTGTCTCCCTCTCTCTCGGCCCCTCCCCTGCTCATGCTGTCTATCTCTCTCAAAGAATAAACAAACATTAAAAAAAAAATTAAAAAGAATATATTCCAGATATCAGTGGTTTGCTATATATGTATTTATATTGCTTATAATTTTTGTTATGCAGAAACTTAATTTTATATAATCAGTTTTCTCAGTCCCTTCTTTTATACTCTTTGCATTTTGTGCCTTACATGGCTTTCTTTCCCCCAAGGGTATAAATCTATTTATGTAGATTCTAATAATGTTTAATTTTAGCTTTGAAATTTAGCCATCTGGAGCTTATCGCCAGACAACTAATGTCCGAGAGAAGGGAAACTCATGAGGTGACCTCCGTGATCACCAGCCCTCTGCTTGGGAATAGTTTCCATGTCACAGTATGGGGAGCCAGGGTGGGATCCACGCTGAGGGGGACAGCCACTAATGGCAGCTGAAACAGCAATGTTCTAGGGGATGAGGCATCAGAAAGGAAAAAGCTGTGCAGAGGAGGGTCCCAAGTGCTCTCTGTGTGAGTCACCATGTGTCCGTGACTGTGGGCTGTGCTGTCCGTGTGTGGGGCCTCCTGCTGAGGTTTACCAGATAGCCTGAGATCAGAACAGGGATACCAGAACTGGACGGGTGTAGACATCCACCCAGCGCAAGGAATGAACCCCAAAACCCATGGTGAGAAATGAACTTTTGTTCTGTATGATCCATAAATTGTTACACCCCTCCCCCCCACGCAAAAAAAACTTGGTCTGATTCTACAGCTGTGACAATAAAGACATATCAAAAAAGAGTCTCAGAGAAGTCCCAGGAATGAGGATATTTAGGTCACTGTGTGCCCCAGACATCTAGTTCCTGTGGCAGAGGACAGACTGCATTTTCTTTTTTAATGTTTAACAGAATTATAGTTGACATACAATATTATATTAGTTTCGGACATACAACATAGTGATTCAACATGTATATACGTTACTAAATTTTCACCACGATAAGTGTGTTACCATCTGTCACCGTACAGCATTATTACAATATTATTGACTGTATTCCCAATGCTGTACTTTTCATCCCTGTAACTTTGTTATTTTTTTTTATTAAAAAAATTTTTTTTAGCCTTTATTTATTTTTGAGACAGAGAGAGACAGAGCATGAGCGGGGGAGGGTCAGAGAGAGAGGGAGACACAGAATCCGAAACAGGCTCCAGGCTCGGAGCTGTCAGCACAGAGCCCGACGCGGGGCTGGAACTCACGGACCACAAGATCATGACCTGAGCCGAAGTCGGACGCTTAACCGACTGAGCCACCCAGGCGCCCCTAACTTTGTTATTTTATAACTGGAAGTTTGTACCTATTAATCCTCTTTACCTATTTTGCCCATCTCCCCACCCCTTCCACAGGGGCAACCACCAGTTTATTCTCTATGTTTATGAGTCTGTTTCTGGGTTTTTATTTGTTCCTACATTTTGTTTTTTTTTATATCCCACATGTAAGTGAAATCATATGATGTGTGTCTTACTCTGTCTTATTTCATTTAGCATCATGCCCTGCAGGTTCTTGTTGTCACAAACAGCAAGATTTCATTCTTTCTTATGGCTGAATGATATTCCAGTGTGCGCGCGTGCGTGTGTGTGTGTGTGTGTGTGTGTGTGACATCATCTTCATCCATTCACCGATCAGTGGGCACGTGGGTTGCTTCTATATCTTGGCTCTTGTAAATAATGCAATAAATATAGCAGCACATACATACTTTGAAATTGGGGTTTTTATTCTCTTTGGGTATATACCCAGAAGTAGAATTACTGGATCATGTGGTATTTCCATTCTTAATTTTTTGAGGAACCTCCACACTTTATTTTTTTAGTGGCTGTACCAATTTACATTCCCACCAGCAGCGCAAAGGAGATCCTCTCTCTCCGCACCCTCGCCAACATCTGCTGTTGCCTGAGTTGTTAACGTTTGCCATTCTGACAGGTGTGAGGTGGTATCTCCTTGTGATTTTGATTTGCATCTCCCTGATGATGAGTGATGTTGACCATCTTTTCATGTATCTGTGGACCATCTGCATGGTGTCACGTCTTCTTTAGAAAAACACCCATTCAGGTCTTCTGCCCGTTTTTTAATTGGATTGCTTGGTGTTTGGTTGGTTGGTTGGTTGGTTTTGGTGTTGAATTATAGGAGTTCTTTATATACTTTGCATATTAACCTCTTATCAGATATGTCATTAGCGAATATCTTCTCCCAGTCAGTAGGCTGCCTTTTCATTTTGTTAATGAATTCCTTCACTTCTTAGTGAAGTGCAAAACTGTAGTGCAAAAACTTTTTAGTTTGATGCAGTCCCGTTGTTTATTTTTGCTTTTGTTGCCCTTCCCTGAGGAGATAGATGCAAAAAAAAAAAAAAAAAAATATTGCCAAGTCTGATGTTGAAGAGTTTATTGCCTATTTTCTTTTAGGAGTTCAATGGTTTCAAGTCTTGAGTTTATTGAGTTTATTGTTGTATATGGTGTAAGAAAGTGGTCCAGTTTCATTCTTTTGCATGTAGCTGTGCAGTTTTCCCAGCACCATGTATTAAACAGACTGTCTTTTCCCGGTTGTATATTCTCGCCTTCTTTGTTGTAGACTGACCATATAAGCATGGGATTATTTCCGGGCTCCTTAGTCTGTTCCATTGATTTCCATGTCTGTTTATGTGCCTGTACCCTACTGTTTTGATCACTACAGGTTTATAGTATATCTTGAAATCCGGGATTGTGATAATCCCCATTTTTGTTCTTCCTTCTCAAGATAACTTTGGCTATCCAGAGTCTTTTGTGGTTCCATACAAATTTTCAGATTATTCTAGTTATGTGAAAAATGCCATTGGGTTTTTTTTTAATGTTTATTTATTTTTGAGAGAGAGAGAGACAGAACATGAGTGGGGAAGGGGCAGAATCCAAAGCAGGCTTCAGGCTCTGAGCTGTCAGCACAGAGCCCGAAGCGGGGCTCGAACCCGCCACGAGATCATGACCTAAGCTGAAGTCAGACGCTCAACCGACTGAGCCACTCAGGTGCCCCGGGTTTTTTTTTTTTTTTAAATGTTTATTTATTGAGAAAGAGACTGAAAAGAGGGGAGGGGCAGAGAGAGAGGGGAGAGAGACAATCCCAAGCAAGCTCCACACTGTCAGCTCAGAGCCTGACTCAGGGGGACCGAGAGATCATGACCTGAGCTGAAATCAAGAGTCGGACGCTTAACCAGCTGAGCCACCCAGGTGCCCCAAGATTTTTTTTTAAGAATGTGAGAGGGTTGTAGCTTCACCCATGGGGGGTATGCTGAGGGGGTCGACTCTTGGCCAGGTAGAGCAGCAGGTGTCTCGAGGGGCTCTGTCCGGGGCTCGTATGGGATGTGGGTTGTGGTCAGGCTGGAAAAGAATCTGTTTTGTAGTTGGGGTCTAATTTCTGAGAATGGAGGGTGCCGTGACCTAGAAAAACAGAGTTAGGGCCAAGTGCAGACTCCTTTGAATTTGTCTGTAAAAGTGTGGCTTGGGGCGGGGCACAGCGGGTTTTGAACAGATAACGTTTCACTTTCATAATTTTCTTACTTCTAGTTAGTCATAGCCTTATTTTCTGCTTAAAGAGGTCCATGTAACATTTCATGTAAGGCTGATTTAGCGGTGATGAGCTCCTTAGCTTTTGTTTGTTTGTCTGGGAAACTCCATCTCTCCCTCGCTTCTGAACGATAACTTTGCAAGTAGGGAATCCTTGGTCATAGGTTTTTTTCCTTTCGGCACTTTGAATATGTCCTGCCTCTCCCTTCCAGCCTGATTCAAATTACTGAACGGCATTTTTCCCATATGTAACTGCTTTTTTTCTTGCTGCCTTAAGATTCTCTTTTTCTTTAAGTTTAGCTGTTTTCATCATTACGTGTCTTGGTGTGAACTTCCTTGGATTCACCGTTTTGGGGGCTCTCTGTGATTCCAGGACCTGGATGTCCATATCCTTCCCAAGGTTAGGGAAGCTAACCTTGGAAGGTTCGAAGTTTTGTCTTCGAATAAGTCGTCTGACGCTTTCTCTTTCTTCTTCTAGGACCCCTGTAATGCAGATATTAGTATGCTTAATGTTGGTCCAGAGATTTCTTCACTTATCCCCTTTTGTTTTATTCTTTTTTTTTTTTTTTTTAAATGCTCAGTTTGGACAATTGGCACTATCCTGTGTCCAGATCATTAGCCCTCCTGTCTCAGCTGCTGGGGACGTGCTGGTGGACCGGGCTGCCCCCAGCACAGCTGGCCAAGAGGCCCCACCAGGACAGTTACAGGCCTGCTAGTGGGCGGGCTGCCCCTCTGCCCCAGGGCATGAGTCAGGAGGGGCATGGGTCCCAGCTGGGACTGCCCACCAGGTGTTGGCAGGGCGGGAGCCACTTTGGAGGGGTACCTGCCAGAGTGAGTGGGTTGGGTGTGTGGGTCTGCAGGGCAACACAGGGCTGGGCAAGCAGTGCTAGCAAAGTAGATGGGGAGTATCAGAGCTGGCTATCCCCAGCCTAGGGCCAACTAGGCTGAAGGAAGGCAAGAAAAATGGCGCCTGCCAGCACACCTCCATTACCAGAGAAAGTTCCTACACATCTGTGCTCCTCTGGCAGACATTTTTAAAATCAGTAAACCCCCTTCCACTATAAGCCAGGTGCTTTTCAAAAACGGCTGCCTCTGTGCTAGGTCTGCAATCCAGCGGTAACAGCACACTGACCCCTTAAGAGCAGAGTCTCCATTTCCTGTAGCCCTCAGGCTCTCCCAGATTTAAGTCCCACTGATTTTCAAAGCCGGGATCTTATGGGAGTTCATCTTATGGGGGAATACCCAACGTGGGGCTTGATCCCCTCCCTCCTCAGAGAGGACCGACCTCCATGCCTGTGACAGCCCTTCCACTGTGGGTCACTGCATGGGGTGGGGGGGTTGGTTCCCGACCGTGTCTCTGCCCCTCCTACCCTTCTCGATGTGGCTTTTTCTTTCATCTTTAGCTGCGGAAGAGCTGTTCTGTTGGTTTTGAGGCCGTTTCCAGAGGGAGTCGCTATGTGTGTAGTTGCAGCCTTGATGTGTCCACGTGAGGAGGTGCGCACTCGGGATTCTTCTACTCTGCCGGCTTCCTGCATTCCAGCAGGCTGCATTTCCTAATCGGGCCTCTGCCTTCTTCCTGGGAGCTTTGCAGGGTTTTTTGTCTTTTTAAATTTTTTAAACTTTTCTCTTCAGTGCACACGGAGTCACCCCATTCATAGAAATCTCGCGGAGGAATCTCCAAAGCCCCAGAAGAGATGCCGGAGCAGTGGGAATGAGGTCCTGTCGTGGCCCCTGTGGGGTCGAGCGTGGGACCCGTTTCATTGTGTGCTCCCAGCTTCCCCCTCCAGTGGTGGATGTTTTCACCAAACGTTGGGGTTGCCAGGCAACAAAAGGCAAATGACAGAACCTTCTAGAAGCAAATGATATAGATTGTTGGATTTTGTCCCGCTGTGTAATTTAAGAGTGCCGCCTCCGCATAGAACTTTGTCTATGGTCTCAGCCTTCGGAATATTCTTGGATAGTCCCATGTAAATACTCTCCAGTGTATTAACTTTTCTCAAATGACTTTTGCTGTACCGAGGACAAAATTGTGTATCTTACAAAATTTTTTTCTGAGCGTTCATAGAAACTTACTTTGGAGATGCTTGGATTGTTACTTTTTATATCTGCATCTGTCTATCTATATCTCTTCCTATCTCTCTATCTGAGATTTCCTTTCCCCAGAATTCTCTTCTACTCAGAAATATCTCCAAGGTATTTATATCCCAGAGAAAGTTAATTTGCAATGTGTAATTAACCATTTCCCCTGGGGAAATAATCAGTACGTGTCTTTGGGTTTTTGCTCTGCTTTTTCCCCCCCTCAGTAAATCTTATAGTAGATAAAATCCAGAAAGTTCACTTCTTTTTAACGGCCACAAGTCAGTCCCTTAAGATGATCAGAGTTGGTCTTTCTCCTTCCCTCCCTTTCTTACTGAGATAGAACGTACAAGAGTACAGCGCAGTGAAATTTCGTGAAATGAAGATACCCGTATAATCAGCATTCAGGTCCTGAAACATAGCCTTGCCAGCACCCCCAGAATCCTCTGTGTGTTCTCTTCCCGTTACTAACTTCCGGTTATCATAGTCAATTTTATTCAGGAATAAACAACAAGGAAAATAATGGATGGTATACCTTGGTATTTTCAGAATGCCTTGTTGATCATTTTCTGCTTTTCCTCTTAGTTATTCTTTTGATGAACCCCTAGGAATTCAGCTGAATGATAATTGGGAAGGTTATCCCAGTTGGGAAATTATTCCCAATTGGGAAATATACCCCCTGGGGTATATGTATTATTATCCTGAGTTTTTGTCCTAAGTCAGAGGTTCGTCTGTGGGCATGGAGCACCAGCTCAGCGAGAATCACCTCCCGCCACCCCCTCCCCCCCGGCCCAAGGCCAAGCCAATCCTGATCATCTCTAGCCAAAACTAAGGCTTTTCACCGCCCCCCTCACCCTGTTTAGGGGTAGGACCTAGAATTAGTCCTTGCTTGGCTCCTGGCGTTCTTGGGATTGGCCAGCCAGCCATGCCCAAGAAGCTGTTGTCTTCCTGCCTGTCACCCAGTGCCTTGGTCCTGTCCACACGAGCACCTTCCTGCCATGACTGCCTCGTCCTCCGTCTCTGGTTCCTGTGTCAGTTCTGTGTCTCAGCCCATTTCGCTGGGACCCACACACCCTGCCTCGCTCCCCTCCATGTGAAGACCGTGAACACTGTCAAAGCGTGCCACACCCCATCCGCCAGCTCCTCATTCACTGAAATGTGTCGCATAGCTCCCCAAAATACACCTCAGTGAGCAAAGATAGCAGCAACAGCAACTCTTGAGATTTGTATGGCGCTTTACATCATCTTATATGAGGCATCATAAACACACACGTGTTCTTAATTGTTCCGCCAGCCGAGTTGACTTGGGAATTTGGGATTCTCTCGTTCAAATAGAATTATGATTCCAGATGACATGCAGGGCACTGGAATTGAGGTCGTTCCCCTTTACCCTAAGAAGGGTCAAGGTTCTAACGGATCGTCATGTTCTTGGAATGAGTATAATGCTACCGATCGTACCTGGTTGTCTTCCGTCCCTGCCAGTGTCAGAACAACTCCAGAGTCTCAAACGTGGTGGGGGTGGGTTACATGAAAGAGAAGCATTTCCTGACCTTGACGTTGGATTTGATAACCTGACTAGATGTTGGAATTTCCATGATTCCGTTTCTTTTTAAAGATAGGGCACTACTCCTATTTTCTTGTATAGTGTTCTTGCTGCTGAAATGCCAGGGTCTGCTTTACAGTGTATCTCCCATTTCCAGAGAGGCCTGCCAGCTGCCATCCGGCCGGAAACATCCGGGTTCTCTGAGCTCCCCTGAGGTTGGGGAGCCATTTAGATGGATCTTTTTTCAACCCCGGCTTTGATCTCACCAGGTTTTAGTCTCAGCCTGTCGCTCATTTATACTTCTAGATCAAAAACTGTTTTTAAATGGCACCCAGTTAACTAAACTACCGGGCACTGTGTCGGCTTTGTGAGACAGGACGGCATCGTCGCTCCTTCCGCTCTATTCGGCCTCTCACGACGCTTCTGAAGGCCATGCAGATGCAGGGAAATGACGTTTTGTATCACGAAAAAGAAAATGGCACAAGAGATAAGTGTACAAAATGTTCTCACGTTTTAGGAAGTGAAAGACTTATCAAATCTTAAAAGCTTTAGGTGTCAAGTAAACTTGTGAAGAAGGGAAGGCAGTGCAGCAAGGCACGACCCACAGCTGGAGTCCGTCCCTGGCTCTGGCCCCGGAGATACTTCTTCCTGCTTCGGCTTCCTCATCTGTGCAGTGGGGCACATTGCTACTTGCCCCGTACGGCCGTTCTGAGAATTAAATGAGCAGACGCCCAGGAACAGACACATCGTGGACAGTTGAGGTGACTGCCCTTCCCACTCCCATTTTGGGAGCTTTGTATGTACGGGGGCTCCTGTTTAAGGGACTCCCATCTTGATCACGGAACGGTTGGCCTTTTTCTGACTGAAACACCACTTCTTACGACCTCAGTTTCTTTTCCTAGAAAATGAAGTCGTATGGCAACGTTGCCTTTCGGAGAGAGCACTACCGTGAGAGATGGGTTTGCAGACGGGGCCTCAGACAACCTCTCTCTGCGAGGCAAAGAAAGGAAGGGGACTCCGTGTTGAGAAGAGCTGGGACACCTGGTTTCCCAGGCTGGCCCGGCCCAGCTCCTCGCTCCCTCTTCCCAGGGCCCCATGTGCACGACTTCTGGTTCGAGCTCCTGAGACTGAGAGTAAGCCGGCCAGGTCGTGACCCCCGCCTGTGTCTGTCCTCTTCTTTGGAGAAAACATACAATTACAATGCTTCCCATTTCTGAAGCAGCATCCAGGCCCCATCAAGTAGCTCCAGAGTCTCCAGAGAGGCTTTCTGAAGCCAAAAATCCAAACGATCAGCTGTTGCACATTTAGCCTGGAAACTGGGACGGGGCATTCTCAGACTTCTCTGTAACACCGATGCTCAGCAGCTCTTAACATTTGGTTGTGCGTGGGTCATGAAAACCAGGGTGAAGAGGCGATATTATCGTCGTGTGTTGCTCTCAGTCAGCTGTCCTTCCCCCAGGTGAATGTCACTGCAAAGCAGACTGGAGAATCCGACATCCCTGAAAGCCCGTGCTTTGCGGGGAGGCTCTCAGGTCCGCCTGGGTCATCCCTAGATGCCAGAGGAGGTTTGATAGGGCCATGGGGCGGGGAGGGGCGGGGGGCGTGTGCGACTTGGCCTGCTGAAGCATCCGTCATCCAGGTAAATCCTGTGTGTGATGTGTGACACCATCTCCTCGGGCCTCAGTGTCTTGGCTGTAAAATGAGGCATTTGACCTACATCGTCGCCAAAGGCTGAGCTCGCTCAAACTGGCACTGGGAAACTCTAGATAAAATGTTCAAACGAGATGATAAAAGCCATTTGCTTCCAACCCCGTCCCCCCCCCCCCCCGCCCCAGGAAACCACATGGTAAACTCTTCCACCATATTTTATTACACATGTCCGCCCACGTGTGTTCTTGGAAGCTTCTTTTACGCACACTTCAGGAAGCATTCCATAAAGTCTCCCTCCCCTACTCCAATTTATCTTCCTGCCACGTTCCTCTTCACCCCTTCCTCTCCTATTAAAGTGCCGTTGTTTCTGGTGGAGACGCCCTGAATAACCTCCCAGGGCAGTCAGAGTGGAGCCTCTGCCCATTTGCATTTGGTCCGGGCAGAGGGAGGGACCGGCTGTTCCCGTCCACGCCTTCAGAGAGAGCCGCCTCTTGGCCATCCGTTCACCTTTGCCCACTTTGCTGACCGTGCTGGCTTCCCGCATCCCGGGATGGGGGGTTCCGGGGGAGAAAGAGGACTTCCGTGTCTCCCCCAGGCTCCAGCAGCTGTGGGGAGATGGCAGAAGGAGCCCCACCCTTGCTCAAGTCCTCTTTCTTATTGCACTTGAGGTGCTCAGAACTCACACCTCAAACTCAGCAAAGCCCGTGGAAGCATACACGTCTGCACTCCTTGCAGGAATCCCTGTCCCAGGCCTTTTCAGCACATTTAAACAGCCACTAGATAAAACAAGGCGTTAAGGAAATTAGCGGGCTTGAGAACCTGGCATTTCATTTCGTTTGGGATGAGCTTTGGGAATCCAGGGAAGAAAAACCCTGTTAGTACGGAGCATGGTCACAGAGAAAGAGGCAGGTGGGTGACAGGTGTGAGGCTCCAAGAGGTAGATGTGGCCCGGGGCTGTCGGGCCCAGGGGACCTGCCCGGGAGCCAAGCCATATAAAGTCAGATTCTGGTTTTCTAATCACTGTTTACCAAGTAGCTACTAGGGCTCCAGCCTATTCCAGAGGGGAAGGTGTTTCCTCAGGTAGCCTCATAATCCTTGGGGATTTGATGTTCTAACAAGGATGCTGTTGAGCATGAAGGGTTTTCTCCCCCCGACAAGCCCTTCACGTTGTGGGGAGAAGAGGGTATTAGCAGGAATAAGCCACGGACCAGCCATGTAGGTTTTTAAGATCTCGTTTTGTCTCGCTCTACCTGTTGTTAATTGGGGTCATACATGATGATGATGATGATGATGGTGATGGTGATGGTGATGATTCCCCCTTGACCAAATAAATCTGGGAAGTGCTGGGGCATACACAGCTAATCGGGTGGGCTAATTTGAGAATAAGACGTCTCTGAGCTTTTAATGTGCCACGGGGCAGGCAGAAATTAATTCCCCAGGGTTTTGAGCTCTAAAGGCTTTTTTTTTTTTTTCCATGCCATTCTGTTGAATGGATTTGGGTGGCACCAGGCCATTGCCGGTCCCCAAATTAATTAAGACTTTCCGGAGTCTTGGGTGGTTTCTTATCTGGCCTTCCTGCAAACCCGGAGGCAGATACCCATCTTCCCAAAGTATCATCCGTATTCTCTGACTTTGCACAGTTTGAGACTAATGCTGCTTTTCCCCTACAGAACATCGATATCACCAATTTCAGCAGCAGCTGGAGTGATGGCTTGGCCTTCTGTGCTCTCCTCCATACCTACCTGCCTGCCCACATCCCGTATCAGGAGCTGAACAGTCAGGAGAAAGTAAGTCACCTGCCCAGTCAGCCCTGCTAAGCCTCTAGAACATGCCAGGGGAAGAGTCCTGTCATACTGGTACATCCCGATGAGACCCCAAGGGGAAATTAGGATATTGACACCAGGCTTAGCTAACTACTGAGTGTATGACGAGGCTGTAGGATCCCACCCTCAGTAAATACTTCTCAGTTCCCCTCACTAGCTAGAAAAATGCCGTGAGGACCAGTTTACTGTGGCTGCTGAGAAGTCCCTGTCGCCCATTTTTTAAGAGAGGGCCCTGATGAAATTTCGAGACCCTGGCCAGCATTTTCAAAGTCTTTTCCAAGGAACCAGAAAGCACCACCGAAAGGATGTCCCTCCTCAAATAAGCTTGGGAAACTGTATATTATGTCACATTCTCAGAGATTCACAGCTCTCATTAGCACAGCGAAGACTTCAAGAAGTCCTTCATTAAAGACACCTGTGTGACTCTATTAAGCCCTGCGTATATGAGATCCACAAAATTGTCTTCAACATAATTACCTATAACAAGAGTTGGCAGACTTTCCTGTTAAGGGCCAAGTGGTAGACTTGGAGGGTCCACGGGTCTCTGTCACAGCTACTCATCTACCACTGTAGTGCCTGAGCGGCTGTAGACAAAATGCATGGGCGTATGCTGTGTTCCAATAAAACTTTATTTACAAAAACAGGCTGCGGGCCAGATTTGGTCCATGGGCGGTAGCTTGCCAAATCCTAACCTAGAACGTCCCACAAAACCATATTCCACAGAGCGTGCTTTGGCAGATGCTGTTCTGGGCCCTGCACTCATTGTCTCACCAAGTATTTCTTGCCAAGCGTCACGCACGGTAGCAAAGACAACAGTGAACAGTGTGGACCTGTTCTTTGCCCTCTGAAGTAGAGAGACAGTTCACAAGTGAGTAAACCTACAGCACGTAATGCTATAAAGAAACCTCAGAAGAGCTACAGGGGAAGCCCCGTGCTGTGGGAGTGAACAGCTCAGCCAGGACTCAGCTTCCCTGGCTCCAGCCTCTAGCTGTGGCTGGGGCAGTAGCATCGTAAATAGAAAGATATAGAAATAGGTCTTAGATATAGAATCAGCTGGACTCAGTAACCGATTGGTTGTGGGGGAGGACAAGAGGAAAGAAAGATGGCCCCGTGTGTCTAGCCTGACAGACCATTTTTGAGATGGGGATCAAATAGAAATGCTGGAAAGTTCTGTTTTGATTATCCCACACTTGGACTTAAATAAACCCCAAAGAATGGTCATGACACTGATGGTGATAATAATTGACTAGACCATGATTTTTTTTTTAGAGTGTTAGAGTTCCCCAGAGAAACAGAACTAATAGTGTGTATGTGTGTGTGTGTGTGTGTGTGTGTGTACAAGAAAGTTGAATGCTACAGTTGGAATCTAAAGGCAGTTTCCTAGCAGAAATCCTTCTTTGTCGAAGGGAGAGAAGTCTTTTTCTAGTAAGACCTTCAACTGATTGGGTGAGGCCCACCTACACTCTGGTGGGTAATTTGCTTTACCCAAAATCTGCCGATTTAAATGTTAACCTCATTTTTAAAATACTGTCACAGAAACATCTAGAATAATGGTTGGCCAAATATCTGGTACCACGACCTAGCCAAGTTGATACATAAAATTAACCATCACAGAGTGTGTACAAATTTCAAGACATAAAATGTGTGCGTGGTGCTTTGTTTATAGTCTGTGAAGCAGGCCGGACAGGACTATTAAACATTTGGAAAGCAAAAAAAGTGTTCTGTTTTTAATCATGTTAAGTCAGAAATGTTCACGAAGTATGCAGTTTGCAACGTCAGGCAGGCATTTGGATACCAAATGTGGAGTTTAGAGGGGAGATCAGAGCTGGGAAGAGTCAGGAGTCTTCCATGAGTAATAATTTTTTTTTTTTAACATTTTACTTATTTTTGAGACAGAGACAGAGCATGAACAGGGGAGGGTCAGAGAGAGGGAGACACAGAATCTGAAACAGGCTCCAGGCTCTGAGCGGTCAGCCCAGAGCCCGACGCGGGGCTCGAACTCACGGACCGTGAGATCGTGACCTGAGCCGAAGTCGGCCGCTTAACCGACTGAGCCACCCAGGCGCCCCAAGAGTCTTCCATGAGTAGATAAGTGCTGCCTGATTGAACAGAAGTGATGGAAATGTTCTATATTTGTCCCGTCCAGTACAGTAGCCACCAGCCATATGGGCTGTTAATGGAATGGGGCTTTAAATGACTGGAAAACAGAATTTTGAATTTGAATTAGAATTTAAACAGCGTCATGTCAAGCGTGACTGCTGCATCAAACAGGGCAGGTATAGATGGTGTTTTAAAGCCATGAGAGTAGCGATCATTTCAGTCCTAGGTCGTGAGGGAGGTTCTGAGGAGAAACACACTCCTGTATATCTCTGCTCCTGCCAGTGTTTCACTTCTGACACTTCTGTAAACAGATGGGGGGTTTTCCCACACCAAGCAATCTGGCAGCACCAGCCGGATGTCCTAAAGTGTATCTCTGTTCTGACACTGTCCACCTGGAGGGAGCATCGGGTCCCACGGGTTAAGGGCTCAGTCTCACCTCAGACCCCAGTCACAACTCGACTGTCGCCTGTGCTTCTGATTGACCAACTGTAACTCAGAGGTTCCTGTGACCCCTTCCTGAGGTTTAGTTAATTTAATTTGCTAGACTGGCTCACAGAACTTACTAGGCTATCAGTTTATTACAAAGGATATTGAAGGACACTAATGATCAGTCAGATGAGGAGACCCATAGGGTGGGGTCCAGAAGGGTCCCAAGCACAGGAGCTTCTGTCCCCTTGGACTTTGGGGTGCACCACCCTCCCGGCACATAGATAGAGTCACCAATCCAAGGTGCTTTCTGAACCCCGCCCTTTTAAGTTCTATGGAAGCTTCATGACACAGCCACAATGGATTAAATCACGGACCATCTGTGATTGAACTCAGTGTCCAGTCTGTCTCCTGTCCCTGAGGTTGGGGTCAGGAGAATGTGGGACTGACAGTTCCAACCGTTTGATCACATGGCTGGTTGCTAGGGCATCCTTGGGTGATCTGGGGGTTGGCGGAACATCACCTCTTTGACATAAACTCAGGTGTGGTTGAAAGGAGTTTGTTATGAATAACAAAAGACATCTATTTCAACATGACTGTCCTGAAGCCATTTCTGGAACTGAGGACAAAAACCAAAAATTGTAACAAAAGATGCCCCTGTGGCTCTTCTGTAGGAAATTATAAGGGTATTAAGAGCTCTTCCAGGAACCAGGGACAAAGACCAAATATATGTTACTTACTATAAATCCCAGTATCACAGAGGCGTAGAGAAAAGGCTAAGGAACAACCTTGAGGACTCCAGTGCCTGTTGTCTAGGTTGAGAGTGACCCAAAAAAGGAACCAGGATAGAGCAGCCAGAGAGGAGGACATAGGGCAGGGCAATGCGGGGTCCACGCCGCCTGTGATCGTGCCCCTCACATCCAGCCGTGACCTCGATGTCCGTTTTCTTCCCTCCCTCTTCACTTTCCGGTCTCTGCCTTTTCCATGTCATATTACGAAGATAATGGAGTAAAGAGCGAGCATAACACAATTCAGAATATTCAGAGGCCCTCCCTAAAACCACAGTTGATAGAAGGCTGAGCACTTAGGAATACACCACCTAAAACAGGAGTCTTCCTGTATATGCGCGATGTTCCTCTGCTGTCACGCAAAACATATCTAGGCTCTTTGTCCTAAATCGCTACCCAGCTGTTGGAGAAAAATGAACCTAAAAGTGTGTGCCTTCACACCTCGAACCATGAGCATATGTTCCCTATGGAACCGTATCGTCTCGCTGTGGGTGCCCCTGACTCCCACGTAGCACCCAGCTGGCTGTCCAGTGACCTGCGGCAGATTTGCAGACAGCCAGAAGCCACAGTCTGTGCACTTCCTATTGTCCTTGCGGTAGAGGGGCTGGTATTTTCTCCATGTAGGGCTGAATTTCTCCCCCCTTAATCTAGGATGATGCAGTCAGGGAGCACCCAGGTCAGATCGCGGGAGACTTGGGAAGTTCAGAAGTCGTGAGCTGTTGCCCCAATTCAGACGGAAGTGATGCAACCGTGGAAGTCTGACATCAGTGCTAAATAGGGAATTTCTGATAAAACTAACAAGGATGTCTTCCAAGCCATTGAGGAGACATGAGTTACACATTTTTTTCGATGTGTCAGCCTATGAAACTTCCACGGAGGCTACGCGGATTCGGATGATAGAATTGACAGAATGGAGTGTTTTCATGCCAGTGGCTGAAACAAAATGTTAACGTGAGAGGGAAAATTCTGGACTTGGGGTGCTTTCTGCTGTCAGTTTCAGGTGAGATGCCCTGCCAACGGGGCCAACGGCAGAGGTCTCTAACCAGGGGCTTTTCGTCCTGGGTCTGGAAGGTCTCTGGCCCGTGTGGGCAGAGCTAGGCCGAGTGAGGCCCTTCCTGGCTTCCGCCCCAGACACACTCTGCTGCCCCCCATCAGTGGCCATCTCGCAGTGGCGTAGCAGTGATGTGATGAAAGAGAATTAGATAACGGTGCTTGGTCGTAATAGTCTATGCAGGTAAGGGTGTGAGAAAGGGGACGCTTACACACTGTTGCTGGAATTGAAAATTGGTGTATCATTTTTATTTTCTCATGCCATGTCGTGTCTCGTCGTGTCATGTCATTTCATAGGCTTCACGCCCAGCGCGGGGCTTGAACTCGTGACCCTGAGATGAAGAGGCGCATGATCTACCAACTAAGCCAGCCAGGCCCCCCCTGGTGTCGTGTTTTAGAAAACGATTTGGCATTACGTATCAAAAGCCATGACTTCTGTAATAATGGTAGCGGACAGGGCTCACAAACCCCCTTGCTCCTCAAAACTAACCAAGAAGACTTTAAAATAAGGATAAAGGCCTCATTAGCACAGAATAGGAAATGGCTGCCCCAAGTTTGGGCTCAATTAAAGGAAGCCAGGAGCCAGCTTTCAGCTCCCCTCTCAGCAGAACAGAGTAGTGTTATGGAAACCAGCATTAGGTTTCTAGTCCCTGCCCATTAATCTCCCTTAATGTGGAGGAAGAGGTCTGGCGGCTTGGGCAAGCTGACCGCAGATCAACAGCTTTCCCAGGCCCTGACCACACACTGGTACAAGACATGTGTAGCCTTGTCTGAGTGTTTTTCTGTGACCTGGTACCTAGAGCAGAGAGTTTGCTTCAGCGTCAGGGCAGGAAGCAGATGTGCACCCAAGGACAGAGGGCAGAGGCCATGAGGAAATGGAAAAACAGATAAAAATATGTATAAAATCCAAATGTGGGGCGCCTGGGTGGCTCAGTCAGTTAAGCGTCTGCTTCTTGATTTCGGCTCAGGTCATGATTTCATGGTTCGTGAGATCGAGCCCCATGTTAGGCCCTGAGCTGACAGCGAGGAACCTGCTTGGGAGTCTCTCTCCTGCCCCTCTCCCACTCATGCTCACTAGCGTGCTCTCTCTCTCTCTCTCTCTCTCTCTCTCTCTCTCAATATAAATAGATAAACTTAAAAAAGAAAAAAAAAGATTCTCTCTCTCCCTCTTGTACACGCATGCACTCTCAAAAAAAAAGTCACCAAAAAAGAAAACAAATATAAAATTTTTTATTTAAAAATTTTTTTTTCAATTTACTTATTTTTGAAAGAGACAGAGCATGAGCGGGGGAGGGGCAGAGAGAGAAGGAGACACAGAAATGTGAAGCAGGCTCCAGGCTCTGAGCTGTCAGCACAGAGCCCAACATGGGGCTCGGACCCACAAACCGTCAAATCATGACCTGAGCTGAAGTCGGATGCTTAACAGACTGAGCCACCTAGGTGCCCCAATATAAAAGTTTTTTTAATCTAAAGGCATAAAGTCACAAAATTCTACTGGGGAACATAAAACATGAATAGTCACAGAAACATTACACTCTCGATCATATTTAATTTTCTATCAATTTAATTAAATTGTAACATAATCCTAATGATTCTCAAATGAATTATGGAGGGGAGGAGGCATGCTAAAGTGATTCTTAAGTCCATCCAGGCAAGGAAACAGCCGGGAGCAGCCAGAAAGCGTCTCAAAAAGAAGCTACAAATTGTGGAACAGTACCTTCAGAATTCTAGGGGAAAATGACATAGCACATTAATTAAACAACAGTTGATACGCAACAGAATATGTATGTCATGAATCGTGACAAAGTAAAAAATCACACAGATTTACCTTTGATAGTCAGAAATAATCAATAATGTCATTTTTAGTACCAATTACAACCTGTCAGTCTTTTTTTTTTCTTAGATTGAAACTATCGTTTGAATATTTGACCTAAAATTTCGAGTGTTTTGTAATAGTAGATAATCTGTATGGGAGCGTCGTTTAGTGTTCTTTCCTAACAAAAGCTATTTATTTTTATTTTTTAAAAGCTATCTATTTTTAGTTGATAATACCAGTTTCTGTCTTTTTAACCTAGAAAAGAAATCTCTTGTTGGCATTTGAAGCAGCTGAAAGTGTGGGCATCAAACCCAGCCTGGTAAGTATCCTATTTTGTATCCTTGTGATATTTTATTCTACCTGTAGGAGAAAGAACGTTATGCCATCTACTACACAATTTCTTACAGAATATTAAAATCCATTTGCTGAAGATTTGTTACTCACGATCCCTAACATGTAAATATCCAGTTGGTCTGACCACATATGATTTAGAGGGTTTTCAAAGATTTCGTTGTGGCTAAATTTCATTTCTGGAAGCACAGTGGACTGAATTATCATTAAAGCCCTCTTGAAATCCGGTAAAATTTGATAAAATGTAATTTAAAAAAATATCAAGACGTAGTTGAGGTCTAAAAAAAGAATGGGAAATCACCAGATGTCATAAATTCAAAGAGAAGTGAAAACCAGAACCATGAGGCATGAGCCGAGACTGTGACAACCCTCAGAAGTAGGCCTGGGGGTGTCGGTGGAGGGGTCACAGGAAACGGGTACCTAATGGATATAGGTTTCATTTAAATGCCAACACAGGAACAAGAAACAAGGCTCCGAGCTCCCATAAACGGGACATTAGTACTGAGACCCTTGCACAAAACCAAGGCTCACAAAGTAACATTCTTCTCAGTGAAGGGGAAAATAAAAAACCCTGCCTGGCAGTCTAGGCAGGAAGCTTGGTCTCCACCTGATTTGTTTTTTTTGTTTTGTTTTGTTTTTGGTAGCCAGAAAAAGGAAAATCTATAAGAAAAGAAACCTGGGCCAAATGAGGTTTGGAGTCCAAATTTATTAATATCTGTGCTACAAGATAGTTTATGCTGCCTGAGGCAGGAAGCTCCTGGCTTAGTAGTACAATGGCCACTGAGAATACATTCACAATCCAAAATTACAAAACACTCAAGAAAGTGAACTAGCTGAGCTAGTCCGTAGACAGAGCAAACAAGAGGATCATCTACCAGAGCTTGGGATAATAAAACAATAAGAAAGCGACTACAGAAGGCTATGTTTGCGAATATTAAAGAGATAAAAGAGGGGGGGTGCCTGGGTGGCTCAGTCTGCCAGTTAAGTATCCAACTCTTAGTTTCAGCTCAAGTCATGATCTCACAGTTTGCAAGTTCGAGCCCTGCATCAAGCTCCCAGCTGACAGTGCAGAGGCTACTTGGGACTCTCTTGGTGTCTCTCTCTCTCTCTCTCTCTCTCTCTCTCTCTGCCTCTCCCCAACTTACACATGCTGTCTCTCTCATTCTCAAAATAAATAAACTTAAAAATAAAGAGATAAAAAGAGAACAAAAATCACAAGGGGGCGTCTGGGTGGCTCAGTCAGTTAAGCATCCAACTCATCCTTTCGGCTCAGGTCATGATCTAATGGTTCTTGAGATTGAGCCCCGCATAGGGCTTTGTGCTGAGAATGCAGAGTCTGCTTAGGATTCTCTCTCTCCCTGTCTCTCTGCTCCTCCCCCTCTTGTTCTCTCTCTCAAATAAATTTTTTTAAAACTCATAAGGAAGAAGCATAGTACTATAAAAAAAGATTTGGGGAAAGATTCAAGTGAAACTTGTAGAAGTAAAAATTAGGAATTAGAAAAAAAAGATGGGGCGCCTGGGTGGCTCAGTTGGTTAAGCGGCCGACTTCGGCTCAGGTCACGATCTCACAGTTCGTGAGTTCGAGCCCTGCGTCGGGCTCTGTGCTGACAGCTCAGAGCCTGGAGCCTGTTTCAGATTCTGTGTCTCCCTCTCTCTGACCCTCCCCCGTTCATGCTCTGTCTCTCTCTGTCTCAAAAACAAATAAACGTGAAAAAAAGAAAAAAGAAAAAACCCAGTCGGGTTGAAAAACGGATTAGATACAGCAGAAGAGAGAACTACTGGACTGGAAAATAGAACTAAGGAGGTTATCCAGAACATAAAACAGACATTTAAAAAATGGAAAATATAATAGAGAGGTTTTATTAGTTAGTATGTATTCAGAATCAAGAAATGGAAAACCAACTAACAGTTGCTTAAACCATAAAGATGTTAATTTTATTTTCTAATGAGAAGTCCAAAAGCAGTTTCAGGATTGGTTCACTACTCAGTGTTATAATCAAGGACCCCAGAGTGTGTTTTGTCTACACTCTACCATCTTGAATCTATTACCTCATTGTCCCCATGTCCTCTGTGGCTGAACATGGCTGTCAAGCTCCAGACATCACTCCTATCTGCAGGGCAAGAAGGGGAGTGGGATGGACTAGAATAAGTGCCTCCTGTCTTCCCCCCTTTGATTAGGAAATCAAAAGGCTTCCCAGAGTCCCTCCAGCTCGCTGGCAGGACTCTGTTCCATGGCCACCCCGGCTGCAAGGGAATTTGAGAAAGTAAACAGTGAATGTTCTCCATCCCCATCAGCTGGAAATCTACAAGGGAGAGGGGGGTTGGTAACGGCCATTAGATTAACCAACGGATAGTGTCTGTCACTGACCTTAAGAGAATGGAAGATAAAATCAGATAATTTCCAAGTCCCATGGCCAGTGGGAATTCCAGAAGAGGAAAGAAAGAGTGGGAGAGAAAATATTTGAAGCAATGGTGCCTGAAATTTTTCCAGAATGATGAAAGACCACAGATTCTTGGTCTCTAACAAGATGAATCTCTCTAACAAGATGAATCTCTAACAAGATGAATAATACAAAAGACCCATCTAGACACATCATAACGGAAGGAGCTGCGTAAAAAGTAAAACGAGGACAGGTAATCTATAAATAATTTCTACTAGCCAATAATAAAGAAGACACCTTAGGAGAGGTGCATGGCAACTCGCGCACGGCTAATAAACACTTAAAGAGGTGTTCAGTCTCATCAGTGATGGGGAAAACCCAAGTGGAAATAACAGAGACAGTTCTGCAGCCAGCAGAGTATGAAGGGAGTCTGAGAAATGGAAAAGCGAAAACACAGCAATCATAGAAATTTCAGTACTATGAACAAAGTTACGCCAATGCGTTTAAATCAGAACGGACAGTTTTCTAAACAAATATAAATATATTTCTTCAAATACTAAATGTAACTATTTCTCCAAAACTCACTCAAAAAGAAGTAGAACTTCAACCATGAAAGAAATTGAATTCATTGTTTAAAAAATGTAGTCGCGGGGCGCCTGGGTGGCTCAGTCGGTTGAGCATCCGACTTCGGCTCAGGTCACGATCTCGCGGTCCGTGAGTTCGAGCCCCGCATCGGGCTCTGGGCTGATGGCTCAGAGCCTGGAGCCTGCTTCCGATTCTGTGTCTCCCTTTCTCTCTGCCCCTCCCCCGTTCATGCTCTGTCTCTCTCCGTCCCAAAAATAAACAAACGTTAAAAAAAAAATTTAAAAAAATAAAAAATATAGTCGCGCACACACAAAAATGCCAGTGAGCCCAAATTCTACAAAACTTTCTACAAGAAACAGATGTCCCTATCCTATAAATTAAAGGCTAGAGAATTTAGAAAGGAGGGGACATACATGTCTGGCCAAGATGGAGGAACGGGAATCTGATTTATCTTCCCTTCTGAAACACTGAACAGCTAACAAGTAACAACAGATAATTAATGCGGGGAATCAAAGAAAAAATGCGAACTTGTTAGAAGATGATATCATACACAGAATGTTTTTCTCTGTAGTGTTGCAGCTAATAGTTGCTTCTTTTTTAATTTCACCTTTTTTCCCTGTTTTTTTATCTGACATACTACAGAAGTCAGTGAAAGCTAGGAAGTGAATGAGATCATCTTGTCAAACTAACAGTCAGAGCCAATGGCTGCATTTTTACAGATGTCCATGAGGAGATACAAGCATAATAATTAATCTCAGAAGCATTTGGAGATGCTTGCGAGCCATTTAACTAGTTCGTGCCATCAACAAAACAGAAACTTCCTACATTATTAAACTTGCTTTTCGGTGTCTTGATGTGGATTGAAAAATAATCCTTAATTACACATGACACTTCTAAAATACATGCAGTCAGAATTGGCAGCAGTAAAAACCCCCAGGTCTTTGATAAAGGTCTCTTGTAAGATTAGTCAGTAAAAAGAAAGGAAGGAAGGAAGGAAGGAAGGAAGGGAGGAAGGGAGAAAGAGAGAAAGAAAGAAAGAAAGAAAGAAAGAAAGAAAGAAAGAAAGAAAAAGAAAGAAAGAAAGAAAGAAAGAAAAAATGCATTCTTTCTCAGCGACTTTCTCAGCCTAGGATAGAAATTTAGGCCACCACATGACAAGGGCGAGCCACTCCCCGTGGAACGAATAGATAAGAGAGGATGTGTGACATCACATTGCCATTACCGGAACAACAGCCAGAAGGTGTGTCCTCTGAGGACTGATGTGTTTGTATGCTGGTGAGGGGAGCACTCTCACGCTGAGTCATACAGTCTGTGACAGTGTTGCTTACCGAGTAAGCCACCCGGACAGTCACTACCCACGGAGGTTAGGAGGGGGTCATTACAACTCAGGCTTTGATGACGGTGTCTGAATGATTCTGTAGGCGTCAGCGAGCCTGCGCCGTAGTATAAACTTTATAAAGGATACTCAAAGAGTTCATCTGAGTTTAATAGCATGAAAAATTGCTTTTTCGCGTTTCCCACGCGCCAGGCATTTTCCATATGTTGACTCACTGAACCCTCTCAGAAGTCCTGTGACGACAGATGCTCCTTACAGGAAGGACAGTGAGGCAGGTGCTGTTCCGTAAAAGCTCACACAGTAGTGAATAGCGGAGGCAAGAGTCAAGGCAGGCCGGCCTTCTCCAGAGCCCACGTCTTAACCTGCCCCATGACCCTCCATCCAGGACAGCCGTGCCCACCTTTGGGTTCTTAGAGCAGCATTTACTCCTCGTACTATGTAGCACATGCTGTGTTATGTTGTGTCTGATTATAGGACTTCATCCCATCTCCCCAAGACCATGAGCTCCCAAGGGCAGGAAGCCCTGTCTTTTCAATTATTTTTATTGTGGTAAAATACGTATAACATGATCTAAGTGTCTTGTCACTTGGCCAATACCACACTGTCCTGATGAATACAGCTTTGTAGCAGCACCTGGGTGGCTCAGTCAGTTAAGCATCTGACAGCTCAGGTTATGATCTTGCGGTTCATGAGTTCAAGCCCCACCTTGGGCTCTGTGCTGACAGCTCAGAGCTTGGAGCCTGCTTCAGATTCTGTCTCTCTCTCTCTTTCTCTCTCTGTCTCTGCACCTCTCCCACTCTCACTGTTTCTCTCTCTCTCTCAAAAATAAACATTAAAACAATTTTTTTAATTTTTTAAATTTATTGTCAAATTGACTTACAAAAATTTTTAATACAGCTTTATAAACTGTGAAGTTAAGGGGCGCCTGGGTGGCTCAGTCGGTTGAGCAGCCGACTTCGGCTCAGGTCATGATCTCACGGTCCGTGAGTTCGAGCCCCGCGTTGGGCTCTGTGCTGACCGCTCAGAGCCTGGAGCCTGTTTCAGATTCTGTGTCTCCCTCTCTCTGACCCTCCCCCGTTCATGCTCTGTCTCTCTCTGTCTCAAAAATAAATAAATGTTAAAAAAAAAAATTAAACTGTGAAGTTAAGTCTTCAAACTTTATTCTTCTTTTTAGAATTTATTTGGTTGTCCTAGTTCCTTTGCTTTATAGATTTTAGAATCAGTTTGTCAATATCTACCCCCCAAAAAGACCTTGCCAGGATTTTGATTGGGATTATGTTGTAGCTATAGATCCATGAACATAGAATACTCTCCATTTATTTAGAGCTTCTTGATTTCTTTCATCAGTGTTTTGTAGTTTTCTGCATGTAGTGTTTTATAAACAAGTTTTCTGCATATAAATCCTTTTTAAAAATTTAGTGCCATTTAAATGGTTTGATTTGGTTTCACGTTTCAGTTGTCCATTGCTGGTATTTCGTAGGAAAGCTGTTGACTGAGATCTTGCTAAACTTGCACATTAGTTCCAGTGGGTTTTTTGGTAGACTCTTTGGAGTTTTCTACATCAACTATCATTTCATCTGCAAATAAAGACAGATTTAGTCCTGCCTTTCCAATCTGTATGCCTTTTGTTTCTTTTTCTTGCCTTATTGCATTAGCTAGAACTTCTGGTACAGTGTCCAGTAGAAAAAGTGAGAGAAGGCATCCTTGCCTTGTTCTTTCCTCCTGATCTTACTGGGAGAGTGTTCAGTTTCTCCATTTAGTATGATGTCAGCTTTTGGTTTTTGTGCGTGTCCTTTATCAGGTAAAAGAAACGCCCTTCTACTTTTCTAGTCTTTTGCGTGTTTTTATCATGAATAGTTGCTGAATTTTGTGTACGGGCATACCTCATTTGTGCTTCCCTTTATTGAGCCTCACAGATACTACATTTTTTGCAAATTGAAGGTTTGTGGCAACCCTCCATCAAGCAAGTCTGTTGGCATCATTTTTCCAACAGCCTTTGCTCACTTCCTGTCTCTGTGTCACATTTTGGTAATTCTCAAAGTATTTCAAGCTTTTTCATTGTGCAAGGGTCAAACGTACTTTGTGGGTTTTTTTAGACATATGCTATGGTACACGTAATAGACTACAGTAGTGTAACTATAACTTATCTGCACTGACAACTCAAAAAATTCATTTGACTTGTTTAAGCTATGTTTGCTTTATTGTGGTGGTCTCGAACCAAACCCACAAATATCTCCAAGGTTTATGTGTGAATGTTTTTTCTGCATCTGCCGATGTGATCATATGACTTTTCTTATTAAGTCTGGCAATAATAACAATGCTGACTTTTGGATGTTGAACCTCCCTTGCATTCCTGCTATGAACCCCACTTGATCACGATTCAGTTTGCTAATGTTTGTTAAGGACATCTGTGTTTGTGTTCATGTGAGAAAATCGATAGCTTTCTCGTTAAAGTCTTTGTCTGATTTGGTATTAGGGCAACGCTGGCTCCAGAGAACGAGTGAAGAAGTGTTCCCTCCTCTTCTATTTCCTGGAAGGGAATGTGTAGAATTTCTTCCTTAAGTATCTGGCAGAATTAGCCAGTGAAACCATCCGAGCCTGGTGTTTTCCATGTTGAAAGGTTTTCAGCTGCTGATTCAAATACATGTCACACGTCCTCAGATTTCTGTTCAGGCGGCTTCCTCGCCCATCCCCAGAAATGTGCCATAATTATTTCTCCAGATGTGTTCAGATGCGATGTTGACAATGTGCCAAAACAGAGTAATGTTACTATTGTTAGGTTCAGGCATGTGAGATAGTCTGAGTAAAGCTGTGAGCGTCGGTCCGACTCCTGTGTCCTCTCTGAGACACAAGACCCATCCTCGCCGTCACAGGGAGGGAGGCTTGTCATCTCTCTTGGTTCATAGGTGTGGCTTCCTTTCTCAGAACACCTCCCCTACCTCCTAAATGTCACACTCAATTTTTCTTTTTTTTTTAACTTTTAGAGTTTATTTATTTTGAAAGAGAGAGAACACGAGTGGGACAGGAGCAGAGAGAGAGGGAGAGAGAGAGAGAGAGAGAATCCCAAGCAGTCTCTGCGCCGTAAGCATGGAACCCAACACAGGGCTTGATCCCACGAACCGTGAGATCATATGACCTGAGCCGAAATCAAGAATCGGACGCTTAACGGACTGTTTATGTAGAAGGAGACTTTTAATCCTTGTATTCTGTGAAAATTATGTTTTTAAATTGTTCTCAGTAGATCTGTCTATAATGTTCCACTCGCTGCCTTTTCACTCCTTTCCCATGACCAGAGAGAGGCTGATAATTTTTTAGCATAACCAGGAAGTAGAAATGGTCAAATATATTTAGGTGTTGTGGAAACAGGAAGTAAATGGCTGGTGACAGGCCTCAGTTCTGTCATTGCTCAAGAACAGATGTGCTCAATAAGTTCAACCTTGATTTTCCACGGCATCTCTACTCCTAGCTTTCCATCAGAGTCCTTGCCTACTACCCTCTTGTGACCACAAAAGAATCCAAATTCAGTCCCAAAGTGAATTTTCTAATACCTTGAGTGGCATGTATTTCAGGAACATTTGGCTCAGCCATCCTGTCTGTCACTTTGTGGCCTCCTCTGCTCTTGCTGATAGCCTACTAAACAAAGGGACAAACAACAACGACAAAAACATTAAATGGTCTGACACCTGATTCTGATAAGACGCTGGTTGCATTCTCAACTGGTTCGAGGCTTTTGTGGCCATCCCATTCACGGGAATTCATCTCAAGGCATGAATTCGACAACTCCGCCCACGGAGGTGCTTACGGCAAAGTCTGTAACATGAAGAAGTGAGCGCACGCCCCACGGCGAGCATCAGATGTCGTGTGGATCGTGGGGCAGCAGTCTCGTGGACTGTGTGCGCTCCCTCCCGTGACGGCCAGCGTCGCGACACAGCAGCCCGTGAGATTGTGCATGGGAAGCATGAAGTAAAAAGGCTCAGAGTACACGATATGTCCACTCGACGGAAGCGTGGGAGAACACAGGGGTACCTGCAAATGTAACTTAGGAAAGTGGAAATTGTTTTATGATAATGGAATTATGGGTGACTTTCTCTTTGCAAAGCTTTTTTTTTTTTTAATTTTTTTTTAACGTTTATTTATTTTTGAGACAGAGAGAGACAGAGCACGAGCGGGTAGGGGCAGAGAGAGAGAGAGAGAGAGACCCAGATTCCGAAGCAGGCTCCAAGCTGTCCGCACAGAGCCCAACGAGGGGCTCAAACTCACGGACCGTGAGATCATGACCCGAGCCAAAGTCGGCCGCCTAACCGACTGAGCCACCCGGGCGCCCCAAGAAAGCTTTTTTTTTTTTTAAATTTAAGTTTATTTATTTATTTTGAGAGCGAGAACAAGCAGGGGAGGGGCAGAGAGAGAGGGAGAGAGAGAATCCCAAGCAGGCTGTGTGCTGTCAGCACAGAGCCGGATGCAGGGCTCGAACTCACAAAACTGTGAGATCACGACCTGAGCCAAGAGTCAGATGCTTAACCAACTGATCCACCCAGGCGCCCCTGCAAAGTTTTCTTTAAGATGCTGTCATGTTCTTAAGATGAAAAGGGGGAGGAAGTCCTGTCTAATGTTTTTTAAAAGGGTCAGTATCTCCTGATTAGGAATAAAACACTTTTCTTTTAACTTGCCCACGCCTCCTGTCCATGCAGGTGGGGCGGGGGGTGGGGGGGGGGGTCTCCAGGCAGCACCAGCCCGGACCAGGCCCTGAGCCCCTTTGTGGGAAGGCGGTCTGTGGTGTCCCCCCGTGACCTCCTCCTCTTTCCCGCAGGAGCTCAGTGAGATGCTGTACACGGACCGGCCCGACTGGCAAAGCGTGATGCAGTACGTGGCCCAGATCTACAAGTACTTTGAGACGTAAACCCGGGAGGGCCCTCGAGCAGCCGCCCACCGCCCGCAGCCTGTCCTGGAGGCACCTGGTCACTTTGCACAGGCCCTGCTCTGTCCACCACCCTCAACGCTCGATCCGGGGGGGCCCACACACAAATAAGAACGGAGCTGGGTTCCAGTGCATACCTACTTTTAATCTAGACGCATTTGGCGCGTAAGTTGGAAAGCCTTGCTCTCCCACGGGCCTCCCTCCTTCTAGACCTAAGGGTCCACGCCCAGGCTCACTCCGTGAGAACCGAGTAGGACATCTCCGGTCACACGCCACGACCTCACCCGTGGGCTGCGGAGCCTCATGACAAACAGCCATCTTTTCACTAAAACTCCTTCCTTTGGCCTTTAGAAAAACTTTGCCCCTGCCACCACCCACCGCCTCTGAAACCCACATGCTCATCAAAACACAAAAAGGACAAACACTCGCTCTGGAGCAGCTTGGAAAAACGCTCCAGCCCTGCCTTTTGGGGGCCGTAACGCTTCCGTTCCAGATAACAGTTTTAACACCTAGAACCGGACTGAGCAGTTTAGATCTCGCTGTCACTTACTGGCGTCTTTGGGGGGAAGACAGAGACGCGCCAGCACGCAAAGCAGCCCGTGGGCGGTTTGCTGCGGTGGCCCGTGGGGTGGCCCGCAGAGAGAAGCGTGTGTCCGTCCGTGTGCGGGGACGCGGTCACGCTCCGAAGCCCCGGGCCAGGCAGCCCCCCGCGTGCTGGAAGGGACCCGTCGGCACCTGCCCGCCTGCTGTGTTTGGCCCGCGAGTCCACACGCCCGTGCACGCCCGCACACGTTTGCCCCAGGTGCCGAACCTAACAGGAAGCCCCCCGCGTGCGAAGCAGCCTGCGCCCACCCGGGTCTTCGTGTGTTTGCGCCAACAGGCTGAAGGGGTGCCGGGCGGACGGCAGGCGTCAACAGTATTCGAACTCTAGACTCCGCCTTCGGTATCTCCTCGGGCCCTTCACATCTGCATGGCAACAGCAAGCCCTGAGCGGTGGGCAGGGATGGCTCCATTTAGAAGTGAACCGTCCGCCATCCTGCCGTCACCCCTAGTGGCTGCAGAGGGCACTCCTCCCCGCGCCCCCCCCCCCCCCCAGATCTTGCAGGGAGACCCGCTGAGGACCGACCTGGCAGCTCCCTGGAGGCCGGTGGGGCCCGCGAATGTGCATCATGTAGCACGTGCAGGCGTGGCTCACAGGGTACTCAGGTGACCTCGGTGCCTGCCACCTGCTGATGCAAGTGATTCCTCCCCACCGCCCCCAAGGGCCGTCCCTGTGTCAGTCGCTGGGACCTCCCAGTGTCATTCTACAGTAAATCTCTGCAGAGAGTCCGCCCCTCACTCTCAGGCTGCCACACCTGCCTGCTTACCTGTCCTCTGTGGCCCTAGATCAGGATCTCCTGCGGAACGTGTTCAAAACGCACCCTCCTGGCCCGCCCCATCCGTCGAACCAGGGATGTCTTCTGTATGTTTCCAGAGCTCCCCTGACAGCCACGGAGAGGAGAGAAGGCCTTTCCTCTTGCTCCTCAGGGCAGGGCGGTGAGTGGCATCTGAGGTCTCTCCGGAGCAGTTTGGGGAGGATGACGTTGTCAGTGGCTCTTTTGTTTTCAAATGGAAATGGAGGCACAGTCTGAGCAAATTTACTTTACTCCTTCCTGAGGAGCGTATCCAAATGGAAGGGATTCCCTGCGTGGCTCCACGCATCTGTCTTTTGTTGACATAACAGGCATTTCCATGACCTCCAAGCCTCTGCCTTGCTCACCCTTGCAGTGGGGAAAGGTTAGTATCCCGAGTATCGGGGTGAGCTCTCGGTTGTCGTGTTTGATCTGGGATTACTTCGGGGTTTTGTGTGGGAGAGGCCGAAGAGGTCTAGGGATACCTGGAGGGGGTGTTTAGCATTACTGGGCCCTGTTTTTAGTGATTACAATAAATGAGTCCGATGATTCAGCTCTGGGCGAAGCAAGGTCTATGCAGGGGTGACGTTGCCGTTTCTTCTCCCAACACTGGAGGCTGCTCCCTTTAGCTGAAAAAGAAACAAAGAAATGTCCTATGAAAGAAAGGCCATGTGCCATTTATTTTTGTAACTCAAAGAAGCTCCTTGACTACCATTTTCTTTGCCAGTGGGCACGCTTCCAGAAGGGGAAGCCTGGTGGTGCCTGGGGGGCAGGTCTGGCCCCGCAGGGTCCTTCGAGGGGGACCGGGCCTTCCAGCACTCACAGAGCCTCAGACCGGGGCAAGCTGTCCCCGCCCCAGTGCTGGGCCACCGGATGGGGATTTTAGACCCATTTTTAATTGCCCCAGCAGAGTGGAGGAGTTCTTCAAAGACTTAAAGCCGAGTCCACGGGTTCGTTCGCTGGGAGATCTTTCGTGGACGTGAACTCTAGCTGCCTGATGTTGGTGCCCCAGCCCCTGCTCCCCGGGGCAAGCATATTCTGAGGAACCAGGCGAACGCCCACTTCCCTTCCCACCCTAGTCCCTTCTCACTTCAGAAATGACGTTAGTCTTGGGTTTTCGTTCTTCATTCAGCCGTTGTGTTGTAGCTTTGGTTGAGAGTTTCCCGAAGCGGTGAGCCATGCGGCGGTAACGAACGTTCATCTGCGGTGTTCTCTTCCCCCGCGGAAACCAATGTTCCCTGAATCTCTCGGGGGAGGGCAGGCACTTCACCGGCCCGCGGAAGCCCGCGGAAGGAGAGGACTCGGCCCCCGTACACAAACCCATATGCCAAATCCGGCCACGGCTCCTCCTGGCCCAAAGCTCGAGTGCCATTTTGAGGTGAACCACCAGTGACACGCAGTAAAAAACAGGACACAGCCACCTTTTTAAGAAGTACTTTTAAGTATCCCGTTTGCCCGAGTGCCCTGGATGTGTCCCTCCTCCGACCCGGGCTAGACTGCGGCTAAGTCTACACCATCCTCGGCCGATCACTAATTTTAACTACATTAGTTGAATATAGTGGATACATCTGTGGCCTCGTTTCTAGAAAGAGCACACCCAGCACTGTCGGGACGTGACGTGCCAACGTAGACGTATTAACTATTAACATTTGGAAGTGTATGATGTACGACTGTGTCGCATTTCTAATAAATATATTTTGTTTCTGTCCGATGGTGAATTTTTCCCGGTGACGTCGATGGTTGGCACTTTGTCGGAATGCCAAGCCTCGGTTCAGGCTAGCGGCTTCGTGTCCCTATTCAGTGTTGGGCCGTGGTCGCCCCTCCCCCCGCCCCAACTGAGCGGCTCTCTCTGGCGTTACTGGAAGTTGCCAGAAAGGACTGGGGTCCTGATGGCTCTTCCGCCTCCCTCCATTCACGGCAAGAGGGCTGTGACCACAGTCTCCTGTGAAAGTCACCCCCCTGGGGCCGCGCAGATGAGCACAGCACAGGCGCCCGCACAGGCCGCCCCCACTCAGCACACGGGTCCTGGAAACCACAGGAGGCAGTTGTACCAAGGTTGAGCAGGCAGAGCCCGTATGAACTCTAACTGACCCGAGTCGTCTGTGTGTCCAGACCCTGGTGCACTGTGCGTGCCGAGGCATCAGGTGACACGTGGCTCTTCGGGCATCATCAGAGGCCACCGTTCCCTGGTGTCTTAGACGACCAGCCCCTCCCACAGGAGAGGAAAAGGGAGGCTGCCCGCCCTCGAGAATCTTTACTTCTCCCTCCCCTTCCAAGGAAGTTCCACTGTCACTGGCCTTTGTCTCCTGAGGGACTCTCCCATCTTGTCAGAATCGCACAGTCTCTGATGAGGGCTTACCACGCACCGAGCCACGACGCCAGGCACGGCTCATTCTCCTCCGTGGGCTGTCAGGCGATGGGAGAAGGTGCCAGGTGATTATGCACAGCCACCTGCGGCCACTCAGTCTGCACACACACACACACACACACACACACACACACACACAGGCATCAGACAGATGACCAGCATCTCAACACTTGCAAATCGATCCCTCCCAAAGTTTGGAGAGCCTGGCCCCTCTGTGAATGAAGCACATGCCCCAATGTTCGTGGCCTGAGTATTGACGTAGCCCATATGCATTGAGTCAGGGTAACAGGCAGGAGGCTCCACGGGGCCTCTGTTGTCACACAGTCAGTGGTCCTGGTTTTCCGCGGCCACAGGGGACCCAGAACCACAAGGCCGTGGGCCCCACTGGTGCACAGCCGGCCCCCTTCTCTGCTCCAGATGTTTTTTTATAATTTTTTATTATTTTTTTGAGAGACAGAAAGACAGAGAGCAAGCAGGGGAGGGGCAGAGAGAGAGGGAGACACAGAATCTGAAGCAGGCTCCAGTCTCGGAGCTGTCAGCACAGAGCCTGACGTGAGGCTGGAACTCACAGGCCACGAGATTATGACCTGAGCTGAAGTTGCTGCTTAACCTGCCGAGCCACCCAGGCACCCCAGGATAAATCAGTTTTGATTAATTGGTGGAAACATCCAGCTACCAGGAACTCTTTGTTTCAGTTTGGAATTCCTCTTTGAACCCAGGGGACAGACGCCTCGGCACCTAGCTGGGTTTCTGTGCTGCAGCTGGTCTCACAAATGGCCATTTCTAGCATTTTCCAACTTGGTGGTAAAAAAAATCCCAGAACTACATATGGGAGAACCCTGGGGAGAAACTTGAAACCTGAGAGTCAGAAGATCGTCGGTTTTCCTTCTTTGCTGGCATTAGGCCCATTCTGGTGAATAAGAGGACACACGTTTCCAAGCAAAATCTAGCCTCCCCGATTCTTTAAATGAATGCAATCTAACTTAACCCACCTGCCCTACCAAAACCTCAGTGAGATTTTTCTAGATTGTAAAAAATAAGCCGTAAAGAGATCTGGCCTGGACATCTGAAAGGGTTGGCCAAAGAGCCCCATCACTCCTCCCACTTGTCCATCTGGGTTACTATTTATACCGTTCCTTATACCACGTCCTTACCCTTGTATCAGAAACATGAAGCAAAACAGAAAATGGAACATGGGAAAAGTTAGCCTCAGCTTTCCTATATTGCTGCACATGACATCACCAGGCATAGCCACCTTGTGAAAAGTCTTGTCCTAGAAGACACCTTGCCAGAGAAGGTACCTTTCCTAAGAGGACAAGTCAAGGTCAGGGCCAAGGCAGAGTCTCAGACCTCCTTGGGCTGGGCGGACCTCACTGGGCTCTTCCAGTGGCCAGGAACAGACCCAGGCAGGCCACCCCAGACGGGGGGTATCCTCATGGCCAAGGAAGGTGATCCACACTCAGTCCCGAAGAGGCATTTCAAACTCGCATTTAACGCCCGCAGAGTCGACCACGGGGAAATAAGGGTGTGGGAGGCACCTGGGTGGCTCAGTTGGTTACGTGCCCAACTTTGGCTCAGGTCATGATCTCACAATTCGTGGGTGCAAGCCACGCGTAGGGCTCTGTGCTGACAGCATGGAGCCTGCTTCAGATTCTCTGTCTCCCTCTTTCTCTGCCCCTCTCCCATTTGCTCTCTTTTTCTCTCTCTCAAAAATAAACATTTAAAAAGAAAAATAAGGCTTAAAAAAAAAAAAGCGTGACTCTTGCCACCTGCCATTCCAGCCGATGCTCATGTGCCCCAGAGCAAGTATGAGGCGTGGGACAGGTGGTGTTCCCTTCTACTGTCTTGGTTCCTGTGAGCGACTCATTGTGCGAGTGTCTCAGGACCGAATGCCACTTCAGTGTGTGAAGCTGTCTTTGTTTGGGCTGCACTGTGGCCCCTAACCGCACGCCAACTGTTTCAGCGGATCTCATTCCATCCCTGGAGGAAGACTCGACGGTGTTGGGCCCATTTGAGAGAGAATTTGTAGATGTCCAAGTGGGTAGCTTCTTTTTTTGTTTTTTTTAAGTTTATTTATTTTGAGAGAGTAAGGGAGGGAGGGGCAGAGAGAAAGAAGGAGACAGAATCCCAAGCAGGCTCCCCGCTGTCAGCGCAGAGCCCGACATGGGGCTCGATGTCACGAACCATGAAATCATGACCCGAGCCGAAATCAAGAGTCAGACGCTCAACCGACTGAGCCACCCGGGTGCCTCCACGATGGCATCTTCTTACGGAGCTTTTCAAGGGTAACTTTGACAAAAAAAGATTTCCAACTTCTTTTTTTTTTTTTTTTTTTTTTTAAAGTTTTTATTTATTTATTTTTTTAGCCACGTCTACACCCAACACGGGGCTCGACCTCACGACCCCAAGATCAAGAGTCACACGCTCTCCTGACTGAGCCAGCCAGGTGCCCTGAGACTTCCAGCTTCCATGCTGACACCTTCCAAATCCTAACACCTTAAAGAGGGTCGCCTCTGAAATTCAGGTCTGTGAGGGCCCAGGGAAACACTTACTGTGTGCCCCCTCCCAAGGCTGGGGTCCTAACGTGCTTCTGCCAGACTATTGTGTTAGTCTCCCGTTGTTGCTGTAACAAGCCACCACAAACTTAGTGGCTTCACCCAGCATGAATCTATTATCGTACAGTTCAGGTCAGAGTCCGACACTAGTCTCACGGGGTTTAAATCAAGGTGTCGACGGGGCTGCATTCCTTTCTGGAGGTTTTAGGGGAGAATCCATTTCCTTGCCTTTGTCCACTTCTCAAGGTCACCCACACGTCTTGGCTTGTGGCCCCTTTCCTTCGTCTTCAAAGCCAGCAACATAGATGGTCTCTGACCATTCCTCTGCCCCCAGGGCTCCCCTCTGATACTCTGCAGCTGGGAAGGGCGCTCTGACATAAGGACCCACGCGATTAGATTGGGCCAATCTGGGTAATCAGGCTCTTCTCTCCATCCCTGGTTCCCAACCCTCGGTCCCCATCTGTACGGCAATTTCTGCTGGGTCAGGTAATGTATGGGCTCCAGGGACTGGGGTGCGAACATCTTGGGGGGGGGCATTTTTCGACACACCTCAGTCGTCTTTGGTGGCTTCCCATTAACAACCAGTGAAATCTGTCTGTATTTCTTAGTTCTAATTGCCAAGCTGAAGAATCGGATTGACCTACCATTGGGCCTCCTCATCCTGCCTTTTGGTCACTGGTTTTCACACCAGATCCCTTCACGGGTCACTAACCCGCCAGTAGCTAGCTGCCTTTGTGGCAAGTGCCTGTCCTTGACGACTCGTCAGGGCAGGCGTCATGTGGGACCCGGGTGTCCTGTGGGACCCACTTAAGAACGAGCCGAGCCTCTTGCAGACTAGAGCAGTCTCCCTGCAAATGCAGTGGTGAGCGGAACAGCTGGGTGCTGGCATGTTCCATGGGGTGCGAATCAGGCTTCTCCTGCACGATCCCAGATTCACAGGTGATAGAGCCTTGCCCTCCTGTAGCCGGGAGCCCGGCACCAAGGAGGTGCTGGTTCGGAGGGCTTGGGACACCATTGCGTGAGGTACGTACAAGGCCATCTTGCCAAAGAGGAGACTGAGACACGGAAGGTTAAATAATTCGCCTGAGACAACTCAGCTTGGAGAAGGCAAAGCAAGAATTTGAACCCCAGCAGCCTGGCACCAAAGCCTACACGTCCAGCTCTCCGTTGATATGTCACCATCTGGCACCTGCCACGGGGAAGGAAGAGCATACTGGGGAGCGTGGGTCTTCAGAGTGATGCCATTTAGTGCACCTGCCGTGATTTATTACTTGAAAAGCAACGAGATATTTCCTGTCCCGTGAAGCTTAGCAATTAGTTCCTGCATCGAGACCTCAGATGCATCTTAGCCAAGAGGGAGTTTGTGCGTATATTGTTTCGATGGCACGCTAACCAGAGGCCACGACCTTTATGTTCAGAACGTCCACATTCGAGGACGGCTCGAAAGCCTTGCCCGGAACCCACCTCCAACCCTCTCAGCCTCTATCCCATTGGCCAAAATGGTGTCTCGTGCCCCCACCCATCCGGCCACCGGCCAAAGGGAATGGAGCCATCTTCCGTGACTTCTTAGGAATGGAGGAGGTCACCCTCCCTGAGCCAGGGCACCCCCGCACCTGAACGAAAGTGGGAGCTCCGTCGGCCTGGGAATAGCGGGGGTCACCGAGTGGGTGCCACAACCGGCCGAAGGGATCGCACGGATTTTCCTCAGGAAGACATTGCCGGTGGGGACAGTGATACCTTTCGGCAGCTCCAGACCCCCAAGGGATGCGTCCTCAGGGCTCCCTCAGAACAGCTCACCTGGAAGCAGGCGGGTGTGAGTAACAGCCAAGGCCACCAGGCACGGGCTGCACTTCTTCCCTCACAACCACCCGGGACGCGGGGGTCACTTGCAGAGGGGCCCAGAGGGGCCCGGTGGGGCAGGAATATTGACCCCAGGTCTGCTCTCAGCCCCTGCGCCACCACCCCCGACCCCCCACCCCACCCCCAGCGCTGCTGGCCGGGCCGAGCCGAGCGTCACAGACGGTGGAGACGAGCAAGATGCCTTGTAAGGGGTGGTCGGGGGCCAGGCATGAAATGGCCCCTCCTGACAAGGGATCCCCTTGCTGGGTGACAACTGGGGGGGGCCGCACTGGGCCCTGGGGCAGCCTGCCTCGTCCGGCCCCCACCGGCTCTCCATTTCGAGAACGACCTTCCCCAGAGGCTGGTGCTGACAGGGGCAGGCCCTTATTTGGGGATTACTTTGCTCTTTTCCACAGGAATTGGAAAGAAGGCAGCACTTGGGGGTGTGGGTGGGCTTTGGAGGCCGTCCAGCGTCTGTCTGTCCCAGAGTTCCTGCCCAGAATTCTTTCTGCCCGAGTCTTGGTGACTGACCGCTTGTCCCTGAGTCCAGGAAAGGATGAGGGAGGTCTGTGTGTGCGGATGTGGAATGAGCGACCACCACGGCCTCTGTACCCTCCACTCCTGGGCAGGGGGGCTCCCGGCACCCCCATCACACAGGCCAAGGGGCGGCCCTCAGCCCCAGTGCAACTCTGTCATCACCATGTCTCCCATGCCACCCCCCATCCCCTCAAGGGACCCCAGGGCCTGCTCTCTCCTGGCTTTCCTCCTCCTTAGTCTCCTGTATAGGCCACCTTTCTTCAAAATTTCAAGAAAAAGATTTTGGGGGGCTGCCTGGGTGGCTCAGTTGGTTAAAAGCATCCGACTTTGGCTCAGGACATGATCTTGCGGTTCGTGAGCTCGAGCCCCGCGTCGGGCTCTGTGCTGACAGCTCAGAGCCTGGAGCCTGCTTCGGACTCTGTGTCTCCTTCTCTCTCTGCCCCTCCCCCACTCACATTCTGTCTCTCTCTCACTCTCTGAGACAGAGACAGAGCCCGACATGGGGCTTGAACTCATGGACTTGGAGATCATGACCTGAGCCGAAGTTGGAGACTTAACCAACTGAGCCACCCAGGCACCCCTAGGCTACGGCTACCTTTCTTCCCGACACTTCAGGCTCCTCAAAAATCTTAGCTCAAACCTGTCCTCAGGTGGGGAGTTTGAGCCTTGTAGGAGGGAAGTGACACCTACGACATCTCGGGGCTGTGAGGCTTTTCAGGGCTTTTTCTCAGGGCTGCCAGGCGCTGATGAAGGGTTGAGGCGGCCTGATCTGTAGGCCGGGTCGGATGCCTGGATAAAATACAGGACACCCCATTAAGTTTGAATTTCGAGTAAACAGTGGATAATTTATTTTAGCATAAATACATCTGCAATACGTAGGGCACACTTACATGTTTAAAGTATTTATTGTTTATCTGAAATTCCAACTCTGCTTGGTGTTTTGCTTTTTTAAAATTATTTGTTTTTTTAAGCCTCTTCTTTTTTTTTAAGTTTATTTATTTATTTATTGAGAGAGAGAGAGAGAGAGTGCAGGGGAGGGTCAGAGAGAGACAGGGAGACACAGAATCTGAAGCAGGCTCCAGGCTCTGAGCTGTCGGCACAGAGCCTGACACAGGGGTTGAACTCATGGACCTGGAGATCGTGACCTAAGCCGAAGTCAGACGCGTTCGTGACTGGGTCACCCAGGCGCCCCGTCCACCTAAACAAATTTTAACCCCAAGTGAGCCAAACCAGATGGGGCCCTCGTCCGCCACTGGCGTCCGGGTTGGGTCCCTTCTTGGTCTTCAGTGGGAAGATTCTTTTCTGCTCTGTTCTCTGGGCGGCCGACGCAGGTACGGAAGTAAATGGCGGCTACGAACACGTGCATTTCAGGGCAGCGTGGGTTTCCCGCCCCCCATCCTCCTCGGGAAGGAAAAGTCACATCGCAAGGTACAACCACAGTAGATCCTTGGAGGGGTCTTGTTTTAAATGCCCGGCGGCCTGTTCCAAGCCACATTCGGGGCCAGTTTGGGTTGTTTGACCCAACTTGTCCAGCCAAAGCTTTGCAGTCGGCGGAGTGATCTCTGCCTCCGCCCTCTGCCTGCCTTCCCCCTGCTCACCCTAGGGTCACCTTAATAAGATACGACTGTCTTCAAGAAGCATTCCCTTAGGGCACCTGAGTGGCTCAGTCCCAGTTGAGTGTTCGACTCTTGATTTCGGCTCAGGTCCTGATCCCAGGATTATGGGATCGAATCTCGAGTGGGGCTCTGCAATGAGCGTGTGGAATCTGCTTAAATTCTCTCTTTCTCTCTCTCTCTCTCTCCTCCTCTGCCCTCCCCCTGCTCACATGCTCTCTAAAACAAAGCATTCCTTCTATCCTCCCGCCCGAATTAAATCGTGTCCCCCTGAAATAACCTCTCAACGCGGCCTTCACTTTTCCCCCGGGGCCACTGTCAGATGTACAACCATCCGGCCATGGGCGTTATTTGGGGGTTCATGCCTGTCCCCACCCCACCCTAGGACTACAAGATGTCCCAGGGCAGGGACCTGCCTTGTTGGTCAGATGCCGTATCTTGGCACCACACTTTTCAGCAGGAAATCGGGGACCCGGGAGCCCAGGCACACTGGAGGCACTGAGAGTTGGGAGGTCCGGAGGTGGACACCAGGTATGGCAGGGCGAAGTTGGGGTGGAACAGAAAAGCCTTCGTGGGGGCGGGGGCGGGAGCCAGGAGGAGGCAGCTGGCCGCTAGTTGAACACGTGGGAAGGGAAAGACCCATGTTCTGCAGCCATCTTCTGCAAAACCCTTCCTTCATGAAGGGATTGGGTGAATTTGTTTAGACGAGATTGGATGTTTCACGGGGCCAGGATATTTTCACATTGTGGGAGCTTGAAATCCTTTAAGCCAGGGTTTCAGACCTTTTCCCCTAGGCCCAAGGACACAAGTGGCACCTCACGGGTCTCAGAACACAGTTAGCAGCTGGGTACTACAAGGCCTTGTCAAGGTCTTTTATTTTGAAGGCTTAAAAGTTTTATTTGAAGTCTTAAAAAAATGTTGCGAATCCTACATTCCCTTCTTAACATATCAGTGATAGTTTAGTAGAAAAGCGGGGACTTTCCCCATAAAGATCCTTGAGGAAAGTTAACAGGAAGGTTCCTCATCTCATCGTAGAGATATCCTGTGTTGTGGAGAACCCACAGACGTGCCTGACCCCTCAGAGGCCGGGGGCCCGGCTGGAGAAGCACCAGGCCAAAAGGGTGAACCACAAATTGCGTGACGACAGGCATCTGGGAGCAGCGAATCAGGTACGACGGCTGTAACCGGTCTCCTCAGAGCCCCTTTCAACAGGTTTCTGGAAAGGTTCTCTCTCTGGAACTGTTTGTACCTGGCAACGTGGGAAGCCAACGCTGGACTCCAACCCCTCCCAGGTTGAGTCAGCGGGGAGCCCACAACACCCTCATCGTCCATGGCCTGTGGACACGGATTCTCCCCTGCAGTCAATGTCTGCAGACAGTGCAAACTTGTTTCCCAGCAGAGAGCAGACAAGTAGAGCCAGGGGGTTTGGAGGGGCAGAGAGGGAGGGAGACACAGAATCTGAAGCAGTCTCCAGGCTCTGAGCTGTCAGCACAGAGCCTGACGTGGGGCTCGAACCCATGAACCGCGAGATCATGCGCGAGATCATGACCTGAGCCGAAATTGGATGCTCAACCAACTGTGAGCCACCCAGGTGCCCTGGTCCTGTTCACGATTTAAAGCAACAGGTGGCTGTTCCTCACCCTGCAGACCCTAAGCCTGTCCTGTGACAGCCAAGGTGTTAATGGAGTCACTGCCACCAGAAAAGGGCCCCTCTGAGTGGCTTTGACAGATGTCACCCCCCATCATCTCCATCTCCTGTGAAATGAAAATTCTCCTGCCACAAAACCAGAAGCCGGGAGATTCATTTGCTATAATCATGCAGAGGTTATTGTTTTAAAGTGACAATTGTTTGGACGCCTGGGTGGCTCAGTCTGTCAAGCATCCGACTTCGGCTCAGATGGTGATCTCGCGGTTCATGAGCTCAAGCCCCACATCGGGTTCTGTGCTGAGGGTGCGGAGCCTGCTTGGGATTTTCTCTCTCTCTCTTTCTAGCACTCCCCCACTCATGCTCTCTCTCAAAATAAATGTTTAAAAATAAATAAAGTGACAATTGTTATTAAAATAGATGCTTAGTACAGAAAATACCAAAAAGCACAAAGAAAATAAAAATCTCTTGGCATCATAGAAAAAAATGGTTTACCAAAAGTAACAGGCATTTGGTATTTTATTGGTGCACTGGTGCGCTTATATATCAGGATTAGGTTAAACTGCAAGGATTGAGACCTGAAAAATACGGTGTTAGACAAGAAGCTTATTTATTTCCCACAAACAAAGAAGTCCAGAGGTAAAAAGTCCAAAGATGATATGTTAGAGTCATAAAATCATCAGGGACCCAGGCTCCTTTCCACTTTGACATCCCTAAGGGGGTGGCATTTGCCTTCATGATCTAATATGGCTGCCGGAGTTCCAGTCATCACAACTGTATTCCAAGTGATAGGATTAAGGAAGACTGCCCTGTCCCTTTGGAGTCTTTCTAGAAGACCTGTGTAACATTTCCACTTATATTTATTTCGTTGGGCAGAATTTAGTCCTGTGGCTATACCTAGTTGCAAAAGAGGCTGGGAAATGTAATTTTTAGGTGAAGAGCAGTGGGGCTGGCTAAAAATTGACGCTCTGTGACTAAAAAGAAGGGAAGAATCAACATTGTGAAGGACCTAGACCGTGTATATTCTTTTGCATCTTACAGCTTAATTCTTTGAATAAGTTCAAAATCTTATTTTTACTTCGCTCAAAAATTAAAAATTATGAAAAGGTGTACAGTGAAAAGTCTCCCAACCACACAGTCTCTTCTCCCCTCTCGAATGCACACTGATAACCGTGTTATCAGTTATTTTGTATTTCTTTCCAAAGTGTCATGCATGTACAAGCAAATGTGAATGGTATCATATCTAACCCCCTACATGCCCACCCCCTCTTTTTAAAAAATGTTTAATGTTTATTTATTTTTGAGAGAGAGGGAGACAGAGTGCAAGCGGAGGAGGGACAGAGAAAGAGGGAGACACAGAATCCGAAGCAGGCTCCAGGCTCTGAGCTGGCAGCACCGAGCCTGATGCGGGGCTTGAACTCGCGGACTGTGAGATCATGACCTGAGCCAAAGTCGGACCCTTAAGCGACTGAGCCACCCAGGTGCCCCCAGCCCCACCCACTTTTAGCCCGAAAAAGTGGCACCTGTGTACATTGTTCTGTGGCTTATTTCTTTTCCCTTAGCAGTGTATCTGGAGAGATTTCCCTGTCAATACATAGAGAGCATCCTCTCTCTGTGTCTGCTGTCTGATACTTTGCTGTATTGGGGCCACATAAATTATTTATCTAGTCCCCGAAGGGATGGCCATATGATCTATCCTCCAAACTGGGACACTTTGGGCAGTGTAAGTAGGGGGTCTCGATTATTAGTTACATGGAAGTTAAAGGTGTCAGCTCTCCCAAGCACCCTGGGACACAGGGCCCCCCACAAATACTGAGCATCAGCCTTGTCTACAGACCCAAGGCTCGATCCCATGAACCTCAAGATCATGACCTGGGCTGAAACCAAGAGTCAGATGCTTAACCCACCGAGCCACCCAGGTGCCCCAGGTTGTCTTCAGTCTTTTGCAATTAATTACAACAATGCTGTAGTTATTAATATACACGTATATCGATAGGTTCATCTGCGTAAGTTTCAAACGCGTAATTGCTGCCTTGAAAAGTACATGCATTTGTGCTTTGGATAGAAACTGCCAAATTGCCTCTGTAAGAGCTGGATGGGCTTCTGTCATCAGCAAGGAGGGAGGAGGTGTCTCTTCGACACAGCTTGGCCCACAGAGCGTGTTATGAGACCTTTGGATTTTTGCCCATCTGATAGATGAGAAGTGATATCAGAATTTCATTATAATTTGCATTTTATTCTGAATGAGGCTGACTATGCTTTAAATCCTATTCGTGTTTCTTTTTCTGTGAATTGTCTTCTCATATATCCTTCGCCACTATTCTTTACTGGGTGTTTAGAAATTGCACCTTGGAGCTTTTTTGTACCTTAAAGAGATGTCTGTGACTTGAGATGGAAATAGTTTCCCCGGCTGGTTGTTAGTCTTTGCTTTTGGTGTTTTGTCTTTGCCATGCAGGGTTTTAAATTTTTCTGTCTTTACTTTTTATGCATTTGGGTATTAAGTCAAAGCTTGAAGATTCTTCCCTGGCCCAAGGTTATAAAGGAGCACTCCCAGGTTTTCCTCCAGAATTTTCATTGCTATATTTTAAACCCTGGGTGCATTTGGGATATATCATGGTATACATGTTGAGCATGAAATTATCTATGTTTTAGTAAGTATATTTAGTTTTTTTGAGAAAGAGAGAGTGAGGTCAAGCTGAGGAGGGGGCGGGGGGGGGGAGAGAGAGAGAGAGAGAGAGAGAGAGAGAGAGAATCTTAAGCAGTCTCTACGCCCAGCACAAAGCATGGGCTGCACAGACACGGGGCTCGATCTCATGACCCGTGAGATCACGACCTGAGCCAAAATCAAGAGTTGGACACTTAACTGATGGAGACACCTAGGAGCCCATATGTACTTTTTTGACCATAATACAAGCTCATAGTTAGAAAATCATAGTATTTGTTTATTTATTATTTATTTGAGCTTCCCCTGGGCATCATTAGCGAGTTTCCAGTCTTTTCAAAGTTGTTTTTCAAATTTACCTTCATATTTATAAATAGTAATGTACACAGCTCTGTATTCACTTTATCAGTTTTAAGCATGCTCCATTTCATGTTATGTGAGGATTTAAATCCTACACCCCCACCGCCATGTCCCTGTCGCTGTTGATGTGACAGTTCACTGGGCAGCTGGTCCTGGCATTTGACCATGTTCTATTTCTGTTTTTAAAAGCGTTTTAACTTTTCATTTTTCAATAAATGACCTGAGTTAGTCATTGTAACCTCCTTTGTAAACATCTAAAAACCAGATACATTTGCAGGTAACGCCTGGTAGGGGAGAACCTAACACTGTCTTATTGGCTGAGATGGCTGGTTGCGTTTGTCTCTGAATAAGCAGTAGCCCGGTGTTTGTTTTCTTTACCTCAGTGCTTTTCAGCCTCGCATTTCTGAGCAACCCTAGATTCATCTGCAAATGTTCCCCATGGCTCCTCTGTGCCAGGCAGAATGCCAGGTGCTGGGGATACAATAGTGAATAAGGCAGACTCAGCCGGGGTCCTTTTGGAGTCACATTTTGGTAGGGGAGGCAGATGAGAAACAGAGGAATCTACAAGATGTCAGGTATTGATAAACATCAGGAAGAAAAGCAGAGCAGAGGGAGAAACTCTAGGGTGTCACTGGGGGCAGATGCTCATCTAGGAAGGATGGTCACAGAAAGCCTCTTTGAGTAGGTGACAAAACAGATACCTGAAAGATAGGAGAGGGAGCCATATGAAAATGGCAGGAAACGCTTGATGGATTGGGGGGAACAGCATGTGCAAAGGTCCTGTGGCAGGAACATATGAGCTGTGTTGGGGTGGGAGCAGGGCAGAGCCGTGTATGTATATGTGTGTGTGTGTGTGTGTGTGTGTGTGTTGGGGACATAGCAGGAAGGCCAGTGTGAGCAGCAAAATGTGTGAGACGGCTGGCTGGACGAAGTAGGTAGCTAAGAACCTCCCAGGCCTTTTCAGAACTAATTGGAGGGTTCTGAACACAGTCTAATTATATTCTTAAACATGCTCTTTGGAAGTCAAACAGAAGCGATCGTAGTGAGACAAAAGCATAAAAAAAAAAATAAGTTAAAATAATAAAATAAACCTGGGGAGGAGGTCGAGGGGGGACAGTTCAGGTGAGAGGGGAGGGAGCTCAGACGGGATGCTGGCAGAAGCAGGTAGATTCAGGGCTGGTTTCAAGCAGAGCAGATCTGCTTGAACTGGATTCGGGGAATGAAAGAGAGGAATCAAGGGGCGCCTGGGTGGCTCAGGTCATGATCTCACGGTTTGTAGGTTGGAGCCCCCCGGTGGGGCTCTGTGCTGACAGCTCAGAGCCTGGAGCCCGCCTCGGATTCTGTGTCTCCCTCTCTCTCTGCCCCTCCCCTGCTCACGCTCAGTCTCTCCCTGTCTCTCAAAAATAAACAAACATCAAAAAAAAAAAGGAATCAAGGTTGACCCAGGGACACGTGTGAACTGAGCATTTGATTCCTCCCCGCCCCGCCGGGCCGCTCACTGAACTGGAGGAGACTTCGGGAGAAATCGGGAGTCAGGTTGGGTGGAAAAGCGGGGTCGACTGGGAAAAACAGGAGTCCGGAGCCCAGGAGAAAAAAGAGAAACCGCCGGCAAGGTGGTTCTTGGGGTCCTCCCACGCACAGCAGCGGGTGCCAGGGATTCGCTGGGGCTGCTGCTGCGGGTGGAGGCGGGGAGAGGCCGAGGGGGTCTCGGGCGAGGGCGCTGGCATCGGAAGCCAGAAGCTTCTAGGAGGAAGTGACCACGTGACAAAGGCTGCCGACCGTGCCAGATGGAGGAGGGTGTGCGGGGAGCACGCGGAGGCCAGCGAAGACCCTGCTTTGGAGTTTTGCTGTGCAGAGGAACAGAGGAAAGGAGGGGTCGCTGGGAGGGCTGGGCAGGGCAGGCCCGGGGGGGGGGGGGGGGGGCGGGGGGGGGCGGGGGGGCGGGAAGCGGGAGGTACAGGCAGTGGGGAGGCCCCGGGCGGGCGGTGCTGTGGGCCATCCCACAGCAGGTGCCGGGAGGGCAGGTGGATTGGGGGTGGGGCCGGGGCAGTGGCGGAGGAAACGCCTGGAAACGCAGAGGCAGTGATGGGAGCAGAAATTCTGCGGCCTGTCCGGCTACTGGCCGTGACCCGGAGGTGGGATGACCAGGGTGCAGGTGGCTCGCGCGGGTGCGAGGGAAAGCGAGCCCACCAGCAAGTTGCGAAGCGGAAGCCAGAGGGTCCGTGGAAAGACACTGAGGAAGGTCCTGAGAATGATGACAGGGGCATCTGGGCAGAGAAAAGCAATGGGGGGGGGGGGGGGGCGGAAGGGGGCGCCCAACAACCCCGGGAGGTGAGCAAAGTGGCCGGAAGGGAAGCAGATGAGTGCGAGGGAGGAAGGGTAGAGGGTGCTGTTGTGTGAAGCTCGCTTTTCAGAGAGGAAGGCTTTTTTATCATGGAAGGAGGGGGGGAGGGGAACACGGTCAGCGGTCAGCTCGGGTCCCCTGGGATGCAGGACAAGGGACACAAAATCCACCCCCTCTGGGAGAGCGGGGGAAGCAGGTGGAGGAGAGGAGCTGGCTCCTCAGAGTGAGAGGGTGATGGGAACATTCAGAGAAGAGGCCAAGGATTTGGGACATTTTCTGGTGACGCCATGAGTTCCCAGGAAAAATGTGAGGGTCAGAAAGCGGTGGACATTTGGACCGGTTGACAGAATGTTTTGAGCCACGTGGAGATCACAACAGTGTGGAACATGAGACAGAATCTACTCCAAAGCCTGAGAGTCAGGAGGCCTTTCTAGAGGAGTCAGTGGAGTGGAACCCCCCAGGCAGGCCCAGGAGCCCTGGGGTGGATCCCAAGACAAGGTGGGGCTGTAACGGGCATCATTTAGGAAGATACTGAACATGCCGTTGTCTGCCCAGCTCCTGGGGGCCTGGTGTGGTTGGGGGCTGCTTTTCTTGTGGGGGTGGCCAAGAAGCACCGTCCTCCCCTCCTTCCATCCTGTCCCCAAGCCACCGTGGCGCCTGCCCCCTTCCAGAAGCATGACTCACTATGACCCAAAGGTAGAAATGAGGTCTGTCTACACCGTGGAATATTACTCAGGCTTAAAAAAGTAGGATATCCTTCCGACTTTCATCTCAGGTCATGATCTCGTGGTTCGCCTGGAGCCTGCTTCAGATTCTGGGTCTCCCTCTCTCTCGCTGCTCCTCCCCTGCTCTCTCTCTCTCTCTCTCAAAAATAAATAAGCATTAGGGGCGCCTGGGTGGCGCAGTCGGTTGAGCGTCCGACTTCAGCCAGGTCACGATCTCGCGGTCCGTGAGTTCGAGCCCCGCGTCGGGCTCTGGGCTGATGGCTCGGAGCCTGGAGCCTGTTTCCGATTCTGTGTCTCCCTCTCTCTCTACCCCTCCCCCATTCATGCTCTGTCTCTCTCTGTCCCAAAAATAAATAAAAAAGGTTGAAAAAAAAATAGTTATAAAAAAAAAATAAGCATTGGGGCGCCTGGGTGGCTCAGTCGGTTAAGTGTCCCACTTCGGCTCAGGTCACGATCTCGCGGTCCGTGAGTTCGAGCCCCACATCGGGCTCTGTGCTGACCGCTCAGAGCCTGGAGCCTGCTTCCGATTCTGTGTCTCCCTCTCTCTCTGCCCCTCCCCCGTTCATGCTCTGTCTCTCTGTCTCAAAAATAAATAAACGTTAAAAAAAATTTTTTTAAATAAAAAATAAATAAACATTAAAAAAAAATAATAAGGTAGGAAATGCTGACATCCATGTCCCAACATGGATGAACCTTGAGGACATCGTGCGAAGTGAAATAAGCCAGACACAAGAGGACAGATACTGTTGGATTCCACTTATAGGAGACACCTGGAGTCATCAGATTCCTAGAGACGGTAGAGGGGTGGTTCTGGGGGCTGAGGGGCAGGTGGGTGGGAAGTTAGTGTTTGATGGGGACAGTATCGGTTTGGAATGATGAGAAAGTTCCGGAGACGGGTAGCAGGGATGATTGCACAACACCGTGAATGTGCTTAATGCCACTGAACTGTGTGCTTGGAAATGGCTAAAATGGTGTCTCAAAAAAGTCAGCTCGGGGAAACTCAGGCTACTCCACGGCCTCGTGGCCACACACTGGATCAGAATCTGTCTCCTGACCCCAGGGCTCTGCGAGGGGCTCTGGCCCAGGAGGAGGAACGAGGGTGGGTGAGGATTTGAGATGAGTGCCCACGCCTCCGGAGCAACCCTGGGTGGGGGGCTGCTCACGGGTGCCTCGCAGGAAGGACTCCTGTGCCACACTCGGATCTCACACGGAGACGTCCGAATTCCCAAGGGTGGCGATTTGCTTCGGGTGGAGCAGGGCACCATGGGCAGTTAGCTTAGCTCGGGGCTCAGCAACCAGCCAAAACACTCACAAACAGCCGGCCCAGGCACTATGGTTATTTTCCTGACCTCAATCTCAAGCGCCAGATCTCAAAACTATCATTAAAATGTCCAGATTTTTTCATTTAGAGAAAATAGTGTGTGCTGAACTCCATAATAGTCACCTGAGTGTTGAGCACTCAGTGCCTGCTGGGAGCCTGGCAAAGGCGTCTGAGCTCAGAGAATAAGGTCGAGAACATTCTAAGAGTCGTGAAGGAAGACAGGCCCGGCCAGATACCAAAACGTGCCACCAAGGTGCAGTACTTTTCAAAAGTGTAGTACCAGCAAAGGAAGAGAGAGAGAGAGAAAAAAGAGATTTGTAAATCAGAAGAGTCCAGAAGGACATAAGTACTTAGGATGGGGGACATAGGATCTGAGCAAGAAGGTGTTTCCACCCGTAGGGAGAAGACAGAAGACGACCCGTCACCACAGCGCAGGTGGGTGCCTTGCGGCTGCTGTAGGAGGAAGAAGAGAAAAAGCAAATTAGATTCTTACTGAGTAAGATACAAAACCCAGAAGTCATAAATGGAGAAATAGACTGACATGCTTAACCACATAAAATGAAAAACTTCTGTATGACAGAAGACATAATTTAAAAGAAGACGGAAGACCAAATTTAAAAGAGTAAAAAGAGACTGAAAAAAAATTGCAATACATAGCAGGCAATACATACTATTCACTACACAATAACTGATATACAAAGAGGCCTCCAAAATGGGTAAGACAAACAATCCAGCCAGAAAAAAACAAAAACGGATTTGCAGGCAATTCTCAGGGGGGAAAAAAGTGCAAAGTATTAGCAATAATGGAGGGAGATTGGACTTCACTAGAAAGTGAGGAGCTGTGAAATGAAGCCGTAATGATACATCCATTCACTTAGCAGGTTGGAAGAAATGAAAAATATTGATAATGTTCTCTTTGGGCCAAATTATGAAGACACGGATACTCTCGTACGCTGTTGGCAAAGGATAAATGAGCGGTATCTTCCTGGAGAGTGATGTGGCAATGTGCATACATTAAATGTTAACATAACAATGTTAATTATTTAAACCTTTTTACAGAGCGTTCCCAGTTCTGGAAATCTACCCCACACAAGTTCTCAGGGATTTTCAGGAAGAGCTACAGACACAAGTAACAGCAGGGGCGCCTGGGTGGCTCATTTGGTTAAGTGTCTGACTCTCTTGATCTCAGGTCAGATTTTGATCTCAGGGTTGTGAGTTCAAGCCCCATGTTGGGCTCTCCGCTGGGCATGAAGCCTACTTAATTTAAAAAAAAAGAGGGGCACCTGGGTGGCTCAGTCAGTTGAGCGCCCCACTCTTGATCTCAGCTCAGGTCTTGATCTCAGGGTCGTGAGATCGAGTGCCACATCGGGCTCTGTGCTGATGGCTCAGAGCCTGCTTGGGATTCTCTCTCCCTCACTCTCTCTCATAATAAATGAGTAAACATTAAAAAAAAAGAGCAATAGCAAAAATTATGCAAACAAATTGGGAATTTCCATGAACAGAAGAGGGATAAAAAATAAATTGTGTGTGTCCAATAGTATGGAATAGTAGGCATCTACCAGAAAGATGTGTTCTCAGAACATGTGTTCTCAGAAAGAGAACCTGTTGAAAACAGGCTTCTTGACAAGTGTGGGTCTACTTTGGCTTTTCAAAAAATCTCTCTGTGTGTAAGTGCATATGTTCCGTTCCACTAATCCCAGATTGCATATCCTTTTCACGTTGTAACAGGATATGTCATCACTGGTATCTCTGATTCTACAATACATGGCATTATGTTTGTATAAGCACACAAAAATATCCAGAACAGTACTCAAAACTGAACCGTGGGAGGGTGGAATTAGGGAGGCGGGGAGAGGCACGTTTACTATCTTCAACATTTGTAAGTTTACATTTCTACTGTGAGCGCATATCATTTTGGCAATATATAAAAACAAAACACTAACAACAGATGCACCAGATCTGGCCATGGCCAGCCCCACCAGATTTTATCCTGAGCCTCTAGAAGGCCGGGTTTACTTTCCCACCCCTGGACAACCTTTATTTATTTGTTTAAAGTTTATTTCTCTATTTGGAGAAAGAAAGAGAGAGCTTGAGCAAGGGAGACGCAGGAAGAGAGGGAGAGAGAATCCCAAGCTGGCTTCACACTGTCAGGGCAAAGCCCAACGTGGGGCTCAATCCCATGAACCATGAGATCATGCCCTGAGCCGAAATCAATAGTTGGACGCCCAACCAACTGAGCCACCCAGGCGCCCCTGGACGACCTTTATTCCTAAGGGGTGACAATTCTCCTTTGGTGATTTTTTCATCTTCCCCAGAATCCATGCTGTCACCCCAGATGCCCGAAGAACAGAGTAGGAGCTGAGCTGAGGCTGGAGCAGGTGCTGGCCCCCACTGTGTTCTGTTGTGTTTCCTGTGGCCAATGCAGCAGTTAGGATTTCTGTGCTGGGGGCGCCTGGGTGGCTCAGCTGGTTAAGTGTCCAACTTGGGCTGGGGTCATGGTCTGGCGGTTCACGAGTTCGAGCCCTGCCTCGGGCTCTGTGCTGACAGCTCGGAGCCTGGAGCCTGTTTGAATTCTGTGTCTCCCTCCCTCTCTCTGCCCCTCCCCTGCTTGCCCTCTGTCTCTCTCTCTCTCTCTCTCAGAAATAAATATATATCTTCATAAAATTTTTTTTTAAGGATTTCTGTGCTGGACTCTGATTAACAGGAGGTCAGAGAGGCAAGACATCTTAGAGGTCACTGGATTTAACTTTGGCATTTCATGGTTTGAGGAAACGAAGGTGCGAAGAGATGAAGCCATGATCCCAGTCCTGTCCCGAGAGCTGGCTGCGCCCTGGAGACTAGGCTCTGGGGTCCTGGCCTTCGTTCTCTTCCAAGAGGTTCTGTGTGAATGGATGAGCCAAGAACCAAGATTCCCTTGACCCAAAACATCTGTGTGGCTCTGAATTCCATAGGATGCTTTGCTGCAAGTTACAGAAACACATGGGCCAACAGTGGCTTATTCCTTAGGGACATTTATAGTGTTATAAGAAGTCCAGAGCAAGCTGTTCTTGGGGGCAGTTGGGATGTTCAAAGATGTGATCAGGGACACAAGCTCTTGCCTCCATCTTTCTCCCGTCACCTTCAACGCGTTGGGTTTCACATCAGATTTGTTACCTCACCGTTGCAAGAGTGCTGCCACAGCTCTAGATAGATACACACAGCAGCGTCCAAAGCAGGAAGGGAAGGAGGAGGTCCAAGCCTCACCATGTAATTGTCCTTGAATCCTATTGGCCAGAATTTCTCATGTGACCGTTCCTTAGCCCAATCGCTGGCAGGGGGGAAGGGATTGTCTGATTGGTTTAGACCAGTTGTGATTCATGCTCTGACACGTGGCTGCCACAGCCCCACTGGGTTCTGCTGGCAAGCCCGCAAGGGCGGTTAGCGTTGGGGAACTAAAGTGCCAAGATGCGACAAGATCTTTGGTAGTGACCGTACTGAGCGCTTGGCTTGAGCTAATGTTCCACCCTTCTGGGAGCAGTGAAGTAACTAGCAGGTATAAATGGAGGACGACTAGCCTAAACATGCAGTGAAAAGCCGATTAATGGATTCTAGAATTTCCTGAGGACGTTCCTGTTTTACGAACCACACTGGGGAAAACTGACATATTCCACGAGGGGTCTCTGAAATCAGCTACAGAAGCAAGTGTCTCATTCCAGTTGAAGGAATCGCAGAAGTCCCCAGAGACAGGACCCAGTGAAGTAGGCTTGCAGCTTCAGCTTTCGGTGGAAAATAGACCAAGCTTCCCAGAAAAGAGACTGAGGAGGCAGGAGGCTCACAGGGGACAGGAAAGAGACGCGGTGGCCTCCCCGGGGCCAGGATGGTGACTGTTCCTCTCGTTCCTGTTCCTCCATCCGTTGAAGGAAAGGCGGCTGGCTAGGGTGGGGGTGTAGGCTGGGCTGGACCCAGAGCAGAATGAGGCGCCTTTTGGGAGTCACACAGGTGGGAAAGAAAACAAGAGGGAAGCCGGGTGTCCGGGTTCAACCCCGTGTTATCTCACCAGGCACTTTCCCCCCTGGAGCCTCGTGCTTCAGCCGCCTGCCTTTGCTAAGAGCCTGAGCCGGAAGTCACCCCTGGGGCAGCTCTTCAGCCTATTCTGGAAGCCTTCCCTGGCACCTTCCTGCGTAACGTGAAGTCTGATGGCCTTCAAGTCCACTGATACTGGAAAGAAACCACATGTCTAACAAAGACTTCAGTGCCCTTTTCCTTACCAAGGAGCTGCAGGGAGATCTGTCTCTGCGTGGGGCAGGTGTGGGCATTGCTGGGAGGGCAGCTTGGAATGCAAACAGACCTGCTTTTATGGGACAGCCCTGCCACTTACCAGCTGAGTGTGGTGGCTCCGGGAAAGTCGTCCAGTCGCTCAGCCCCTTCACCTGTGTGCACAGCGTCAGCTTACAAGCTATGGGACTGTTTCCGGGTGTGTGTCTTCTTGGGAGAAGCGTCCATTCAAACGCTTTGCCTATTTAAAAAAAAAAAAAAAAAACTGGATAATTTGTCTTTCTGTCATTGAGTCAGAAATGTCCCTTATATATTCTAGGTATATAAGGGATATATCCAGACTCTTATCTGATACGTGATTTGCAAATGTTTTCTCCCATTTTGTGCACTGTCTTTTCACTGTCTTCGTAGTGCCCTTTGACGTGCAAAAGTTTTACATTCTGACGAAGTCCCCTTTATCACATTTTTTATTTGCTTGCTTGAGCTTTTGGTGTCACATCTGAGAAGTTGTTGCCTAATCCAAGGTCACAAGATTTACATCTGTGTTTTCGTCTACGAATTTTATAGTTTTTGTTCTTCTGTTTAGCTTTTTGACCCATTTTGAGTTACTTTTTGTGTGTGGTCCAACTTCTTTTCATTTATTTGTTTGTTTATTTTATTTATTTACTTATTTATTTATTTATTTATTTATTTATTTCGTGAGTCTGTCCAGTTGTCTTAGCACCATTTGTTGAAAAGGCTATTCTTTCTCCCGCTGAATTGTCATGGGACCTTCAGTAATATCAACTGGCTGTAAATGTAAGGGTTTATTTCTGGACCCTCAATTCTACTCCAGCAATCTATATGTCTGCCTTTATGCCAGTACCACATCGTCCTGATTACTGTGGATTTGCAGGAAGTTGTGAAATCAGAAAGTGTCAGTTCTCCAACTTCGCGCTTTTTTTTTTTTTAAGATTGTTTTGGCCATGCTGGGTCCCTTGCATTTCCATATAAATTTTAGGATTATGCTGTCATTTTTTGCAAGGAAGTCAGCAAGGATTTTGAAAGAGATTATACCAAACGTATAGATCAGTTCGAATAGTGTTGCCATCTTAACAAGATTTTAAGTCTCCCAATCCATGAACATGGAATGTCTTTCCATTTATTTAGGTGTCCTTTAATTTCTTTCAGTGATGTTTTATAGTTTTCGTTGTACAAACCTTGCACTTCTTTAAATTTATGCCTAAGAATTTTATTCTTTTTGATGCTATTGTGAGTGGAATGTGTTCTTAACTGCATTTTTGGATTGTCCATTGCTATTGAATAAGAATACAATTGATTTTATGTTTTGTACAACATATTGATCTTGTATACTACAATGTTGCTGAACTCATTTATTCGTTCTAATAGGTTTTTGTTCGGTTGGTTTTGGTTTGGTTTTGTTGTGTTGTGGATCCCTTAGAGTTTTCCATATTGAAGATCATGGCCTTTGTGAATTGAGTTAGTTTTACTTCTTCTTTTCCAATCTGGGTGCCTCTTATTCCTATTTATTTATTTATTTATTATAATGTCTATTTATTTATTTTTGAGAGAGAGAGACAGAGAGTGAATGGGGGAGGGGCAGAGAGACAGAGAGAGAGAGACACACACACACACAGAATCCGAAGCAGGCTCCAGGCTCTGAGCCATCAGCACAGAGCCCAACGTGGGGCTCGAACTCATTGTGAGATCATGACCTGAGCCAAAGTCAGAGGCTTAACCAACTGAGCCACCCAGGTGCCCCATGTTTATTTATTTTTTTAAGTGCGCTCTATGCCCAAAGACTGGAGATCAAGAACCACATGTTCTACTGACTGAGCCAGCCAGGTGCCCCTCCCCCCATTCCTTTTTCCTTTTTCCTTTTTCTTTGTGCTTCAGTGTCCTGGCTAGCACCACCAGTACAATGCTAAATAGAAATGGCAGGAATAAACAGCATGGGCTTATTCCCAATCTTAGAGGGAAAGCTGTCAGTCTTTTACCATTAAATATACTATTGACTATGAGTTTTCCATAGATGGTTTTTATTAGATTGAAGAAGTTTCCTTCTGTTTTTATTTCATTGATTGTTTTCTATCACGAAAGGATGTTAGATTTTTGTTAAAACGTTTTCTGTGTCTATTGATATAATCATGTGATTTTTAAATTTTTTTTTAAATGTTTATTTGTGAGAGAGAGAGCGAGCATGAGTGGGGGAGGGGCAGAGAGAGAGGGAGACACAGAATCCGAAGCAGGCTCCAGACTCTTTACGCCGTCAGCCTGATGCAGAGCTCACACCCACGAACTGTGAGATCATGACCTGAGCCAAAGTCGAACACTTAACTGACTGAGCCACCTAGGTGCCCCGATCATGTGATTTTTATTCCTCCCTCCCTCCTTCCTTGCTTGCTTGCTTGCTTCCTTTCTTCCTCCCTCCCTTCTTCTCTCTCTCTGTCTCTCTTTCTTTATTTTAGACAGAGAGAACTCGAAAGCAGGGGAGAGGAGCAGAGGGAGAGAAAAAGAGAGAGAGAATCTCAAGCAGGCTCCATGCTCAGCACAGAGCCCAACAACAGGGCCTGGGATCATAACCTGATCCACTCAAGTGGATCATGACACTGAACCAACTGAGTCACTGAGGCACCTTGTCCTTTATTTTATTAACAAGGTATATGACATAGATTGATTTTTGTAGTTAAACCAGCCTTACATTCCTTCGATGAATCCCATTTATTCATGGCAGATAATCCTTGCTATATGTTGCTGGATCCACTTATGGTTTCAGAATTTTTGCATCTGTATTCATAAGGACTATTTGTAGTTTTCTTTTCTTGTTCTGTCTTTCTCTGGGTTGGTATCAGAATAATACTGGCCTCATAGAATGAGACGGGAGGTGTTCCTCCCCCTTTTTTTGTGAAACTGCTTTAAAAAGTTTATGAGGATTGGTAGAATTCTTCTTTCAATGTTTGGTAATACTTGCCGGTGAAGCCGTCTGGGCCCGGACTTTTCTTTGCGGAAAGTTTTTTGATTACTAATTCAGTCTCTTTACTTGTTATAGATTTAGTCCTATTTTTAATTTCATCTTGAGTCCATTTTGGTATAATGTCTCTTTTTCACTCCCGATGCTAGTAAATTTGTCTCTCCACCCCCCCCCCCCCACACACACACACTTTTTGATTAGTCCAGCTAAAGGTTTGTCAATTCTATTGATCTTTTCCAAAAGACAAATTTTGGCTTCATTGATTTCCTATATTGTTTTTCTATTCGTTATTTCATTTGTTTTCCATTCTAGTCTTTATTCTTTCTTCTGCCTGCGTTAGGTTTAGTTTGCTCTTCTTTTTCTAGTTTGTTGAGGTGGAAGGTTTGCTTACTGATCTGAGCTGTTTCTTCTTATTTCACACAGGCATTTACAACTATAAGTTTCCCTCTAAGCACTGCTCTCGCTATATCCTATATATTTTGATGTGTTGGGTTTTTGTTTTCTCAAAGTATCTCAAAGTATTTTCTCATTTCTTTTATGATTTCTTCTTTGATCATTTATTTGTGAGTGTGTCATTTAATTTTCAAATATCTGTGAATTTCCCAAATATCCACTTATCATTGATTTTTAATTTCATTCCATTTGTTTGTACAACATACTTTGTATGATCTCAGTATTTTAAGCTCACTAAAGTTTGTTTTATGGCTTATAATATTGTCTATTTCTGAGGTCATCTCACATGCACTTGAGAAAAACGTGCATTCTGTTATTGAATAGAGTATTCTATGGATATCCCTTAGGTGTAGTTGTTTTATAGTGTTGTTCAAATCTTCTATTTCTATGATGATCTTTTATCTACTTGTCTGGTTGTTCTATTCATTATTGAAAAGGGAATATTGAAGTCTCCAACTATGATTGTTGAATTATCTATTTCTCTGTTCAATTCTGACACTTTTTGCTTTATGTATTCTGGAGCTCCGTTATTAGATACATATGTATTTGGAGTTCCTGGATGGCTCAGTGGGTTCAGCAGCTGACTTTGGCTCAGGTCGTGATCTCACAGTTTATGAGTTCGAGCCCCATGTCAGGCTTTGTGCTGACAGCTTGGATCCTAGAGCCTGCTTCAGATTCTGTGTCTCCTCTCTCTCTGTCCCTCCCCTCGGTCGCACTCTGTGTCTCTCTCTCTCAAAAATAAATAAACATGTTAAAAATATCCATATGTATTTATAATAGATTGAATACTATAAAATATTCTTATTTTTCTTAAAGTCTCTTTGCCCTATATTAGTAGCCACTACTTGACTTGACTCTCTTTGACTTTGGATTTGATAGTTTGACTACACTGTGTTTAAATGTGTATCACTGGTTTTATTTTTTTCATCAACTTTGGGGAGTTTACCACCATTATTTCTTTAAATTTTCTTTCTTCTTCTTTTTTTGATTTTTAGAAAGAGAGAACATAAGCGGGGAAGGGGGCAGAGGGAGACACACAGAGAGAGAGAGAGAGAGAGAGACAGAGAGAGAATCTCAAGCAGGCTCCACACTCAGCACGGTTCTTACTTCTATCAGTTCAGATCTGCTTTCGAGATCTAGTTTTCATTTCAGTTATTGTACTTTCCAACTCCAGAATTTCTGTTTGGGTCTTCTGCATAATTTCTGTCTCTGTATTGAGATTTTCTGTTGGGTGAAACATCATTCCCGTACTCTCCTTTAACTCTTTAGACATGATTCTCTTTAATTCTATGAACATGTTCATGATAGCTGATTTGAAATCACAGTCTAATAAATCCAACATCCGGGCTTCCTCAGAGACACTTTCTACTGACTGTTTCTCCTGTGTAAAGACCATGTTTTCCTGTTTACATATCTGTCTCATAATTTTCTGCTGAAGAGTGGACACTTTAAATTATGTAACATGGCAACTCCGAAAATCAGATTCTCTGCCCTCCCCAGGGTGTGTAGTTGCTGCTGTTTGTTGTTGTTGCTGTTTGTTTAGTGAATTTCCTGGACTAATTCTGTAACGTCCATATTCCTTGTCATGTGTGGCAGCTGAAGTCTTGGCTCAATTAGGTTAGTCACATCAGCTAAAGATCAGAGAGAGATGTCCTTAAATGCCTTGAGACCAGAAGTCTCCCGGCTTTTACAGAAGGGCTCAGAGCGTGTGTTCCTGTACAGTTTCGGTGCTCTGGCAGACAGATTAAGAAAATCTGTCTTAGTCTTTATTTCCTGCTGACACACAGCCTCAAAGTCAGCGGCTAGAGAAAGATTACGGCATTTTCAGGTCTTTCCTGGGCATATGCAGATGTACGTGGCCTTCTATAGTCCAATGAATGTGTCTGAGCTTCTCAAAGCCCATTATGGAGGTGTCATTTTCCGGGTTTTCTTTTCAAGTTTCTGGCTGGCCTCTTGTTAGCCTTAACTGGTCTTGCCTCAGGCACCTGTGCTGTTAAACATCTTCCATATCTCCAATCTGCACACACACACACACACACACACACACACGCACACACGTTTCTCCGCCTCCCTACTATCATTTCATCGAGAAGGTTGCATCACAATTTTTCATTAAATCAATATTCACTTTTACATCAGAATTTCTCAGTGAGGACAATATTGCTATTTTGGTGGGACAGTTTTTCACTGTAAAGGACATTTAACACTCCTGGTCTCTGCCCGCAAAGTGCCAGTTGTGGCCACACAAAATTGGGAACCAAAAACATATATATGCACATATTTCTAAGCAGCCTGTTTTCTTGTTGTTTAAGTGTATTTATTTCTTTATTTTGAGAGAGACAGACACAGCACGAGGAGGGGAGCGGCAGAGAGAGAGGGAGAGGGAGAGAATCCCAAGCAGGCTCCATGCTGCCAGCCCAGAGCCCGACACGGGGCTCAAACTCACGGACATCATGACCTGAGCCGAAACCAAGAGTCGGACGCTAAAGTGACTGAGTCACCCAGGCGCCCCTCTAAACACCCTCTTAAGCTTAAGAGTCAGTATCACTTTGGTGAAGTGTCACTTCACAGGACTGTGACTTTGGTGAAGTATCACTTCACAGTATTATGACGGTATGATTATGTTTACACTGAGACACGTGTGTGCTATTAATGCCTTTTCTTCCTCGTTTAACTTAATTTTTTCCTAGAGTTATTAACCACCTCCTTTATCTGCCTCGTTCCCAAGTACCTATTACTAGTCATTTGCTAAGCTCTACAACTGTACAGGAAGTGTCTCTCAAGAACGTCAAAGAAAGCAAACAATGAAACTTCTTTCTGCTTTTTTGTTGGAACCATTCCTACTGTCGTCTTGCTCTAACCCAAACTGCTTCTCTAGGAATGCTGTAGAACAGTCATCTTGAGGCCGCCCTTCATCCTGGTAGTTTCACTTGTTATAAATTTTGCAAACTGGAAAATCTCAGTTATCTCTAGTGCCCCATGGAGTGGGGGGAGGGGGGGGTCAGGACGAAGATCAGGGCAATTGATAGAATTAAGAAGTTGCATTTTCTCGGATTGTCTAAGGGCAGAGTAAATAAATGTGTGATGTTGTTTCATACGCTAATAGAATAAGTACCTTTTTTTAGGTTTATTTATTCATTTTTGAGAGAGAGAGAGAGGACGAGGGGGGGGCACAGAGAGAGAGAGAGAGAGAGAGAGAGAGAGAGAATCCCAAGCAGGCTCCACACTGTCAGCGCAGAGCCCGACGTGGGGCTTAATCTCACAAACTGGGAGATCCTGACCTGAGCCCAGATCAAGAGTTGGTCGCTTAACTGTGCCACCCAGGCACCCCTAGAATGAATACTTTTTAATGTGAATCTCTGTTTATCATATAATTTGACTTTCATTGCAACCTTCAGTTGCATTTCACATATGAGGAAGCTGAGATAGACTACTTTTACTTCTGGAATCATTTTACTGGAATAATACATAATAATATACTACAGTATAATTAAATATTCACTATTTTGTGAATACTGTTCAAGGGCCCTAGGAGACACAGTACAGAAGAAATAAAAGACGGTCTTTTTCCAAGTCCAAGAACGTGAAATCCAAGTGTTGAGTATTTGTGGTGTGGTGTGTGTGTGTGTGTGTGTGTGTGTGTGAATGTCCAGGTGTGTGTGTGTGTGTGTGTGTGTGTGTGTGTGTGTGAATGTCCAGGTGTGTGTGTGTGTGTGTGTGTGTGTGTGAATGTACAGGAGTCTGGTTTGACCTGTAGCCTCCTACTGGGTCCGTCTCTGCGGTGTAGACCTGTATCTGGAGACTTAGCAAGACCAACCCAGCAGAAGTCCACTGATCAGAGACCGAGGAGCCTCCTGGCAAGACGTGGACACAGCTCTAACTTGATCCGGCGATAAAATCTTAGATGTCAGAGGGAAGTAGAAATCCCAGAACTACTAATACACCCTCTGCAGACTCCCAGAAGTGTTTGCTGGGTTGGTGGTAACTGAGGTCAGGAAAAAGTAAGAACCAATGAAGTGCAGACTTTTACTCCCGACGTGCCCCCGTCTTTATGTACAAGCCAGTGAGGTCTGGGAGGTTATAAGTTGAAACTTCCCTCTGACAGTCACCGAGAGAGTGGAAAACAACGTGCATTGTCTTCTCTTTCTGTTTAGTTTACAGGACCCCAACATTATTTAGATGGCGACATATTTGGGGCAGGTGAGCCTCTTCTTCTGTCCCACAGATTAAACCATATTTGGTCTAAGCCAGGCATGATAATTCTGTTTTCTCATGATAATTCTATTTGCTCATGAGGGTTTTAGAGTAGTGCGCGGTCCAAGGCTTTTCCCACTAGGGAAGTGAGCTCCCTTATGGCTTTCATGTGGTGGCATGAGCAAGTGATGTTTGCTGTAGTGGCAGCCTCTTTGTGACCATGAGGCAATAAGCCTAAGATGAAACATGGCAAAGCCAAAAGACAGAGAGAGTCTGGGTCTTTCACAACATCTCTAAATATTGCGCCTACTCTGGGGCCATCTGGATGCCACCCGGATTCTGCTCTGGCAGCTGAGGCAAGATGGAGCAGGAGTGGGAGATAGGAGAATGGGTGCCAGCCCTCCGGACGTCTACAGAGGGTCATTTGCTTCACAAAATGTACCCCTCCACTTTCACCAGTTAAAGACCCCACTTGGACTTCTAGGACTCTACTCCTAATTTATCCAAATGCTCCTGTCACTGGAGTAGTTTTCAAGGAGTTTAGGTGCTACGTGTCCTCACATGGCAGATGTGAGCCCCTGTTAGCCTGACCCCTGTGAGGTAAGTTTCGTTATTCCATCTTAATGCATGAGAAAACTGTGGCTTAGAAAGGTGAATTAACTTGCCCAAGGTCAGCCTCAGAGTTCGGAATCAAACCTGGGTTCTCTGCTGCTGAGACCCGGGCTCTGTTCACTGCACCCCAGTTGCTTTCTAGACTAAACTTGACTCCCTCTAGACTGCATGCTTTCTCCTGTTTTCTCAACAATCGACTCAGCCATTCCTGCCACCCCCAAGGGCCCTGTGAGTCCCGTTCAAATCCCAGCATGGGTTTTGGGCTGGGGTTTAATGGAGTCAGGATAAATTCAACGCATTTCACGTAAACTTGGTGAAGAGGAGCGGGTGGCTGTGGAGCGAAGGGCACTGTGCCAGGTGGGGGCCGGCTGGGGAGAGGACAGAGAAGAGGGAGGCTCTGCTGGTGGGTGTCCAGAGGTGGACTCCTGTCACGTGGAACTCAGCAGGCTACAACCCAGGCAGGGCTAGGGCACAGCCTTGCACTGGGGGCAGCGTTCCTACTTGGGGCGATTTGGGGAAAGTTTCCCGAAGGAGGCTCTGAAAAAGGAAAATGGGGATTCCAGGCACAGAAAATGCTGGAGCTGAGCCCAGGGCCTGGAGGCTGCAGAGTGTACGGGAAACACTCACGGCAACCAGCTGGCTTCCGTCCTGCCTCTTCTTCCTTGCCAACTCTCCAGCTACTGCTGCCAGATGATGCCCTGATCCATCATCGCTCTGCTCAGACACCTCCCTGGGCTGGTGCCCCACACCTCCACGAGAACAGCCCAACACTCCGTCCTCGAAGTTGAAGCCTTCCCTGGTCGGGCCGTCTTCCTCGCTCTACTCTCCTAGGCACGGCTGTCCCCGAGTGAGCCCCTTGCCCTCACCTCTGCCCGGCACGGCACCCCACCAGGATACCTCCTCACTGCCAAGTTCTGCCCACTCTGCAAGAGCCACCTGTCCAAGGAGCCTCCCCTGACTCTTTCACCTTCCCCCCACCCCCCACCCCAAGGAAATACTCTTGGTCAAGCTCCTTGACCTCTCCGAGGTTCCGGTTTATCATCCACGTGGTAACAGTAGTTTGTGTCGAGTGCTATGGGGATGTGGGGTGGTAGAGAAGGTTGTATTGGATCTCGGGTAGCCAGGGCGTGGCATTTGTGGGCTCTCCAATATTTTAACATAAAATCGGGCTGTTGTGGTTTTTCCATTGTGCAAGTAACGAAACCACCTAGAAAACAGAGAAAAAAGTCCCCTCCAGTAACCTCACCCATCCAGGACAGTGACTGTAAATGCTTTTGGAAAATGTGTTGCTCTTGCTATACGGAGGCAGATATGACTGGCCACGACCGTTGGAGGCTGATGGGTTTTGTCGTTATTACGGCTACGTTGAGATATAATTCATATACCATACAATCCACCCATTTAAAGTGTACAATTCTGGGGGCGCCTGGGTGGCTCAGTCTGTTAAGCGGCCGACTTCAGCTCAGGTCACGATCTCGCGGTCCGTGAGTTCGAGCCCCGCGTCAGGCTCTGTGCTGACAGCTCAGAGCCTGGAGTCTGTTTCAGATTCTGTGTCTCCCTCTCTCTGACCCTCCCCCGTTCGTGCTTTGTCTCTCTCTGTCTCAAAAATAAATAAACGTTAAAAAAAAATTTTTTAAGTGTACAATTCGGGTTTGTTTGTTTGTTTTTTTTTAGTATATTCACAGAGTTCTGCAACCATTACTACATTTAGTATATTTAGTATATTTTCATCATCTCTATCCATTAGCAGTCACCTCCACGTTTTATTATTTATTATTTTTATTGTTTTTGTTTAACATTATTTTACAAGCATCTTTTCCATTGCCTGGCAATCTTTTTAACTACCTTGTCTGGTGACAGCTAGCAAAGGATTTGGGGTAGAGGAATAGCATGGCCAGGTGTGTTCTAGAATGCTGGCATTGGTGGGGACCAGAGAAACTTGACCGAGGTCGCAGGGCAGAGATGAGGGAGGGACGATGGGAAGGAGCTGTGAGGAGGAACCCACCTGAGACACTGCTTCAGGGTGGAGAGGAGCAAATCTCCAGAAGCAGAATTGGTAACACTACCGATTTGGATGTCAGGAAGGACGGAGGAGGGTGTGGGTGCATTTCCTGGATGAAGGTGGGTGGTAAGGGCAATAACGGAGTCCCAGAAGGAGGAGAGGGCACAGGTTTGGGACAGAGATGAACAGGAGCTTGATTTTGGACTTGCTGGATTCGAGGGCCCTCAGGCTCTGCCAGAGGAGTTGAACATTCTGCAGCGTGGTGCTCACGTCTGGCGCTCAGGGGTCACTTAGGGCTGTCACGGAAAGGCTTGCAAGTTAAGGGTATAAGGACCAAGGGTGAAGCCTTAGGAGCCCGAGCTTAGCCAGGGTGGGCGTGAAGGACAAAGAGAGGGCCCGAGGAACATTGGCCTCTGGTGGGGTGAAGGCGGGGTGCAAGGTGGACGGGGAAGCGAAGGACGTGGAGAGGAGGTAGGAGAAGGCAGAGCTGGAGACGCCTGGGCAGTGGCCTGGAGGACAGAAGAGCAGGTGAGGCCAGGGAGCCAGGCGTGCTGGGCGCATGGGATAGGGGTGCCGCAGAGCCTCAGCGTCCCAGAGCGATCCTTGCCGTCAGGGTGCCGCGGCCCGAAGGGACAGGTCAGGTGGCAACGTACGGCCTAAGGAGGCCTGCGAGTTCAGGCCCCTCGTCCCCTCCTGCGGCATCTTGTCCAGTTTGCAAGGCGAGCCCTGCCTGACCAGTGGGGTGCCCAGGGTTCGGGTGGGAGAGCCCCCCAAGGCCTTCAGATCCTCAACTCGCCGGGCCCGACCGCGGAGTGGCTGGGGGGCGGGGCAGGCGTCCTGGCGGGCGGCCCCCCCTCCCTCCGTCCCTCCCTCCCTCCCGAAGAGTTCTTGTCTCTGGGGCGGCCCGGGCTCTGCGTGCGCCGCGCTGCGCCGCTTGGCAGACAGTGAGACCGCCCGGGACACACCCACAGATTTGGAGCCTTAGAGAAAGTTGGGGAACTTGACTTGGCCAGATAGCGCCACCGCACGACGCCTCGGGATCCATCGCCCGCGCCCGGCCGCGTGCTGCCGAGACCCCTGTGGCCCCGCGCGGGCGCAGACTTGGGCTCGGGAGAAGGGGCGGTGCTCCGCCGGGGGTCCGAGACGGGCGGGCGCACCGGCCAATAGGCGTCGCCGCCTCCCCGCGGTCCCGCCCCCGGAGCCCGGGTCCCGAGCGCGCGAGCCTGGCGGGTCAGACGCGGCTGGCGGACGCGCGGTGCGGGCGCTCCGGCGGTGCCCGGCGGCGCCCACGCGGCTGCCCCGCGCCTAGCGCGGCCCGGGTAGGCGACGTCGGGGCCGGGTCGGCCCGGCCATGCCGCTGGAGACGCAGGACGCGCTGTATGTGGCGCTGGAGCTGGCCATCGCCGCGCTGTCAGTGGCGGGCAATGTGCTGGTGTGCGTCGCGGTGGGCACGTCGAGCGCGCTGCAGACGCCCACCAACTACTTCCTGGTGTCCCTGGCGGCGGCCGACGTGGCCGTGGGGCTGTTCGCCATCCCGTTTGCCATCACCATCAGCCTGGGCTTCTGCACCGACTTCCACAGCTGCCTCTTCCTCGCATGCTTCGTGCTCGTGCTCACGCAGAGCTCCATCTTCAGCCTCTTGGCCGTGGCCGTCGACAGGTACCTGGCCGTCCGCGTCCCGCTCAGGTGAGGCGCGCGGCGTCCCCGACCCCGGGGCCCCGCTCCAGGCCCAGGTTGCTGGCCGAGTCGCGCGGGGCGCTCCGACTTCGGGTTCCCAGCCTAGAGGGACACGTGCGCCGGGCTGCCCAGACCCTCTTGGTGCCTGAGACAGGACCCTGGAGGCCGCTGCGCCCCTGGATGCGCACGTGTTTTTAGGGGGACCTGCGTAGGGACAGCGCTAGGAGTTCTGGGGAGTGTGGTCCCCGGTCGCCGGCCCGCGGTGGAAACTCCAGGGAAAGCGCCACCCCAGCGGGCTGGTGGGGGCACGGGCACAGGAGGTTTGGTGATCGTATCTCCTCCTCTGTGGCGATAACTGTTTCCTCTCACTCGTCACCCGCTGCCGACCCAGAGCGGGGGCCCCCAGACTGTTTCCTTCCACCCCTCATCCGCAGTCCAGAGCAGCGGGCGGACACGACCCTGTGCGTGCCGGCGGTCCGGGAGGCTGGGGCGGTTCCAGGGGACAGCCCTGAACACTGGGGCTTTGCATTGTCAGAATGGACACGACTCGAGACCCAAGTTCTGAATGTACCTGCCACAAAATGCGGGCGGGGGTTGGGGTGCGGTTGGGGAAGGACCCAATTAACCCTAGGGAACACTAGGAGCATCTGTGCCTGCATGCTAAATGGGGACTCAAATCACCTCCGTACACTTTAAAAGTCAAAGTGCTGCCCCGTTGGCCAGCACGAACAGCCTGAGAGCTGCATGCCCGTTGTGTAACCTTGTTTACCCTCCCCTGCCCTGTCCCAGCAGGGCGGGGAAGTGCCACCTGGATTTCGGAAAACTGGAAAACTTAAGGGTGGTCTCTTTCACCCAGTGAGAAAATGTAGCGTTCAGGGGATGAAGCCCCAGGTGTAGCTGATGATCAGGTTCAAAGCTGAGCATTTGAGGGGCACCTGGGTGGCTCAGTGGTTAAGCATCCGACTTCGGCTCAGGTCAGGATCTCCCGGTCCTAGCCCACGTCCAGCTCTGCTGACAGCTCGGAGCCTGGAGCCTGCTTCCGATTCTGTGTCCCTCCTCTCTCTCTGCCCCTCCCTCGCTCACGCTCTGTCTCCTGTCTCTCACAAAGAAATAGATGTTAAAAAATTTTTTAATAAAAAATTAAAAAGGTGAGCACTTGAGGGCAAGGGTATCAGGGAACCTTAGGGCTTATTAAAATTATTTTCTGTCTTCTGTGCCTGGGCCTCTTTGGCATTTCTGCGTTAGGTGAGCTTGGGATCTCTTTGGGTTGGAGCTGAGAAAGGAAACTGAGTTACAGGAATAGGCGGGAAGGGAAGGAATTTATTGAGGCAGTTGATATTAAACTTCTATCCTTCCATTCTTGCAGTGATTCCAGAGGGTAGGTACCTGCCTCTTGTAGATGAGGGGATGGTGCCCCTGGGAGATGAGTCTTGCTCAGGATGGTGCTTCTGGAATGAGTGTCAGAGCCAGGACTTGAACTCAGAGTTGGCACCATATTCCCACTGTGCCCTCAGGCTGCCTTGCAGGGTTGTGTGTGGTGTCAGTGTTCGGGATGTGGGCAGAAAGTGGAGTGCTGTTTCTGGAAGCAGATCCTGCCTGCAGTAAATTGGTGGTTGTAAGGGATATGTGTTTGAAGGAATTAACCGGGAGAATGTTCCTAGAAGCCTCTTTAGCAGGCAGACATGTTGAGCCTGCCTGTTGTGGGTCGTGTCCTGGGTCCCTGGTTGTGCTCCTGGGAACAGGAAGCTCCTGCTTGGCCGGGCTGTGAGCCCAATCTGCATGTCTGGGCCTTTCCATGTACTGCTGCCCTTGGCATCTGACCAGGGGGCCTCATGCATCCCGTCAGGTGTGAAAGAGCCCAGGGATTTCCGGGACTTGGGGCCGCACGGCATAGTCTCTTAGGAGTCACCTTTCTGCCTCTTGGTCTTCATGTTGGTTACTTGATGGCCTTTGGGACTGTTTGTGTCCAGCTGGCAGTCACAAGCCCCCAGCTCACCGAGAGGTACTGGAAGGATCCCCTCTGCCCCATGGAGCCGGAAGCTCCATAGGAGTTTCAATCTGTTAGTTCTTGTCCTGGTGTTGGGTGGGGTCTTAAAAAAAAAAAAAAATGGGTGTGGGTGTGTTAAGGGGAAAGAAATGTGAATCACAAGCCCCTAACTTCTTTGCATTTGCCAAGGGAAGGAAGGCGAGATGTAGGAGAAGGACGGGAAGAATGGTCAGTGGAGAGGTGCAAGGGCTCATCCGTGCCTGCCCACGGGAGTTCAGAGGTCTGGAAGAGGTGTGTGCCAGCAGCCCTGACTCCCAGCCCTGGGAAGGGGACCTGTCCCTGGCACCGACCCCCACCCTCAAGGGCTGAAGAGGGTGCGGGTTCTCAGGGCTCCTGAGTGCTCCTGGGGGCTGTTGCCCCGGGCCGATCGGTCTTCTTCCCTCAGCTGTGAGTGCTTCCTGCTTCTGGGGAGTATGAACCACCACCCCCCCCCCCTGCCCCCAGCAGGCTGAGATGCAGATTACAGGGCCCTCCGGGGTCCTCCTGAGTCAGAATCTGTGGGGTGGGGCATGGCGGGGGGATTCCAGTTATCGGTATCTTTAACTGAGGAACTGGCAAGTCCTTGGACCAGTTCACGGGTGGGGGAGGGGGGCTCCAAAGGCATCCGTGCCCCAGGGCTCTGAGTGCGAGGCCAGAGTGGTCGGCTGTAAGCGCAGCTCAAGGCCGCGGAGACCATAGCCCCCACCTGCCGCCCAGTTGCCAAGGCGTTTAGTAACATTGGGGAGATCACAGTGCAGAGAGAAAGGGGAGCCCCAAGGTGATGCCAGGCACAGAAATGACAACTTTGGCTGAACTTGAAAAGGAGGAGTGTCTGCTCACACCAGGCACTGTCCCTGGTCTTCAGAGTGAGGGGTGTCTACAAACAGAATCTAGTTCAGGTCCATGCAGTTCAGAGGCTGGCCCTGGCAGAGGGTCCCCCCCACACCGGTGCAGAGTTGGGGGGCAGCACACGCAGCAGAGCTGGGAGTGGAGGCTCCCTTGCTGCTGGGGGTGGGGGCGTGCCTGGGGGGAAGGGGAGGAGGGAGGAGGTGGGAGCCTGTCGGGGTGGGGTGAAGGGGGGGGAGGAGGGGGAGGTGGGAGCCTTCAGGGATGGGAGTGGGGAGGAATGGGGGATGGGGGTGGGGGGCATGGGAGGGTGGAGGTGGGGGCATGCCAAGGGGGAGGGGAGGGGCCGTGTCTGCCCACAGCTGCTCCCCACCCGCCTCACTTCACCCTCAGTCCACTTCACCTGGCAGGAGTACTTCCTCCCCCCTAGTCTAATCCGGTTCCCCTTCGTGCCACACCCCCAGTTGAGCTGTGTGGCAGGGTGACTGTGTGACTCGCCTCTGTCTGGGGGCGTGCCCTGCCTTGCTCCTGGACTCAGTGTCCGGTGGTGTTGAGTCTCCAGTCGGCCGAAGGCCAGCTGTTTCCCCAGTGCAGCTGAAGGAGGGTGTTTTCCGGGGAGTGTTTTGTTGGCTGGATTGGTCCTCTGAATGGAAGAGGGTGTGTCTGTCTGTTCTGTCCATGGACCCTGACCCTCTCACCCTCCCTGTTCCCTTTGCTACATGGAGGCTTTAAAGTTCTTTTTCCAACATGGCCGGTCTGTGAGGTGGGGACTGACATCTTAGCAAGACTGCCTGGGGTGACATGTGTCCTCCACTGAGGCTCCCTTAGCTGTAGGGTAGGGGTTGGCAGGGGTTTTGGAGTGTTCTTACAAAAATTTTTTTCTTTTTCTTTTTTTTTAAGTTTATTTTGAGAGAACAAGCGAGCAGAAGAGGGGCAGAGAGAGAGAATCTCAAGCAGGCTCTGTGCTGTCTCAGGGCTCGAACTCATGATCTGTGAGATCATGACCTGAGCTGAAATCAAGAGTTGGATGCTTAACTGACTGAGCCACCCAGATGCCCCCCTTTTTTTCTTTTTTATAATTTTTTTTAACGTTTATTCATTTTTGAGAGAGAGACAGAGCATGAGCGGGGGAGGGGCAGAGAGAGAGAGAGGGAGACACAGAATCCGAAACAGGCTCCAGGCCCTGAGCTGTCAGCACAGAGCCCGATGCGGGGCTCAAACCCACAAACTGTGAGATCATGACCTGAGCCAAAGGCAGACGCTTAACCAACTCAGCCACCCAGGCGCCCTGCCCCTTTTCTTTTTAACATTGTACAAATCCCATATGATAAAATTCATCTTCAGTGCTGTTTTGAAGTAAAGCTAGGAAAGATTTTCAGGTCTGGGTCGCATCCCTCCGGCCATCCCAAGGACACTCCTTGGGAAGTCCTCTGTCTTGTGCATCAGTGTCCTCTTTCTCTTCCAGACCATTCCCATTGTAGTGGGTTGCATGGTGGCTCCCCCGAATGACGTCCATGTTCTAATCCCTGGAATCACCTTATGTGGGAAAGGAATGAATGTTCCCTTACGCGGATCTTGGGAGGAAGAGTTTAGCCTGGATTAGCTATCTGGTGGCCCCTAGATGCCATCACATCCTTGAAACTAGACACGCAGATGGGGCGCCTGGGTGGCGCAGTCGGTTAAGCGTCCGACTTCAGCCAGGTCACGATCTCGCGGTCCGTGAGTTCGAGCCCCGCGTCAGGCTCTGGGCTGATGGCTCGGAGCCTGGAGCCTGTTTCCGATTCTGTGTCTCCCTCTCTCTCTGCCCCTCCCCCGTTCATGCTCTGTCTCTCTCTGTCCCAAAAATAAAAATAAAAAACATTGAAAAAAAAAAATTAAAAAAAAGAAACTAGACACGCAGAGAAGAAGGAGGAGGCCAAGTGAAGATGGAGGCAGAGATGCAGGGTGGGGGTGGGGGGACAGCCACCAGGAGCTGGGACTGGGGCGGATTGTGCCCTAGAGCCTTGGGCGGGGCTTCCGGCCCCTAGAGCTGTGAGGGGCCACATCTGTGCAGGCCTGTGTGGCCCTCCAGCGTAAGCTGCTCTTGAGCCATCCTCCCACTGCCTCCCCTGCGTCGCCCTGCGGTGCCTCCATTCTGGTGGAACCTAAAGGTCACGTCTGGGCCCCATCGCACACGTGCTCTCAGTAGCTCGGGGTCAGCTCCGCGGGGGGGGGGGGGGGAGGGGGTGGAGTCCACCCGGCCCCCCCACTGCCGTTCTCCAGAATGCTTCCAGAGAGGAGGGTTTGAGCCTCAAATCGGATCCCATCAGTCCCCTGCTTAACCCGGGCCTCAGGATCCTGTGCTAACTGGCTTCTGCCCACCCGCCTCTCGCCCCTTCCCGCCTCGCCCACACAGCCCCGCCGGGCCGGGCTCTTTCCCCAGCTGGTCTTTGTGCCGCCTCTCGCCTCCTCCCCTGCAGAGGCTTTGCCTGGCCCCTGAGCTTGTCTGTCACTGACTCTCCCTAAAGTACATCTTTCCTTGGTCGTGAGTTGTAGTCCCTTTCTGCCCCGAGCAGGAGCTCTGTGACCCCTGGGAGGGGCTTGTTCTTGAATTCCCGCCCCCAGCCCTGGCATGCTGCCTGGCATGGGGTAGGCACCCATATTTTGGGGGACTGTGTGAGTCACTGGGTGAAGAGCTTGTGCTGGGGGACGCTGGCACAGTGTTGGGCGGGGGGGGCAGTCTGAGGTGGCGGATGCAGGCAAGGGGCGGAGCTCTCTGGTAAAAGGATGTCAGAAAAAAGATGGTCCAGAAGTTTTAATGAAGGAAGGGGGGGACACCATCTTCTGACAGGCTGTCACAGGCCTGAGGGAGAACGGGGAGGAGTGGCCTTTGGAGAACCAGCAGGTGCTGTGGGTGAGGGCCGGCCAGGGGAGAGCAGGTTTGAGTCAGTCCTAGGGCCATCCTGTTACCCACACAAGGGAGCGTGGCTCTCAGAACTGGCAGAAAAGTCACCTAGGACTTGGGTGCCCCTCTGCTGTTATAACCCCCCCCGTGAGTGACACTCCTCAGCCCCGAGCCAGCACATTAAACCAGCAGCAGATGCGACAGTTGCTGGAGTCTGAGCCCATGTCCAGAAGTACTAGTGGGAAGTTCCAGCCTGGCCCAGGGCTCGTTCCTGGGTGGGTTAGTTCCTTGCTGGCACAAGCGTCCGGTCTGGTCTGGTCAGTAAGGCCCACAAGAGCTGTCTCAGAACCAGGGTGATCCAGTCTGGAGGTGAGGTACCTGGAGGTCCTGTCCCCTCACTGGGGGTAGCGTCCAACCAGCTGGACAGTCATCCAGGAGCATCTGGGAGCCACAGGGCAGCCTCTGAGGACTCAGGATTGTCGGCAAGAGCACCTGAAGGGTCAGGGAAGGAGGGTCCACGTGGCCATCTGAGGCCAGCCATGGCCCGGAGCTCCCGTGCAGATCAGGCCACAGCCTGCGCCACTCTGTGTGTGTCTGGAAGGGAGATGGCCCTGACTTAGTGTTTTAGCAGCATTTCCATGGAATTCCGAAAAGCATGGGTGGTTTGCTCCTTTGATCACATGGCGAATGAGTGTGTGCAAAGGGACAGAGGTTACCGACATTTTCACAGGACAGGCAATCTGCTCCTTCCTCTGTGACTTCACGCATGGGGTCTCCAGCCTCTTGGGCCCTCCCCGCCACGCACTCGCAGGACCCAGTCTCCACATCACACACTCTTTTGTTCTGTCTGCTTGTGAGCACAGCATGGACATACATGTGCTACAGGGACAGACACGAGGACGTAGGCCCTCAGCTACTCCAGACATCAGAATTTTTAATATTGTGGACAGCAGCCACTCAGAAGGCTTTTCTGCACATCTGGCAGTACACGTGCCTGATCTCCTCTGATCCTTACAACTCTTAGGGGGGCAAACTCGGTTACTTTCCTCGCTTCGCAGATGAGGAAATCAAGGCTCAGAGGGTTATGATTAGCCCAGGGTCACACAGCTGCCACAGCGGTGTAGTGTGTCTTTCTGGGAGCCCTTAAGCCGGCATGCGAGCGGCTGAAGGGAAAGTACCATGGTCGTCCAAGAACAGGCGAGGGGTCCCTTCTAGCAGCGGGTGGATGAGGACACCAGCAACTTGTGATTGGGACTCTGTAGACGTTGTGCAAGACAAAGAAGATTGTAGCTAGGCAGTAATGTGGCCGAATGAGGGAGAAGAAGGCCGTACGTTGGCCCTCGTGCGTGAAATGGCACAGAACTGACGGTGGCGAGGACCTGTAGAGGATCTCCTGCCTGCCTCCTTTCTCCTCAGATGGTGAAACGGAGGCCTGGCCTTTCCTAATGCTCGAGTTCCTTACTGACCCTTCAGGACTTGGGCTCCGCACCTCGTTACTCTCCCCAGGGGCATCAACAGGTTGTGCTCTTGATCTCTGAGGCTGACAGGCTGATGAGACGCTGCCTTGGGCAGCCAGAACTTGATGGCTGGTAGCAAACGTGCCTTCGTTGGAAGAATTCAGGTTGAGAACAGAGTGTCACGGGCTCCGTGGTGGCCCTCTAACACGTCCTGGGCCGAAGGAGGGGGAGTGCTTTTCCTCGAGGGCTGAAGCTGAGGTTTTGTATGGGGGTGAGTGGGAGGAAGAGAATTTTGAGCTGAGCTGGAGCCACGTGCAAAGGTCTCCCCTCCCTCGGCCCTCACCAGACCGTTTCTGTTGGCATCTCCTCCGAGGGTCACTACCCTCTGGGTGACACCTGGGTCTGTGCTGCCATCTTTAAATAGAATGTGTTGACTCTCTCCCAGGTCACGGGAGGGCCACACACACGCCCTCTTTCCCACCCTGGTCCTCCCAGTTTTTTGTTACATTTGGATATTTTTCTGGGGATCATATTTCAGCCCCGATTTCTAATTCCATCAGTTGTAGGCAAGATCTGTTACTTGTCAAGAAACCCGAGGAAAAGTAAAACCGCCAGCAGGCCCCCGCGCCCCCGTGTCTCTCCGCCTCCCACTGGCTTTCAGCACCCTGCCTACCCAGTGGAGGTTTTACTTTCGAAAAGGTAAGTCATGTCGTTGTGAAGAAACCAAGTGTTTCACAAAATGACAAACTGTGGAAAGTCAGTCTCCATCTCTGATCTGTGGTTTCCCAAATTGCCCATCAGCGGTAATGGCTGTTTCTCGTGCCTTTTCGAATGCTACATTGGACACATTCAGATTATAGCAGAACTTTTACATTATCAAGGTTAATGCCATTTGCATTTTATTCCGTAACTGTAATAACGTTTCCTGAACCCTGCGGAGAGTTTCTGTAAACTGGAAACCGATGAACGGCATTTCGAATGTTTGACTTGTGGATTTATTCCACCCCAGAGCAGAGCAGAGCAGAACGATTGGACTAGGGCGTGCACTCCCATCGCTAAACTCTGCATCCCCAGGACGCGGTGCCAGTGGCCAGGTCAGATGAATTCTATTTTTTACGTGCTATCTGCTGCTCAAAACTACCCCCCACTGTAGTTGGCTTCATGTTTAGATGGTGAGTTACCCACCTGGAAATTAAGAGAAAGTTCCAGGAAGAGCATGGCTTCCCAGATCCTTAGGATGATCCGACTTCTTCATCATCCCCATTGCTGGCTGACCTGACGGGCCCTCTCGGCGTGCCATACGATGGTCCTGTGGTGTCGTCCTGTACTCTGGGAGTTGTTCTGCCTCTCCGCACGTTCCACGTTTTCTTCCCTCTTTCTGGGATTCCATATTTGTTTGTCTGTATACATACCCGTAGGTGACTTTTTCCGGACATGGGAGATAAACGTTCTGGGGTCTTTTATGCCAATGGTGTTTTTACTTCTCACGTGTCACAGGTAGTGTGACTGGATGCCATTCAGAAGTGTAAAGGCGTTGCTGCAACGCCCAGTGGTGCCCAAGAAGTCTCATGTGTGGTGATTCCTATTTGTAACCTGTACTTCCTCTCTGGAAGCCATTGGGACCACTTGCCTTTGCTTGGTGTTCTGGAGGCTGGGTCTGAATACTGACCTTCAGTTTTTCTCCTTCACTGGGTGTGAAGCTTCCTGGTGAACCTTCCCAATCTGAAGACTTAGGTCTGTCTTTAGTTCTAAGATTCTGATAAAGAATATTTTTTTGATCCTTTTCTTATCTCCCTTTTCTCTGTTCTTCTGGGATTCTTTTTTTTTTTTTCTTTCAGTTTTTTATTTATTTTGAGACAGAGAGCGTATGAGTGGGGAATGGACAGAGAGAGAGGGAGACAGAGAATCCCACGAACCATGAGATCACGACCTGAGCTGAAATCAAGAGTCAGACGCGTAACCAACTGAGCCACCCAGGCGTCCCTCCTTCTGGGATTCTTAACTGATGCATGGAGACTTTTTCTCCTTGACTGATCTTTGTCTCTTAAAAGTTCTCTTAGATATGACTTTCCAATAGTTTAACTTTTTATTCTCCTCTGGAAGAATTCTTTGACTTTTCCTCCCTAGTTACCCTATTTTTTAATCTTATTTTAGCATTCATATTTTTACTTTTGAGGTGAAAACTTTTTGAGTCGGTTTTGAAAAAAACCTCTTTTGGATCCATGAGGTTCAGACAACTTCACAAAGTATATATAATTGAAACTTCCTCCCATCCCCCCCTCCATCACAAGGTCTCAAGCTGCAGTTTGGGGAGAGAGTGGAGAGTGAGGGGTCAGTGCTCCATGGGAGATAGGGGACAACAGTGGGGCCAGTGAGGCAGCCCACAGCTGGTCCACAGGGAGTCTTCCCCTTGATTCCTGCTTTTCTTTAAATCCCCTTCTGGCACCTGCTCTCTGCTGGCCTGGAGCTTCTCCCCTGGCCATCTGTTTCTTTTTCTTTTCTTTAAAAATTTTTTTTAATGTTTATTTATTTTTGAGAGAGAGTGAGCGATCAGGGGAGGGGCAGAGAGGGAGGGAGACACAGAATCGGAAGCTCCAGGCTCTGAGCTGTCAGCCCACCGTGGGGCTCGAACCCACAAACTGCGAGATCATGACCTGAGCTGAAGTCGGACGCTTAACTGACTGAGCCACCCAGGCGCCCTGCCCCTGCTTTTTTGAAAAAATTTTTTATTATTATTATTTTTTAATTTATTTTTGAGGCAGAGACAGCATGAGTGGGGAAGGGGTAGAGAGTGAGGGAGACACAGAATCCGAAGCAGGCTCCAGGCTCTAGGCTCTGAGCTGTTCGCACAGAGCCTGATGCGGGGCTCGAACCCATGAACTGTGACATCATGACCTCAGCCGACGTTGGACGCTTAACCGACTGAGCCACCCAGGCATCGCATTTTTTAAACATTTTTAAAATTTATTTTTATTTTTTAATTGGCCATCTCCCTTTCTGATATAGGGCTACGCATACCCCATCCTGACGACCTATCTGCCTTCTGGTTTCTAGAAACTCCTCAAAATCTCTGGTTTGCTGATGTTCCCCTCTGCTTCCATTTTTGGGAATTTTAGGTTATGAGTTTATTTCCTTTTGTACTTCTCTACTGTCATTTAAGTGGGATTTTCTGAGAAGTGACAATTAAGTGGGACCTGGAGAGCCAATGTAGGATTTTAATCAGGAGTTTGACATGGTCAGGTTTGCATTATAAAACAGTCACTGTGGCGGACCGCAAGGGGGAAGGGCAGGAGGGGTCAAGAGTACATAGGGTTGCCAGTTGTCATCAAGGTGTGAAGGAAGAAAGCATGGCCAGGGCCATGAGGCCATGTTGTTGGAGGCAGAGTCAAGATATTTGATATGCGTAAACTCTGTTTTTTTTAAACGTTTATTTATTTATTTTTTTTTGAGACAGAGACAGAGCATGAACGGGGGAGGGTCGGAGAGAGAGGGAGACACAGAATCCGAAACAGGCTCCAGGCTCTGAGCAGTCAGCACAGAGCCCGACGCGGGGCTCGAACTCACGGACCGCGAGATCGTGACCTGAGCCGAAGTTGGACGCCCAACCGACTGAGCCACCCAGGCGCCCCGATATGCATAAACTCTGAATGTCTGCACCGGGGGAGGTTGATGTCTGATGCCAGCCAAAGGGTCTGACAGAGTTCGGGGCAGAGGGGCCATAGGTGAAGCTCCACAGCCCAGAGACGAGGACAGGAGAGAACCCTAAGAACCAAATATGGGCCCTGGGACCACAGTCAGCGAACAAGGACCAAAGACGTGGCTCGTCAGGGCCAGGCAGGGTGGGACTTAGGGTGTGAAATAAGCAGTCAGCCTGTGTCTGTGCCCATTGTGTCTGTATTGACACCACAAGTTGAGTGAGGTGTTGTGACTAGAGGCTGGGGTCTTTGGGGACAGGCTTAAGAGGACTTGCTGACTTGGTTGGATGTTAGGCATGAGGGAAGCGGGAGGAGTCCAAGGTGACTCCCGAGATTCCTGGGCAGCCAGGTGGCACCGTCCCCCCAAACATGGGGGCTTTGGGAAGGCGTTGCATGGGTTGTGGTTAAGGTGCCTGCAGGTTGAACAATAACAGTAGGTGGTTGAGTTTGGAGCTTGGAGAGTTTGGGCTGGGTGGTCCTTCCACCTGGCTCTGGACACACGTCTGCCTGCTTCCTGGGAGCCCAGCAAGGTTCTTACTCCCAGCCTCGTGCATGGCAGCCTCTTGGTCTGCAGGCTCCTTCCGTCCACTAAACATATTCAGGCTTCTTTCCCCTCTCTGAGCCTCACCTTCTTGGTTTACTGCCTGTTTTGCTCCGGTCCTACCACCCACAAACTTCCGGGAGCAGCTTTTTGTATATGACGTCTTGATTTCCAATGCTGATTTCAATACCACTGCCAAACCTGCTGTTTTTTTTTGTTTTTTTTTTTAATTAAAAAAGTTTAAGTCAATTAATTTTTACTTAAGGGATTTTATATGTGATTCCTTCCACTGCCAATCACCTTAGTTCCTCCAAAGTCAGAATTCTAACCTTCAAAATAGCCCTTTTAGAATGCACTTTTGTTCAATCCACAGCTGTCCCTGTCAGTCCATAATTCTTGGCTTGGGCTTCTTTGATCTCCATTTGAATATGGACATAATTCACAACTTCCCCTCCTGTAATCTTTGGGATCCACTTTCTTTAGGGCCACGTGTAGGTTCGGAGTAGATGGATCTGTCTGGTTCTCAATTTCAGACACCCTCTAAACACGAATAATTTCCAATCCTATTCACCCCTACACTCTCATGCCCTCGAGCTGTACAGATTGTTGGTACATGCCAATACCTGAGATTTCAAAAATGTGACTGGTAGGGGGTGCCTGGGTGGCTCAGTCAGTTAAACATCTGACTTTGGTTCAGGTCACGATCTCGCAGTTTGTGAGTTCGAGCCCCACATCGGGCTCTGTGCTGACAGCTCAGAGCCTGGAGCCTGCTTCAGATTCTGTGTCTCCCTCTTTCTTTGCCCCTCCTGCGCTCACACTATGTCTCTCTCAAAAATTAAAAAAAATAAAAAAATTTTAAAAAATGTGCTGTTAGATCTTTCATAATTTTATTATTTTTTCTTTTTTTTTTTCAACGTTTATTTTTTTTTATTTTTTTTTTATTTTTGGGACAGAGAGAGACAGAGCATGAATGGGGGAGGGTCAGAGAGAGAGGGAGACACAGAATCGGAAACAGGCTCCAGGCTCCGAGCCATCAGCCCAGAGCCCGACGCGGGGCTCGAACTCACGGACTGCGAGATCGTGACCTGGCTGAAGTCGGACGCTTAACCGACTGCGCCACCCAGGCGCCCCAGATCTTTCATAATTTTAGATGATCGAGGTCCTGGAGTTCTTTCCCTCAGTTCTAACACACAGTTCTGTGAATAAAGGAAACCACATGTATGCTCTAGAGTGATGTAGGTCTGCAGAATAAATCCCCTCGGGATAGACCTCAACTGCTTTATTTTTTCTAACGTAGAGAATTATAAAGCTTTATTGAAAGACATTAAAGAACAGGTCCTGTCAGGGCGCCTGGGTGGCGCAGTTGGTTAAGTGCCCCCCTTCGGCTCAGGTCATGATCTTGCAGCTCGTGGGTTCAAGCCCTGCGTTGGACTGTGTGCTGACAGCTCAGAGCCTGGAGCCTGCTCTGTATTCTGTGTCTCCCTTCCTCTCTGCCCCTCCCCCGCTCGCACTCTGTCTCTCTCTCTGTCTCTCTCTCTCTCTCAAAAATAAACATTAAAAAAAAAAATTAAAAAGAACAGGTCCTGTCATTTACACTTCTGAAATCAGTCCCCAATCACTTCTCTTTGGTCTTGTCTCTACTTCTACCCTGTTCCAGGAAAATCCTGTCTGGTCTCTCTGCATCTGTGCTCACCCTGTTAGCCCATTCTTCATATATAACAGTAGTCTTTCTAAAATGAAAACCTGATGGCACCTCCTTTTGTTTTTGTAATATTCCCAGTGCTTTAGGATAAGGGCCCAGCTCTCTTGACATTATGTCTGTTTCAGCCCATCACACGAGAGGGCAAGCGATCTCAGTGTGTCCCATTATTGGGTTGCTAAATCTCATCACTGGGTTACAGCTGGTTGTCTGCCGGGGCTTGTCACTGTAAGGGTATGTTTTCATAGCCCGGGTTCATTGAGGATTCTTGCCTGAGTACGTTATTACCATGTAAAATGGTAATTTTCTTTCTTTTCATTCCTTCCACCTTTATTGGTTGGCATTCTTCGTAAAGAAGAGTTTTGCCTTTTCTCTGCTCTTCCTTAAATTATTTTTTTAAAATCTCAGTATGGACTTATGGAATATTATTTTCATTCAATGTGTTATCATCCATTTGTGTTTTTCGTTTTGAGGCCCAGAATTGGCCAGTGGGAGCCCATTCAAATTCACTTCTGTAAGCGTTCTCATCAATTTTGTGAGCACTTCTTACTTCCTGCCACAGAAAGATTTTTCAAGCGCACATTTTATTTTCCACCTTTAGATCAGCCATTTTTCCAAGGAGCCCTGTTTCCTTTTCAGTGGAGAATGGTATGGGTCCGTGTGCTCATTGCTACTCGAGTGTCCTTTTTTCTAGGCCCTCACAATGAACAGAACTAGGAGATTTTCTTTTTTTTTAATAATGAGTTGAAGACCTCTTGCTTACAGTGGAACGCCATCTAATTAATGAGTAGGAATGCTTGAGTTAAGTCATCATTTGGCAACAATCATAGTAATAACCCGTTCGGGCAAGAATCATCAATAGGTGCTAAAACTCATTGGTGAAAGTCTGATGAGAAGCAAGATATTTAAAGTCTCGGAGTATCTGTTACAAGATATCTACTAATTACAAAGGGAAAAATAGTTACAGTGGAGAAATCTGGCAGACACCATGATAACCGGGTGATCCAAGTTGACCTCATCGGTAATGGGACACATCGATAATACGTGCCTCCTGATGTTCTGACGGTTTGTGTATAGAGAGGCCGATGCTTTTGACAAATAATGTTGTATCTGAAGCAGTGTGTTTTAACCCTAGCCATGGGAGAGGAGACAAGGTATTTTTTTATTCTCTTGTTCGGCAGGGGCCCTTTCTCTTAGGGACTCTTATTTCACTTGAAAATCAGAGTCTGGAGCCCAGCAACCATGATCTGTCCCTGGGTCACACCCGATACGTGAAACCATAATAGGAGACTCACCAAAAAACAGCCTCAAAGATGAACTCTGGGAGACCTGGTCCTGGTCTCCATCTTTAATCTCAGTGGGTTTAATCGCTATCAGACCATTCTGGACTGTCTCCTTGCCATAGTAAGCTGGTGGGGAAAACTTTCTTTTCTGCCACCCATACTCATCGTCCGTTGTTCTTGGGCGACTGAGAAGGTCACCTGGCATCCTTTCTGACCACCTTTACGTGTGGCAGTGGTCTCAGCTCAGGCCCCAGTCAGGTCCACCGCTGGGATTCAGATACGTCTGAACTTGTTAGAGTAGAGGAGAATCCCCTCCCCATCCCTGCCAGGAGCCAGAGTAGCTGAGGGCCCCAGCCTCATCAGAAGCGCACAGCCTGAAGGTAAGCTCTGGTGACCATAGCCTGTTATCTGCTGGGTAGGCAGGCACTGTCCTTTTGTCAGCCTGCCCTGTACACTACAGCCAGGACCATCCCAGACCGTGACCGCGGGGACAAGGCAGATGGCCCTCAATACATTTACCGTAAATGGTAAATGAGAGACCTTCTTCCCACTCCCAGACCTGAAGTTCATATAAACAGAACCAAATAGCGTCTCTTCTTTCTGTGTAAGAATGGTTTTATCTGTTTTTTCAAATGTTTCATAGAATTCATTTGTGGAGTCATCCGGGTCTTAAGTTTTCTTTGTGGGAAGGTTTTTGGCTAGGTATTCTATTTCTTGACTAGATACAGTGCTACTCAAATTCTCTTTCTGTCCATGACAACTTGAAAACAGAAATTTTTTATGTTTATTTATTTTTGAGATAGAGACAGAGTACGAGTGGGGGAGGGACAGAGAGGTGGGGGGAGGGAGGGAGACACAGAATCTGAAGCAGTCTCCAGGCTCTGAGCTGCTAGCGCAGAGTCTGACACGGGGGCTCGAACCCACGAACTGTGAGATCATGACCTGAGCTAAAGTCAGACGCTCAACTGACTGAGCCACCCAGGTGCCCCTTTAAATTTTTTTTTTTTTTATGTTTCCGTCCATGACAACTTTTTAAAAACCTTTTTAGTTTGGTACCATGAGAAATCTGAAAAACGGAAGCAACTACTCAGCGTAAAGATTTCCCTCTTTTACAAGACGGCCTCTTGTGAACTAGAAGCTGAAGCTCAAGACTGTTCACATGCTCCCCCGCCCCGTGCCTTGTTTTGTTTAGAGCTACCAAGTGGGTGTTAAAACACGTAATATGTGATTAAGAAGCCAGAGTTCTGTTCTCTTCTTATAAATTCAGGCTTCTATTCAGCACTTGTGTGCCAGGCCCATTATTGGTGTTTTGGATTCAACAGCGAACGAAACAGGCTTGCCATTGCGCATGCTTCCGCGGGAGGAGACAGCAAACAGGGCTTCGTGGGAGGTATTTGGGGAGGGGTGCCGTGGGAACCCGGAGGTGCCCGGGGAGCACAGCAGTGGACTTCGGTCCACACTGGTCTGCTTCTGTGCGAATTTCCGCAGCGTGAGCTCCGGTACGTGTCACAGGTGAAGAGGGAAGCGTGCTGGCTCGGGGCACACTGCCTTGGTTCATCTATGGATTCTTCCAGGAAAAAGGAGTTGGGATGGGGGAGTAGTCTCGTGGTTCAGCAGAAGAGGAAAAAGCCCTCCGTTTGACTGCTGTGTTGCCCGAGCCCCTGTGGGCTCCCAGGAATGGGGAGGAATAAAAAAACAAACGGTGCCTGTATCTGGGCCTGCTTCCTCAGAAAGCCACATCCCAGCCTGTGGTCCTGGCGTGGCTGGCCGCCCTGCCCACCGTGCCCACTTCATCACAGCCCCTCGGCTCACAACAGCTCTTTCATCTGCGTTGTCTGGGCACTTACTGACCTCGCTCTCATTAAAGTTTCGCCAGAATTTCTACTAGATTTTTGGGTTGCGTTTTAATATTCATTGTGGCAGCCTCTAGCTCCGCTGAACTGCCTGCCCAGGTGATCTGAGTTAAGTTGTCTAGTTAGGAAATTGTGTAGGTTTTGAGGGGTCTGCCCTAAGCCCGTTTTTACAGGAAGTCCTGTCATTACTCGTGTGCACCTTTAGAGAATATGAGGTTTTCTAAAACTAGATTATTTACACGCTTTAAAGCAGAAATGTTTGTCCTACAGAGGAGTACAATTTGTGAGCCAAACAGAATATAAAGAAAAAAGTCCCTAAGCAAACAGGAAACGATTCAAGAAACAGCAGCAGAACTCCATATGCATTCACTTAAGAGATCTGTATTCGTAAAGTGTTCTGAACGCATTGTATCTGCTGAAGGTCCCAGCAGCATGGACGGTAGTTTCTGCAGACACTTTTATCCTCATTTTTTTCTTTTTTAAAGATCTTTATTAAAAAAATTTTTTTTTAATATTTATTTTCTTTTTGAGAGAGACAGAGACAGAGGGCAAGCAGGGAAGGGGCACAGAGAGAGGGAGACACAGAATCCTAAGCAGACTCCAGGCTCCATGCTGTCAGCACAGAGCCTGACATGGGGCTTGAACTCACAAACCATGAGATCATGACCTGAGCCTAAGTCAGACACTTAACTGACTGAGCCATCCAGGCACCCCCTCCCCAATTTTTTTTAATGTTTATTTTTGAGGGGGGGTGCAGAGAGCAAGGTAGACAATCCAAAGCAGGCTCCAGGCCCTGAGCTGTCAACAGAGAGCCCAACACGGGGCTCAAACCCACAAACCATGAGATTATGACCTGAGCTGAAGTTGGACACTTAACCGACTTAACCGACACTTAAGCCACCCAGGCACCCCTAAAGCTTTTAAGTAAGCTCTACACCCGACATGGGGCTCAAACTCAGGACCCAGAGATCAAGAGTCACACGCTCCGGTGACTAAGCGAGCCAGTTGCCCCAGTGTCATTTTTTGATGCCAGAGCACAGATGCTGCACAGCCCCCGGGCCACTGCCCGGGGTAGCTGCCCTCGGGCATGTGCTGAACTAGGAGCTCCTGAGAGCTGGGCACTCTGATCTCTGAGACCAAGAAGGTGGCCTGATTTGAGCCAAGGCTGCAGAGCCAGAGAGGGAGGAGACCCTGCCCCAGAAATAGGCCAGCACTTGTTATGCGGCACTTGGCGATTCCTCTTTCGTTATGTAACCTCAGCGTCCACACTGTTCCCTTTGTTGATTCCCCCCATGTGACTGTTTTCCTATCAATCTCCTTAGCTAATGAGCCCCTTCTATGGAGAGCGGGTGGATCACAGCACTGCTTCGTGCACAGCAGTGCATTTCCCAGAACGTGGACTTGCCCAGAACACCCTTTTTGTGTGGGATACAATTGTTCCTGCTTGTTTGGAATAATAAAGCTGCTTATGCTTCCTTTATTCATCTCTTCATCGCCTTTTATTTACACCTCCTGTGTTTGGGGCAGACGTCCGGCTTTGCGGCCCTTACTACTGTGTTCGGGGCCCTCCGTGGCAGAGCAGAGACCAGCATAGGGGCAGATGCAGGAAAACACTTGGCCCCTGCCTTTCAGGAATGTTTTGGGGACATACGCATACACACACACACACACACACACACACACACACACACACACAGGAGGATGAAATCTGCAAGCAAGAGGTGGGGCCAAGGAAGGAGGCCAGCATTTAGGAAAAGGATGGGGGCCCAGATGGAAGGAGATGAGAAGACAGGGCAGGAGGCTGCTAGAGCCTTCGTGAATGCCAGAGACCCCGGAGGTCATCCCTTCCAGCATCCTGCCCAGTGCAGGGACACCTGTCTGCTTTCTCCAACATCTCTATCTCCCACCTGGGCCCAGGCACAGGCCTCATGGATACTGTTGTGCCATTATAGGTACTGGAGCCCCAGCGCTAAAATTGCTTTCATTTCTGGAGCCCACGCTGCTCCTGTGGGCCTGGCTGTGTCCTCCAACAGAATACAGGAAGTCTCTTTGCTGCCTTTTAAGGACTGCTTCCCAAGAAAGTAGCAGGGCCCCCATCCTTCAAGTCTTTAATTCCCATGTGGCTGGCTCCACAGGGGAGGCTCCCTGGACCCAGAGAGCAGCTCTGGCAGGGGAGAAGGTGAAGCAGCAGACCCACGGCTGGCTGCACCCATGGTGGGCCCGTGGCTGAGGGACCAGTGGAGGCGGGAGCTGGGATCTGTGGAGGAGTTGTATGTTCCCGAGCAGGAAAACGACTCCCTTTGGCAAAATTGGAGTCAGGTTTGTTTGAGTTTGTGTCCTGACTGCAGTCAGGGGCAGAGGCCAATCACGTAACCTCTCAGAGCCTCAGTGTCTGCATCTGTAAACAGGAGAGAGAGCAGCCCTGACCTCGGAGGCCTGGTCTGAGTGGGATGGGTCGGGCGGGCTGTGCGGAGGCGGCGCTTAGACAGCAGAGGCTCCGTGTTACTGCGGTTCTGTACGGCTGGGGGAGGGGGCCTGTAGGTACACGTCTCCAAAACCTAGCGTTGGCTCGTGTGGTTCAAAGGCTGCCAGAATGTTCCCATTCTATCTACCAGTTGGGAGGAAGTGAGGAAGGAAGAGTTGTCTTAGATTAAGTGGGAATGATGGGGCGCCTGGGTGGCCCAGTCGGTTAAGCATCTGATCTCACGGTTTGTGAGTTTGAGCCCGTCAGGCTCTCTGCTGTCAGCATGGAGCCGACTTTGGATCCTCTTTCTCCCTCTCTCTCTGCCCCTCCCCAACTTGTGTGCCCACCCTCTCTCTCTCTCTCTCTCTCTCTCTCTCTCTCAAACAAATAAATGTTTTTAAAAAGACAGGAATGATAAACTTTTTTTTTCTACTTTAGAGTTTCAAGTGCCATTGGCATATTAAAGATGAAAAGGGAGACGTGGCTTCAGTGTCAGCTTTAGCCAAGTATTTAGCCCAGCCAATTAACAATAATTCAGTTAATTTTCTTTTTTTTTTTTTTTAACACTTTGTTTATTTATTTTGAGAGAGGCAGAGAGAATTCCAAGCAGATTCTGCACTATCAGCACAGAGGTGGGGCTCGAAGTCACAAACTGTGAAATCATGACCTGAGCTGAAACCAAGAGTCAGACACTTAACCAACTGAGCCACCCAGGCGCCCCTAATTGTTAATTTTCAACCCCACAATGCTCTCTACATTCCCTGGCTGACTAGACCCAAAGTCCCACCTCGCCTTCCCAAGCACTGTGCTCTCTGGGTCACCACCGCACCCCTATTTCTTTGACCTCTTCTCTGAACGTTCCCTTGGCCACCTGGCCTTGACCCAGATCTGCATCCCCAAGGACACGGTTTCCCCTATTTCTGCTTACACCTAGACCTCAGGTGGGGACTTGGGCTTGAGCTTTCTCTTGGTTCTCTCCACTCTCCTTTCCAGGGTAGACATGGAACTTTGGTGTTTCGCATGTCCAGACACACTGCCCCTGTCCTCTCCCCACCCTGCTGCCACCCCCCCTGCTCCCCTTATTCGTGCCAACCGCACCACCCACCCGCACCCTGGTCTCAAGTCTTTGGTCTCCTCAGTCTTTCTCTCTCTCCTTTGGTCTCCCGATTCCACGATGCAGCCTGTATCTCATCAACAACAGTTGTTGTACCACGGTTAACCACTGTTAAAGCCACAGTGGCCACCATCCCGCCATATTTTTTTTGTTTAAAAAAAATTTGTTTCAGTGTTTATTTATTTTTGAGACAGAGAGAGACAGAGCATGAGCAGGGGAGGCGCAGAGAGAAAGGGAGACACAGAATCCGAAGCAGGCTCCGGGCTCCGAGCTGTCAGCACAGAGCCCGATGTGGAGCTCAAACTCGTCAACTGTGAGATCATGACCTGAGCTGAAGTCAGATGCTCAACCGACTGAGCCACCCAGGTGCCCCCTGCCGCACTCTCTTCGCCACATTTTTCTAGTGAGCTCCTGCTTCCACTCCCGAGACCACTCAAGGACCCTAGCCATGCCCTCACCCTTAGGGAGTGACTTTTCTTCCCGAGCATCTTAGGGGACAGCAGCTCTCAAAAGGGCTGCTGCCCCTGCCTTTTGACCACCCAGCCCTCCCCTCCTGCGCTGTCCCTGTTGTCCTTACTTGAGCCACAGCAGAGAAGTGTCCCTTCACATGTGCACTGGACCCACACCCTCCAACCTCCTCAGGTTCGTAGCTCCCTAATAATCTTGCCTTTTCCCTCCATCTTCTCTCTCTACTGACTGTCTTCATCAGGATACTGACATCCACTGTTTTCTTGATGTTCATCTCCTTGCAACCCATCTTCCCTTCTTTCCTTCTTGCTTCCCTAAAATTCAGTCTCCATACCATGAGCTTTATAAAACGTAAGTTACTACCATTCCCACTTAAAAGCCTTCAACAGCTTCCCAAGGCATTTGGAATATCAAAATCGAGTTTCCTTCCCATGGCCTGTGGCTGGCCCTGCCCGGTCTTTGGTCACTCACATTTCCTTTTGCTTCTTTAGGAAAGTGAAATCCTTTCCTGTCCGAAAGCCTTATTCCATTCTCTCTGCCTGGAATGCTCTTCTCCCCACTCTTCAAATTTTTTACTCCTTTGAAACCTTTAGCTCTGCTTAAGAAGCCTTCCCTGACATCCTATGTCCACAGTCTTCCTGTTTTTCTCTTATCTGCATCCTATTCATTTTGGTTTGGCCAAACTCATTCTGATTTGTAATTACACATCTGCGTGTTTACTTGTTTACTTTCTGTCTCTTTCGTTAGCTTTACAACCCACGAGGGCTATGATTATGTTTCCAGTGACAGCAGAGTGCTTGGTACAAAGAAAGAACTCTGCATGAAATAACAGGGAAGAGAGGCTGTGTCTGGGGGTTCACAAAGTGGTGACCAGCTGCTCCCCTGATGGAATCTTCTGCTTCTCCTTATCTAAGCCAATTTAGCATAAAAGTAGTTTGTCACGGGCATCTGGGTGGCTCAGTCAGTTGAGCGTCAGACTCTTGATTCTGGCTCAGGTCATGGTTTCACAGTTTGTGCGTTCAAGCCCCACGCAAGGCTCTGTGCTGGAGGTCTAGAGCCTGCTTGGGATTCTCTCTCTAGTCCTCTCTCTGCCCCTCCCCTGCTTGCGCTCTCTCTGAAAAATAAACATTTATAAAAAAGGTAGTTTTTCACATTTGCAGCATCCAGCAGCTTTGTGAATTCCAGTTTTGTTTTGAACTCTAGTGGGAAGCCACCCCGTGATCCCTCCATGTACAGAATACTCGGTGTCTAATATTGCTTTAAAAAATGTCAAGTACAACAGCAGTGTAATATGGTGCAAGGTACACAGGCTTGAGAGTCCTGACCTAGCTTTGCTCTTTGGTTCTCATATTGCTTTTGTCACTCACAGACTTTGTATCTGTTTCCTCATTTGTAAAACGAGAGAACTTTGATTAGAAGAGAGAAGAGTCCCTTCCAGTTCGTATGCTTTTGGCTGCAGGTTACCAGTAGCTTCAGAAATCGACCTTTAATGATCTCTTAAGTAGAACGTGGAGCCATAGCCATGATGGTTCTGGGGTTTCTTTCCTTCTGCTTTGCCATTTGCTTTGTCTCCAGGCCAGCCCGCGTGGTCGTAAGACAGTTGCTGCAGCTGTAGGCACCACAGCCTCCCGTAAGAGCATCAAGAGCAGAAAGGGATGGGCGTGGGGAAGGGCTCTCCTCATGGGTCCCCCTCCTTTCATCAAGAAGTAAACATCTTTCCCGGAAGTACCCTCGCAGACTTTTTGTCTCATTGACCGAACCACCTCATTTAGCCCCCCTAGACCATCACCTACAAGAGGATTTGCTTAGCCAATATACAGTTCATCCCGGCTCAGGACTAGCCTATATTCAACAATACTTGATTAAATACAGTTGAGTCCTGTGAACAACAAAAGAGAACGGGCAGGACTGTTGATCTCTGAGGACCTGCCTCATAAATCTAAATTCCTGTGATTCTAAGTGCCTGGCTTTTAGGGAGGCTGCCTTGTTATCCTGCAGAGACTAATAGATTCTCTGGTGAGGTAATGGACAGGAATAACATTTTTGTAAGGAATGGCTGTACATTCCTGAATGAGGAAGGGAACAGAAAGGGTTTAGAAATAGATGGATTTCTTGGCTAAGGAAAATTCAGTGAGCAACTGAGCCCAGCAGGTCGTTTGTAGTAAAAGCCCCACAACTGAGCTGCCAATTGCTGAGAGCTGCCCTTCTTGGGAGCAGAAAAGATTAGGGATCATGGTCACTTACCAGTCAAGGTCTCTGTTAACTTCCTCAACAAACGGTACTGGTTCTCCTGCCTGTCCAGGCCATAGCATCAGGTATTCCTAAGTAGAATCTTCTTTTAAACTGATTTGACAACAAATCAGATATGTATTCATAATGGCCATATTATTAAGAACCCACTATACATGTCAAACACCGTGCTAGGTCCTGGGATACCAATACAAAGGGACAAGGTCCTAGTCCTCAGGAGGTTGACATTCTAGTTGAGGGGAAAACACACATAACAGATAAACAAGCTGTATGCCAGGTGTGTGTCTGGGGCCAGAGAGTGGGAGTGGCCATGTCAGCCTGACAGGTGATCAGGACAGGAGGTGAGCCTTGAAATAGGAACAGGTGTTTCATCGGTGTTGCGAGCAGCATGGGCCAGGAGGGAGCCGCTGGCTAGGAATGGCAGGCACTGGGTAGGTGGGGCTGAGGCCTGGAGGGTTCTGTGGGTCATGCTGAGAAGTATAGGCTTTATACTGCAGGCACAGGAAATTGGACACTTCCCGTAGACAGGTCTTAAGGTAATGTGTATCGAATTAGTTCCCCATTTTCTTCCTAGAGGTTAAGGAAGGATTTTCTTTCATTTCCTCAATATATTACATTGAATACGTATTATTGATCAATTATTAATAGCCAACTTTATAGCTTTGCTGTTAGCCATATGTGGACTAGTTCATGGCAGAATGCCTACATTGTGTATTGTGATTTCTCGCAATTTTAAGTAAGATTTTAAAGGTTTAAAATTACTAAGAGTGATTTCATATTTGCTAAGTTATTTCCCAGTTTTTATCCACTTTGCTGCTAACAGAGAGAGGGGCATCACCAGAAGTGTTGTTCTCTAACAGTTTCCAGAGGTATTCAGGGAGGATTCTTCCCATCGTCTGGGACAGATCTCTCGTGTATTTGTGGGGGACCAGAAGGATTCTTGCCCAGAGCCACCAAGGAGTGGTGACTCCTGGGGGCTCCAATTCTCACTTCCTCAACTTTAGTTCAGATGGCACCTTACTGATGAAGCTGCCTTGGAACATCCTCTCGAAAACCACAGTCCCTGCCAGTCTTGGTCTTCCTTACTCTGCTTTTTCTCTTTTCCCACCACACCTCTCCTTCTAACATATCATACAACTTACTGATATACGTTTGTTGTTCGTTATAAGTCGTTCCCCCACCCCCCCCCCACCACCCACTAGAATGTAAGCTTTTGAAAAGCATGGATCTTGTGTGTTCTGTTTACTGACGTAGCTCACCACTTCGAGCAGCGCCTTATAGAAGACCTGTGCTCCTAAGTCGGTATGTGGGTAATTAGAAAGCACCCTCTGAGACTTCTCCCACTTCCCACCGACCGTTGTGGCCAACAGAGATGAGCTAGTAAGTCAAGAATGAAAATCTTATTGAGCTTGTTAGAGCAAAACTGTTCATACTGATTTTGCGGGTTTCATGTTCAGGGTAAAAGGCTGTGGTGCCCTTTGAGGGTGAACCTGAAAGGTTGTCATGGGGAAAGACCATGGAACAAAAGCAGAGGTGGGGGTCTTGGACTCTGGTTACAGAGTACTGCAAGCTGACGATAACAGATGATGTTCTTTTGAACAGGTATAAGAGTTTGGTCACTGGGCCCCGAGCGAGAGGAGTCATTGCTGGCCTCTGGGTCCTTGCCTTTGGCATCGGACTGACTCCATTCCTGGGGTGGAACAGTAAAGACAGTGCCATCAACAACTGCACGGAACCCTGGGATGGAGCCACAAACGAAAGCTGTTGCCTCGTGAAGTGTCTTTTTGAGAATGTGGTCCCCATGAGCTACATGGTCTATTTCAACTTCTTTGGGTGTGTCCTGCCCCCACTGCTCATTATGCTGGTGATCTACATCAATATCTTCATGGTGGCCTGCAAGCAGCTTCAGCGCACTGAGCTGATGGACCACTCAAGGACCATCATCCAGCGGGAGATCCATGCAGCCAAGTCCCTGGCCATGATCGTTGGGATTTTTGCTCTGTGCTGGTTGCCGGTACACGCCATCAACTGTGTCACTCTTTTCCAGCCAGCTCGGGCTAAGGATAAGCCCAAGTGGGCAATGAACATGGCCATTCTCCTGTCACATGCCAACTCGGTTGTCAATCCCATCGTCTATGCCTATCGGAACCGAGACTTCCGCTATACTTTTCACAAAATCATCTCCAGGTATGTTCTTTGCCAGACAGATGTCCTCAAGAGTGGGAATGGGCAGGCAGGGGTGCAGCCTGCTCTCGATGTGGGCCTATGACCTAGGTCCTGGCCTCTTTAAGAAGGCATAAATTCACAATAAAGGGACAGACAGGACGTGACCAGCTGATTCCCATTGTTAAAGACAGCTACACCTTGTAAGCATATGGGCTGCCTCTTTTAAGTACTCCCCTGGAGTCACCACATACCTAGCTAATATGTACATGTTATTAGTAGGCTCCAAAGGCTCACAAATGTATTTATGGTTCTTTCTGGATGCTCCCACTGTGTGGATGATGCTGATAGCTTGAATGGATTATAAAAGACTTCTTTTTTTTTTAAGAGTCTGCCTCTTTTTTGGTAGAAAATGAAACTATTTTACTGTGAAACACTGTGAACTATTGTAATACAAATATTTTTTAATTTAGAAGCAATGGAAAAACAAAAGTTGGACATACTAAAAATACATACTTATTCCTAGGAAGGTGACCAGGAAAATTAAAAGTTTAATTCTTCAGTCAAGAAACTGCTGTATTTATTTGGGGACATGACACTCGAATAAGTTCTGAAGTAGAATATCAGATAACAATTTTCCTAACATTCTTCTCCGCATACTGCAAAGCCATACCCTAGAGGAAGAAACTGGAGAAATGGGATGGATCCCTCCTCTTCCAGACTGCATCTTCCCCTTCTAGAGTTAGGCAGTGATTTTTAGTTCTCTACCAAGCTGACGTTTGGCCAAGTTGCTGGAGCCCAAGTGTGAAAATTTTAATAAGTAAAATCCTAGAACTGTGTATGTGTATGACATGAAATAAAAATAAAACTTAAAAAACAAGCTCAGGGTGCTGAATCTACCTTCTATTCTTTGTTCTGAAGACTGCTTAAAGGGAGAAGTTTATACCCAGCCCAAGCTTCCCAAGTAGGAAAGTCCTGACAGCTTTTGTGTGCTGCGCCTCCACGGAACCCAAGGCTCTGGCCACCAGAGAACGCTGCACAGCCTGTGAGCCGGTCACACGGCTCTCCAGCACCTGCACCTCGTGTTTCCTGGGCCGTAAAGTCTCTCCCCTCTGTGTGTTCACTGCTGTAATATCTGCACAAGGACGCTGCAGGTGTGCAAGCCCCGCAGAGAGCATGCCTGGCCTTCCAGGCTCCCGTTCTGGCCATGAATGGCTTTCCTTAGGAAGTTCTTCTGGGCTGAGGTGGCCTCATCTTCACTGCCATCTGTCCTTACCCCTCACTCTCTTGGGGTCCAGACGAGTCCCATCTCCCTCCCTTCTAAAACTCTTCTCTTGGAGTCTCTTTTGCGTTTTCTTGTTCAGACTGGAAATCCCTAGTGGTTTCTCTACTTCCTTCAGGGCATGACTTTCAGTCTCTTCCTTCATTTGGCTTCTTATAAAGCTCAGAAACGCACGCAGAACAAAACCAGCCCTTTCCTTGCTTCAGATACACCTTTCTAACAATACAGCTTATGTAAGCTTTTTTGGCAACACCACCGGGAGCTGAAGCTCAGTGAAACTAAAACCCCGGAGTCTTTTTATAGTTGCTGCTGCTTAGCCATAGCTCTGCTCTGCTCTTTTGTTGCTGCAGGGTGATTCCCTGGACCCAAAGAAAAGAAGTAACACTTAACTCATCTAAACTTTTTCTTACCAGTTTCATCTACCATTCCAACCTCTTAAAAATTACTAAGTACTTCAGTAACTTAATCTAATTGCAGACAGGGTGTGATAGACATTAGGGTTTGTTTGAGTCTAAAATGCTTGATTCCACCTCAGAAATGTATCCAAGGGCCTCACAGGCGGGTTCTGATTTTCCACAAGAACTGTACAGAACTTCAAACCATACACACATCCTGGGTTGCAACTCACAGTCTCTTGTCCAGGAGGGAAGAGGGACAGTAACAAGAAGTCTCCAGAAGATTATTTCACCTCTCTTCCACGTGAACCACGTGTTTCCTGGTGGGACTTCTATTTTGAAAGATAATGATGCTTAATTTATACCTTTTATGCTTTTTGTTTCTTCTCTGCGAATAATATGTCTGTCAGTTGCTTGTCAGAGACCTTCAGCTGTCGGCAGGTTCCTGTCACCTGGCTAAGATAAACTGCCAAGAGATGCTTGCACTGGAATACAAAACACACTTCTGTTACTCGGCAGGGCCGAGATAACCAAGACCTGTCACTAAATTTAGTAGGAAAGGAGTGGGCACACAGATTAAAGACTTGCTGCCTAAAAACTGCAGAAAAAGGTGACACAAATGTATTCTTTTCTGGAAATCAGAGGGGATAAAGGAAGTTTTACTTTGCCTGTTGTTTTGGGAAAGTTTAGGCCCAGCTGGCACAGGGTGTATCACCCACAGTGAGAAGCAAGACAGGCCCCTCATTGCAGTCTTTGGCTCTGCCTCTTTCTTCCGGCCTTCAGAAAGCTATTCGCAGCGATGGCGAACGTTCCTTGACTTACTGTGTTGCTCAGTGCTTCCCACAGACTGTCTCACTTAAATCTGTCAGCTACCCCATGAGGACAGGTCTTATCCCCATTCTACCCATGTGCCCAGAGTCTACGCTCCCTTAACCACTGTGCTGTACTACGGGGGAGGGTGGTGAGCAGAACCCTCACAGACAGCAGCCTGTGGGGAAGTGCTGCGCCTTATGTCACAGAACACACAGCTTAGATATTGCAGGGGCCCTAATTTAATCCTGTCATTTTACAGGTGAAACAAACTTAGGGCACATCAGCTGCAAATGCGGCCTTTCAACAATGAGATGCCCAACTTCCCACCGCCATTCCCAAGATGTTTACAAAGTTAACAGTGTAAAAGAAAGGGGAAGAATGGAGTGGATACTATAATTTTCCTTGGGAAGACTGACAAAATAGCTACCTGCTTTTAGGTGGGTAATGCTGTTCTCCTGTGGAACAGGGAGTTGTGTGAGTATGTCTTGCTCCTGCTTGGTGCTCTGGGCTCCTGTGACATCGGCAGAAATATCAATGTGCTCTCCTGCCCCGTGGTGAAAATCAAGTATGGCTAAGTGCCAGGCTGTCTTATGGGTGTAGTGGGAAGAAATACCTCGTAGCTGAGTTGGGGATATGCAAAGTCGCCAGCAGTCACTTTAGTTCCTATTTTTGTTGGGCCGTCTAATTTCCCAGTGCCAACTTTCGAGATTACCTTGTTGCCCTCCCCAAAGTTTCACCTGTGACCTTTTAAATAAACAATTGGGAAATGAATGTAGATGTAAAAAATGACAGTGCATTTTGGGAGGGTAAACCCAAAAGAGAGGACTGAAATCCAGGACAGTAAACCGTTTGCTTCAACAGGTAGTAAAAATTCTCACTTTGTACAACTCTTAAACCATGCTAAGGGGGCCAAGAATTTCCCTCCTAATTCGACTGCAGTGGGAAGAGCCTTCCCCATCCTCACCAGCAGGCTGTCACTCTTCCGCAGCACGGAGAAGGCAAACGCAGGACATGAACAGTAATGACAAGAAGCCAAACAAGTGTACGTTTTACCAGAACTTCCAAGTACCTATAAAGAAAAGGACAGATGGGATCAGACTTCAAAAGGTGCGCTGGAAAAGCGCTTCCCTCCCCTGAATTTATCCGCCTGATGACTCAGAGCAGCTCTGCAAACCGTACTGGGAAGGGCTGCGGTAACGTCTTACACAAAAGTGAAAACTCAACTTCCCCATGTACAGGTTCTGTCCTTGAGGACTTCAGACCACGAAATAGGAGTTTCAGGCTAGTTAAACCATCCACATGAGCCATTTTGTTCCTCCGCCTAGTGATTTACAGGGTCTACTCCATGGGCTGCCTAGAAAAGAGGTGGACGGGAAAGGTCCCCTCAGATACACATTATTGTGGTGTTTCTCAGCCTCTGGTATTGCACAACATGTGTGTACATTTCTGAAGCTTCCGCCGCACACCTAAACAAAGTGTGGAACAGGTAAAGAGCAAGCAGTGAGGCAGAAATACAGGTCTTCCAGAGAAAGTAGGAAAGGCCTCTTGAAAACCGTTTGAGAGCAAGGAGAATAAATAAAGCAAAGAAGCCTGCAAAAGGGATGACTCAGCTGCTCAGGGTGGAGGTCTCAGAAAGAGGCACGCCTGGATCTGCCGATTCACCTAGCAGGATGGAAAGAGGACGCAGATAGGAGGAGGGGTTGGTAAGAGGCCTAGTCCAAGAACAAATCGCCTTGTTGGCAGGCAAGGGACAAAAAGGAGACGTACAGTGAAATTATCATGTGTCTGTGGTGGACAAACTTGTCGGAGAAATCACTTGTTTAGGCCTCTCTACCACCAGGGAGCCCAAATCAAAAATGTTAAGGGCTTCACTCCTGGAGTTAATTTCCAAACTGGAAGTGTAAAATCAGTATCCAAGGAAGCAGAAACATCCTGAAGGTTATTTTACCGTGAGATGCCACTTAGGAATTTGCCACAGGGCTTTCAAATTAGTTTTAGGCTCCAAGATGGCAATCTGAATGAAAAGGCCAGGATGAAAAAAAAAAAAAAAGTCAGCACTCCTAAGATTCTTCCTTCTTTCTCCCCAACAAAGAATAAAGCAACAGGTAAGGCTTCAACAGAATAGCAGTGTTCCAAGTGTCATGCTCGTTTGTCAAACTGACAGCAGCTAGAAAGCAGACTGTTCTCCACTTAATCCTGGGGAAAAACCCAATATCCAGCAGTGACATGAACAATTCTTAGGTCTCCAACTATTACCGATGAATAAAACTTTAGATTTCTTCCTTTATCTATCTCCTATGTTTCTTCTCCCTGGATTTAAATTTAAGCAGGCACAAGCCTCTGGAATTCTACACTCACTTGAATGGTTCCTCAGCTCCCTTCTTTTAGTGGGCCCCCAATCCATGAGAATACCCTGGATGATGCTGAATAAATGCCAGGTGACTTAGGGATGGGAAGAAATTCTACAGGGGTTCCCTTGCCTGACGCTTTCAAAGGCTGGCTGAGACTAAAAGTAAAATGTTCAAGCATCCAAGGCAGTAAACACTGTTGTGATAGCAAATTTTGAATTTGCTTCTTCCTTATCTAGCATCAGATGACTAATAAACCCAATAATAAGGTAAAAATCTGAGTCAGAAATGATTAGAACTGGAAATTGACCTCAGGGATCATCTAATTCAATTGCTTTATCCTTCAATGGAAAAATGACCTCCTCTTACAGGAAGTGCCCCACTTCTCCCACTCATAGTCTGGAATGTTCATCCCCAGAAGGAGACAGATTTTAGAAAAAAGTAACACGTGAGAAATAGGATACTGAGACCCAAGAGCAGACTCGTATGAACTTCACTTGGAGGACGTCTGCTGTGGTTCCAGTTGGGTTCTAAGAAGTATGACCCACCTAGATGGGCATCCATTCACAAGTATAGTTTTATTTTATGATTGCTCCAAGCCTTTAAGGAGCCATCATAGTGCTAAATGTATTATTTATTGTTTCCTGTGTTCGGTGCCTCTCTCTGAAAGAAGATTATACATTCCTGCCCTATTAAATACCCCTGGCTATGTGACCTGCTTCAGCCAATAAAATGTGAGTAGCCAAGCAGAAACATTAAAGATTGGCACACACCACATCCTCTTTTCTCTCTGCTGTGAGATCCACAATATTCCAGAGAAGGACTGCCACACCAGCTGGGATCCCTGCGTGACGATGTTTTGGAGCAGAGCTGCAATGAACTCTCAGTGGATATGAGGCAGCAACAAGACACAAAACTTTCTTTTCGTGAGCCTCTGAAATTTGTTAACCACAGCATAACTTAGCCTCTCCTGACCGATGCCTCCCCCTCCCTACCTGAACCAAAAAAGTTTACAGAAAAGCGACTCAGGTGACAACAACGTAGTGGTGACTTTGCAGTAATTACCACTGTACCTGGAGGAGGACAGTGCGAGTATCAGGTTGACCTATGGAAAGAGACTAGCAGGATATCAAGATAGTGTCTGACTCAACTTTTATCATGTCAGAGAACCTCTGACTAAAGCCAAATTCTGACTATGTTAGTATACAAGGAAACCATTAAGGTTAAATTGAGGGTGGACGTAAGATTTCTACAGCTTCATTTAATTCAAAGTCCAAGCTGAAGGCCACAGTACTAGGAAGTTAGCATTTTTACGATGAATAAAGCAATGCGATATGGTACAGGCTGGGAATGAGGGAAGTTAAGTAAGCCGTGGCAACCTCGGAAGAAACAACAAGGCAACGATAATGAAAATATCTCAAACAAAATCTTTCAGACTTTAAGTAATGACCAGATCACAGAACGAGAAGACTAGAGGTGCAGGTCAGGTGTAATGCTAACACTGGAACGGAGACAAAAAGTCAAACTAAACGATGTGGGAAAAACTCACAGGCCCTTCTTGTTCCGGGTACTTTAGCTACATAGAAACCCCCAATAAACACACTAGGCAGAGAAATGGAAAAACCTCGTCAGGCACAATATCATTTAATAGCTGTGATCTGTTAAGCCTTCTGTCCTCTAGGTCTGTGACCTAGTCATTACTTAAAATCTGAAAGATTTTGTTTGAGGTATTTTATCTGCTAAGTTCACCCCGACAAAATTCTAACAGGCAGCCTCTTTTAAGTAAACACGACCCGAAATTTCTAACTGCGGCACTCAACATTAATCACATCATTTTCCTTAATGAAGAAATGAATGAAGATTTTGCCAGACTGGTTAAGTTATGCTACCATGTGAAACGGCGGGTTAATTCACTAACCAAAGGCACCAAGCAGGCTTTGCTCATTCTCTCACTAAGAATTAACGGACATGGTCTCAGCTCTGAGAAGTTCATCATAAATAAACCAGAATCCAAACACTGAAAAACTCCCGTCTCTTCCTGGTCTTCAGCAAGACCTAGATTACATACTAGAGCTGATGGCTTTTTTACTCCTTCCAAGCCAGACACAAAATGCCAATGTTCTTCATTCACAACCTTCCCTTCCCTCAATCTCACTGCACTTACACGGTATCATATAGCTAAACTGGGGGGCGGAGGAGTGGGAATGGAATGTGGCCCCATTTATATATAAAAAGAGACACTGTAGGGCAGCAGTTACAAGTCCCAGCTGCCAGATGTGACTGTTAATTCACTCTTCTGCATCTCAGTTTCCTGAACGATAAATACCTTGTTGGGTTTTTGGTGGGAAACAGCAACAAGACATGGAAATCTGAGTCTTTCAGAGTCTGTTCGGAGGCTATTACTTTACAAATCTACCTATCTTAAATTGCAGAGGGCAAAACTAAGGTCCAAGTAGACTGCCTCCATCTGGTATACTTAATGAATACTTCCTGACAACAGTTTTGAAAGATCACTTCTGACAGATCAATCTGAGCATATAGAAAGACCTCAAAATATTCTGGCATTTGCTTGTAGGCGACAGATAATGAACAAGATGGAAATATCAACCCAGTTTTTTGAGGAAAAGTGCTTGTTATCAAACCTGGGAAAGAAAAGTCAACTATACTCCCTTAGACTTGAGAAAACCGCCTCTCCACATCATTGCTGGTTCCGTATGTTGCTCCTGGGCAGGGTTAATAGGTCATATTTATCTTATCTTAATTACTAATACTTAATTTTACTAAGCTGGGTCAAATGTTCTTCTATAATCCAGGAAATATTTAAGGCTGGTCATCAGTTTCCATTGAGATTCACAAAAACATTTTGTCCTAAGGGATTTCTTGCTGAGATAATCCCCACCTCTGGATTTCTACCTGGTAAACACGCCTCCCACTGGGCGATGAGATTAAGGTGATGGACTGTCGATCAACAAGGTCCAAGGCCTGAATGGCTGATGGGCCAAAGATGAACTTCAGCCTGAGAAACAGAGAGGCTACAGGTTAGACTGCCTGTCACCTCAGCAACTTCGCCCAAAGGATCACAACTGGCAGTTGCAAACAATTCATTTCATTTTAATTTGAAAAAAAAAAAAAAAAAAAGGCAATATAGGAGAAACCCATGTAATTAACCCCCCAGAATGTTACCATGTTTGCAGATAAAACCCTGTTTATACTCCATAGTGCTTCCTGTTCTTATTCCCAACTTCCTTTCATCCCTGAGGCAACTGCATGCATTGGTTGGTTTCCTTCCTGTTAACGTTTTTATATTTTATTATACTTAGTACATTGAATACGTATACTTCGCACACACACGCATATACATACGTATACATATATATACATGTGGTATTGTAAGTTTTTTCATTACTATTTTTTTTTAATTTTATTTAAATCCAGAGGTGCCTGGGTGGCTCAGTTGGTTGAGCGTTCGATTTCGGCTCAGGTCATGATCTCGCAGTCTGTGGGTTCAAGCCCTGCATCGGGCTCTGCGCTGACAGCTTGGAGCCTGGAGCCTGCTTCACATTCTGTGTCTCCCTCTCTTTCTGTTCCTCCCCTGCTTGCATTCTGTCTCTCTCTCAAAAATAAAGATTAAAACAAAAAAAGGTTTTTTTTATTTTTATTTAAATCCAGGTCAGTTAACATATAGTGTAATAATGTTTTCAGGACGTCTTATAAGTTTTAAAACATAAAAGATATATTGTAGGCATTTTTGGCAACCTGTTTTTTTTTTCAATGTGCTTTTAAAAATGATGCATATTATATATATGTATATTCATGTATCTATGTATCTATTCATGTATCTATATCTATTAAGATTTTACTTTATTTTACTTAAAAGTTTATTTATTTTGAAAGAAAGAGCATGAGCAGGGTAGGGGCAGAGAGAGAGGGAGAGAGAGAGAGAATCCCAAGCAGGCTCCATGCTGTCAGAGCAGAGCCCGATGCGGGGCTCAAGCTCATGAACTGTGAGATCATAACCTGAGCTGAAATCAAGAGTCAAGACGCTTAACCAGCTGAGCCATCTAGGCACCCCAAGGTTTTATTTTTAAGTGATCTCTATACCCATTGTGGGGCTTGAACTCACAACCCCGAGATCAAGAGTTGCACGCTCTACCACCTGAGCCAGCCAGGCACCTCAATATATATTTTTTAATTTAACTTTTGAATAATATACCATTGTATGTACATGCATCTTGTTTTTTTAAGTACCCTATTGACAGGCATTCTGATCATTTCTATTTCACATTATAAATAATACTCAATTATCCCTGTATATGTCCCTTAGTTCTTCCTGGTTATATAAGTAGAATTGCTGAGCCTTAGGATGTGTGCATTTTTCAACTTTAATAGGTGTTGCCAATAGTTTTCCACAGTGGAAACAGCGCAGCCCCACTAGCATTGTTTAAGAGTTCTATTTTCCCACATCCTAACCAATACCAGTATTGTCAGAGTTTTTCTTTCTTTTTTTAAAAAAAAATTTTATTTATCTTTGAGACAGAGTGTGAGTGGGGGAGGGGCAGAGAGAGAGGGAGACACAGAATCTGTGAACCCGCAAACCGTGAGATCATGACCTGAACTGAAGTCGGACGCTTAACCAACTGAGCCCCCCAGGTGCCCCCCTTGTCAGTTCTTCATAACCCCTTTGGTGGGTGTTAATTTGTTATTTTTTGCATTAGTAGTAAAGGCTAACCATCTGTTAAATGATCTATCAGAAAAAAATTTGGTATGTGAAAAAATTCTTGTGTTAAGTGAGAAAGGCTGGGCACAAAATTGGTTATTTAGAAACTCTCAATCATGCTAAAAATTTTTTTCTTAATAAAATTCACAATTATCTCAAAATAAAACATTTAATTTAAATAAAAAGGCAATAAACCCAACTGTAACAGTGATTATCACTGGGTGGTATGATTGTTGACATTTTTCATGTTTTATTTTCCAATAACATTTTTTTACGGGTAGGAGTTACTTTTATAAACTGGAAAATAAAGTGGCCTGGTTGAACTAAAATGGGAAAGTTAATGTTTTAAAGAACTCATAAGATCTGACACAAAACATAAAGACAGAGCTACTAAGTATTCAAAATTAACATGTTCAACTTCTTAATTTCCCAACAAACCAGTCTCTTTACACAACAAACCATTTGAATGGGAAGAGTTTTAAATTTTTTACATTAAACATATGAAGATTATCTATGGACAAAGAAAAATAAATAAAATTTGGTCATAACTTTATTAATCACAGTTAACTTTAAAAATAAACAAGAATTTTTAAACCTGCTTTTGTAACTTTATTGTGAATACCTCTTCAATGCAGTATTTTTTATATCACTCTTAATAGTTACAAAGAATTCCATTATAAAGATGAATTACTTTACTTTTCCCCAAACTCCATTTTTGGATAATTAGGGTTTATTAAATCTAATGTGAATAACTAGATTGTTTCCAGGTGGTTTTTTGTTTTTGCTTTTGCTACTATAAGCAATACTGGGTGAATATGCTCACTGTAAAATCTTTATGAACATTCATGATTACCTCCTTGGGATACATTCTTTTCAGTGGAATTTGTAAGCCAAAGAATATGTATGTTTTAAAGCTCTTATAACCTGTTGCCAGATTACTTTCCAATTTACACTCCTACCAGCAGGGTATCAATTACCCTTTTCTCCATGCTGTTGCCAACATCTAGGACATTCTTACCAGCATCTTTTCTGTGGTAGCCAGTTTTATAGATGGAAAGTTGTGTCATTATTTTAATTTGCATATTTATGATCACTAGTAATATTAACCCTTTTCCCCAAAATTTTTGGCTAATTTACATTTTTATTATTTCCCTATTTTGTTTTAAAAGTAATTTTTTTCTAATACATAATCTCTGTAAAAAATTTAATAGAGAAAATGTTAAAACCTTTTCTAAACCTAAATTCTATCTCTTTTCTTTCCTCTAAGAAAGCCACTGGTACAGGTTGGTATATATCTTTCTAGACCTTTAAAATATAAGCATACTGGGGTGCCTGGGTGGCTCGGTTGGTTAAGAGTCCGACTCTTGATTTCAGCTCAGATCATGATCTCATGGTTGTGAGACTGAACCCTGCATCAGGCTCTGCATTAGGCATGGAGCCTGCTTTAGATTCTCTCTCTCTCCCTCTCCCTGTGCACCGCCCCCCCCCACTCTCTCTCATTCTCTCTAAATAAATGTGTACATATGCGTATACAATTAAATGTCACTTATTCCTAGGTAGCTTTCACCTTTTTGTTGCTATTTGAAAATAGTTATATTTTTGAACTTTGTACGTGAAGGAAAACAATTTTTAATTTCTGTAATACAAAAACTTTATTCTCTTGGTTTTTAAAAAGTTGTATCATCTACAAATAATGATAGCTGTCTTTTCTTACAAATAGGTATGCCTCTAATTTCTTTTTCAGGTGTTAGGCTAACAGCTACAACTTCTAGAACAATGTTAAACAAAAATGACAAATAAGACAACACAAGAATGCCCTGTACTGTCAAATGTGGTATTGGCTATTGGACAGATTTTTAACAATCCTGTCAAGAAAACATTGTTCTCAGTTTAGTAAGGGTATTTTTAAAAGTCAATAGTTGATGTTGAAAGGATCTGACTTTTAAAACATTAATGGGGGTGCCTGGGTGGCTTAGTCGGTTGAGTATCCGACTCTCGATTTGGCTCAGGTCACGATCTCAATTTGTGAGATCAAGCCCTGCGTCGGACTCTGGGCTGACAGTGCAGAGCCTGCTAGGGATTCTCTCTCTCCCTCTCTCTGCTCCTCCCCTGCTCATGCACACATTCTTTCTGTCAAATTAAATAAACTTAAAAAAAAATGGTTTTTAAAAAAAAAAATTACAACAGGATACATACTTACAATGATAAATGCTCATCAGGAACTGTAAAACAAGAATGGAAAGAGAGTTAATCATGTTAAACCAGTGACCCCACAGGCGCAAAAACCTTTAAAAGACTGTAACCAAAAAGGTTTTTGTGTAAGATGGTGATTAAGTCTATGCATCTAATTTTACTTCTTCCAAACACCCCAATAAACAATAACACAAGGATTTTTTTTTTTTTTTTTTTTTTTTTAAACATAAACTCCCAGGGATGAAAGGACAGGGAGAGACAACTGCTAAGATACACTGGAAAATAATTCACAAGACCTGAGGAAACTGAATCCGAAGCTAGCAATGGAGAAAACCAAACAATAACGTACCCTCTTCCCCCTAAAATCCTCAGAAATTAGTAGCACTGGGTAGTTTTACAGGTAGGGATGAAGCGGGGGGGGGGGGGGGGGGGGGGGGCTAAAGTAATAAAGACTCTCTTAAAGTAAATTTTAGGGGCTCCTAGGTGGCTCAGTCAAGTGTCCGACTCTGATTTCAGCTCAGGTTATGATTTCACAGTTCAGGAGTTCGAGCTCTGTGCTGACAGCTCAGCGCCTGGAGCCTGCTTCGGATTCTATGTCTCCTCTCTCTGCCCCTCCCCCACGTGTGCTCTGTCTCTCTCAAAAATAAATAAACATTAAAAAAAAAAAGAAAAAAAAACTTTTCAGACATGTAAGGGTTCAAAAAGTACACCTCATGTGTTCTTCTTCACGAAGCTACTAGTGTATGTGCTCTATAAGATAGTAAACCCAGAAAAAGAACATTGTAGATACACTACACACACAGCTCAACATAGGTAAGAGAATTCCTAGGATAAAAATGGTGAAGGAAGATCTCAGGAGATATCCAGGAGAGCAGTCAGCTCATGTTCGATCAACTCTAAGCTCTAGGAGAGATTTCTATAGGAAAATGAAATTGATAGAACATCTCACTTATCTGAACATCTTGAGCAGACATTTAGAACAATGGTAAAGAGTTTGAGGTTGAACTGGGGATAAATACATAGAAAAACAGCTGTAATTCCAAGGAAAACAAAAAGTTACACAGGAAAGGACAAATAATAGCTTCCTACTGGCCCAAATGTGATACATATCCCATCATCATACAAGTGTAAACTCAAATCTTGATCCAAAAAAATTATCATTGAAGGATACAGATCAGGAAGAGTGTATTACTATCTGGGACAAATATTTTGAAATAGCAGAAAAAGGTTCTGCTGGAAATAAACATGAATCAATGGCAGTGGGTCCTCGGTCTCAGCCATGAGCATCAGGGGCACCTATTGGGCCTTCTCCAAGAGTGTCACTGTGTATAGATTAACCCATTCAGACAGACCCGCTTTTTGCAACCACTGTTTGAGCTAACAGATTGGTTTTTCTCCCCATTTTTTGGGGGGATTTGAACATGTTTGAATACCTGGCTGGCCTAACCTTTTAAGGGAATATACTATGTTTGTGTTAGCACAGCTTACTTTTCTCAACCCTTTAAAAGCAGGAACTCAAGACAAACCCTTTCGGAGTCCAATCCTTTTTTTTTTTTTTTTTTAAGTTTATTTAATTTGAGGCGGGAGGGGCGGACAGGAGAGAGACAATCCCAAGCAGGCTCCACACTGTCAACGCAGAGCCTGACTCTGGGCTTGATCTCACAAAACCAGGAAATCAACCCTAGCCAAAATCAAGAATCCCATGCTTCACCAAATGAGCCACACAGGCGCCCCAAAAGTGCAGTCCTTTTAAAACAAAAGCCACCCGGGGCGCCTGGGTGGCGCAGTCGGTTGAGCGTCCGACTTCAGCTCAGGTCACGATCTCGAGGTCCGTGAGTTCGAGCCCCGCGTCGGGCTCTGGGCTGATGGCTCAGAGCCTGGAGCCTGCTTCAGATTCTGTGTCTCCCTCTCTCTCTGCCCCTCCCCCATTCATGCTCTGTCTCTATCTCAAAAAATAAATAAACGTTAAAAAAAATAAATAAAAAATAAAAAAAAATAAAACAAAAGCCACCCAAGTGAATAAGCAGTGGCAGTTTTGAGTCCTGAACTACTATTAAGTGACTCTTTTTACACTGGTTAAATAATTCTAATTTGTCAATGCATTTTCATTAGAATTATCGTCTTAATACTACTATGCTGAGAACACATCTTGAGATCACCTCGGTGATTTGGTAAGCATAGTCACAGAGCATCCTCTGCTGGTCAGAGAAATAAAAGGTGCTTTCACAAGACCCCGATTAATTCCAGTTATTGCGTATGCATTTGGGTTTTGTGGCTCTAAAATATTTGGTGCACGCAGGGTACAAGAGGATTAACTTTAAAATTAATTTAAGATTTTAGGGGCGGGGATACCACAGGCAAGTTGAGTAATTCAGAACCCCACCTTTCCGAACGTCCCTGCAGACTCCCGTGCCCTCCGCTGTCCCAGCCCGATGCCCCTTGTGAAGGGTTTCGGGACAGCGCTCAGCACTTCTGTTCCTACAGCCCCCCTGGCCTGCAGGGAACCACTGCGCTGCTCCCTGAACAAATTTAGATCTTCTTTTCCTTCCTTTCTTTTCTATTTATCTTTTACGAACTGGGGCTTGGTAATAGAACCAGACGGAATAAAGAACCCAGAGACCAGGGCATGGAGCGCGGGGGCGGGGGCGGGGCCCCAACCCGGCGCCCCGCAGGCCCAGGGAACTCCGCCTCTCGCCTCCCCGCCCCGTCCTGCCAGGTCCACCGCCCGCAACGCAGCTACGCACGCCCTCCGGCCCGTACTTCGCGCGTTCTCCTGCACCGCCGCGGCCATCTCACTCAGGAGCTCCTCCACGACAGCGGGCAACGTGAGTCCAGCCAAGGCGGCGGCCATGGCGTCATAAACTATGGCCTCCTAGGAGAGCCCAGAAGGCGCGACGCTCCGTCAGGAAAGCGTCCGGGGAAGATTCCCGCCGCCGGCCGGGGGCGGGGCGAGGCGCAGTGACGTCGGCGTGCGTCACGCGCATGCGGGCGGCCACGACGACGCCTCCTCCTGCCTCACGGTCGGGCCAATCCGACGGGCGCTCGGCACTGGGGGCGGGACGGCCTGGGTCCGGCTTGGCCTGCAGTGCGCCGAGGACGCCGCGCGAGCATGTACCGGCTGCTGAGCCCGAGTCTGGGCCGAGGCCTCCTGCGGGCCGCGGGGCGGCGGTGCCGGGACTGCTCGGCGCGCCTGCTCCTGGGGCCGGCAGGAGGCCGCGCGCCTGAGGTGGGGGTGCCGGCATCCCGAGTCCCGCCGCGCGGCCGGGGCCCGGGCCTGCTGCCGCTGCTGGCAGGTGAGGGGCGCGGGCCGGGCGGGGCCGGCCGGGCGGGGACCGGGGCGCAGGCCGGGCCCGGTGACCTCAGAGCCCCTTCCTGCAGCGCTCGCCTGGTTCTCGAGGCCCGCTGCGGCAGAGGAGGAGGAGGAGGAGCGGCAGGGAGCGGGCGGGGCCGCCGCCGAGGGCGCGGTGGACGAGACCGAGGCCGAGATCATTCAGCTGCTGAAGCGAGCCAAGGTGAGGCGGCCTTTGTGAACGAGGCCTGTTGTTGGCTTTGTGGGTGCGCGGTGCGCGCTCCGACTCCCGCAGGCCGGATGGAGGCTCCGAGGGTAGAATTGCCCGGAATTCGATGGGTCATGGCTGGGAGTGGGGGGCGGGGTTGGCGTCCGTCCAGGCTTGTCAGACCGCTGCAGTCTCCGGTGCAGATGGAGATGGCACCAGAGGCATCGCGCTTTTATCCAAGCAAAATTAGCGGAAATGTTTTTGTAGTTGTTTTTTTTTGTTTGTTTGTTTGTTTGTTTTTTTGTTTTTTTTATCAGGGAGCCAGCCAGGCCGAAAGGACTGGCATAGAGAATTGCGCACGTATGTAGCGTCCTGAAAACGCACCTCAGTGTTCGGTGTGCACGGTTTGGTCCCGATCTTTCTCATGTCTTCCGTTTCTCCACATTCCTTCCTGTTTTCTCCTCAGGTTAGCTCCTCTCCACCATTGGGCTCCCTACCGCCTCGAGGCTCACGACGTCTGAATTTGTATTCGTGTACCGCAGTGTGCTACCGACATCCCGTCTCCACTTTGAAGGCTCACCTACCTCTCAGACTTAACGTGCCCGGAGCTAGACTCTTGATCCTAGTGGCCTCCCTTGCACAGTCCTTCACCGTCTTCTCTTTGCTCACACCTACCCTGTTTTTCAGCCTGGAAACCTCGTCATTGTTAAAACTCACAGTACCTTACCACCGCCCCTTGGTACACTTACAGCCCAGCTGCAAATCCTGTTGCCCCCGAAATCTAAAATATTTCTGAAATCTGTCCCTTTTCTCTATCTCCTCTGGTATCACGCTGGCCTCATTGCCACAGTCTGCCGTCCGGTAGTTTTGCCCGCCCTGTTGCCCGCCTCTCCCTTGCAGTCTGCTCTCCATGCAGCAGTCAGAATACCTTGTTTAAAAAATGTAAACTGGGTCATATTACCTCTTTTGAGTGACTTCCCACTGCATTCGTGATGAAATCCAAGCTCCTTACCATGGCCTGCAAGACCTTGCATGACCTATGCCACCCTGCCTTCCCACCAATTTGGCAATAATCCCCTGGCTCATCCTTTTCCCTTCACATCTGTTTCCTTTCGTTTCTTGAATGGTTCTTGAAGACCATTCTCTTCAGCCTCTAGAGCCTTTGTTCATCCCCTGCTCTGTGGGTCATTTTCCCCCGTAACTTTTCCCCATGATTCCTGGTTGACTCCTTCCTGCCTCAGTTTAACTGTCGCTTCCTTGGAAGGCTTCTCTGGCTCTCATTTAGAGGAGACCGCTTACTGTTCCTTCCCTTTACTATTCTTCGTAGTTTTTATCATTAGTTGTAATTAAGCTTATTGGTTCCACAAGTGGCTTCCAGCCTGTAGGAAGAGAAGAAAAAGATGTAGGGCCAGCAGCTTCCTTATAAAATATGATGACATTCCTTATAAAATTGCTCACATTCCTGCTGTCTGCATCTGTTGGCCAAATCTTTGTCGTGTAGCTGCACATAGCTGCAAGAGAAGCTGACCGCTGTCACCATTGTAGATATACATCCTGGTGTGTAGCTGGAGTTCAATAAATATTTGGCGAATTGAATGACTAGCTTTCTCCTGTGTGTTGGGACGTATAGCCATATCCACTTCTGTCTGGTAGTGCGTACATCTGCCTTCTTTACCTTTCATTTTCTGTTATTTTCTTTGTTTTCTCTTTTCAGTTGAGCATCATGAAAGATGAGCCAGAAGAGGCTGAGCTAATTTTACATGACGCTCTTCGTCTTGCCTATCAGAGCGATAACAGGAAGGCCATCACTTACACTTATGATTTGGTAACTCTTCTAACCAGTCTGAGCCACTGACGACGAAGGGCGGATCCAAGAGAAGGGTTGCTAGCTGGCCTGATTTACACTCCTGCCCTTCAGGATGTTGTAAAGCTCTTTGGTTTTTGTTTTTACTAAGTTTTCTTTCGGTTTCAAATGTTATTACCCTTGGGGTGTCACTTATACGAAGTCTAAATCCTAGACCGAAGATTAAATATTAGTATTTGTTTCTTCATTGATGAATGGATCTAGATTTAGTTTGTCATCAACAAAGATTGGGCAGCTATTTGCACTCACACTATTGCTATACTTTGATGTTAGCAGATTAGTGACAAACCTTTCTCTTTGAACTGTTTTTTAATTTAGAGTGTGAAAGCAAAAGGGAGTCATTAGCTGAAAGGTTTTGAAATAAGTAGAACACAGTGCTCTAAACTGAAAACAATTTGTAATTTGCTTTCAGATGGCCAACTTGGCATTTATACGGGGTCAACTTGAAAATGTAAGTAAGTAAATCACTTTGTAATATTTTGAATTTGTGAAGGACTAGCTTCAAGGGACCTCTGTTAGTAAGGGTGCAGGTGAAGTTGCTATAACAAATAGGCCCCAAAATGGAGTGACTCAAACAAGAAGGTGTATTTCTTTTTAAAGCATTGTTCCATAGGTAGCTACACTAAAGAAGGGTGGGTACCTCTTCTCCATGAAGTGATCCACAAGCCTGGGTTCTTATTTGTTTATTTATTTTGAAAGAGAGCATGCACATAAGCAGGGGAGGGACAGAGAGAATCTGCCCTGTCAGCGCCGAGCCTGGCACAGCGCTTGAACGCATCAACAGTGAGACCATGACCTGAGCCAAAATCAAGAATCAGGTGCTCAACCAACTGAGCCACCCAGTTGCCCCTGGGTTCCTTCTAAGATGTGTTCTCATCTGCATAGGTGAGCTGGCTCACCTCCAGCTGCCAGGAAGAAAGAAGAGGGAAGCGGCAGGCAGCTTCCTTATAAAATAGAATTTAGAAACTGTTTCTATTCCTTCTACCTGCATCTCTTGGCCAAAACTTCATCATATGACTGCACCTAGGCACAAAGGAGGCTGACCTGTTAAAACAGAGAAGATTCTATAACTAAAAAAGTGGGGGAGTGAATAATTAGGGGACAGGTTGCAGTCTCTGCCACAGGAGGTTTGGACGAAAGGTTAATTTCTGTAGTTTGTTTCTGCTCATCACAGAATAGTTTTTAAGGTGCCCAGAGGATGTGGGGTCTTGGTATTCTTGTCTGTTTTCCCATCACAAGGATATTTTTCTGTGTGTGTGTGTGTGTGTGTGTGTGTGTGTTGTGTTTTACAAGGGGTGACACATCAGACTAGTACTTAGAATCCAGTGTCATATAGATAGTGGGGCCCAAGTAAAAGAAAAATCTTTTCCTTATGCTTTTAGGCGGAAAAACTTTTTAAAGCAACCATGAGTTACCTGCTTGGAGGGGGCATGCAACAGGTAAGAACATTGCCTGGGATTGGGCCCCAGCTGAAGCAGATTTCAAAATAGTTTTGCTTCCTGGAAACTCTACCCAGCCACCAACATGTGCTTTGGTGAAAAAAAAAAGGTGGATTATTTTTTTCCCCCTTGGACCTGTATAGAAACTACCAGTCTTTCACTCATGCAGAAACATGGTTGCTGAGGAATTCTGTTGCCTAATTCCTCCAAAAGGATAAAAGCTATGGTTTTCAGGCCAAAGGCAGTCTAGACGTTGATCAGAAATAATCCATGAGGAAATTTAACTTGTGAATTTTCTTCATTTTTCTTTCTCCCAACAGGAAGACAATGCGATAATTGAAATCTCTCTGAAGTTGGCCAGTATCTATGCTGCTCAAAATAGGTAAGTATAGTCAGAATCTAGGTGTGGCAGCCACCAGGGAGTTGGGCTGTAGGCAGATAACTTTAACCCCAGGATGTTATATAATTTTCATTTACCTTCCAGTCATTTGGGTCTGAAAAACACTGGGTGTTACACTCAAAGCGTTCCCTCCCTCATCTTTGAAATCTTTAGTCTTTTCCAAGTTTTGCCCTGCTGTCTCCAGTAGCCTCTTGAGTGGGACATATAGCCCTCACGCCTCTGGCTGCACTGTGACAAAGCTAATCGAGCGTTCTGTTCCTGCCTGAACTGGGAAGGGAAGTTACCATTAGAACTTTAGTTTAGCTCTTTCTAGAAGAGGAGGGAGTAATGTAAAAGCTTTTGGGGATAATATACTTGGAAGAAACCATTTTTGGATGGAAGTATCAACAAACCAGGAAATTAGACATAGTTGAATGATAAGGGGGTTGGCATGGGAGTGTCTCCGTGGCTAGTCCAGGAGACAGTGTTTTTAAAGCATGTAAAGGTGATCAGGTAGCTGGGTTTTAAGAAGGGGAAAGATCTAGGAGTGGAGAAGTGGCCTCTGGATAAGTAGGATAGGAAATCAGTGCTCATTTAAGAAGTACTATGTGAGTTCTAAATCTTTATAAAGGAGAATCTTCATGCTTCACAGGAAAAGCTTTGGAAAATAATGTGGATGTGTGCCAGAGGTCTCAGGAACACTGATGAGTGAGGCCTGGTGCCTTTCATCCTGTCTAGGCGGAGTTCAAAGGAGAAATACCTAAGATGTAAGCAGAGAACTCCTCTAGAGAGTTAGATCTTTTAGAGTATATTTAAGGGAAGATCTAAGACTAGCTTTTCCTTGGGTTTTTAGCTGCTACAGTAGTTGGGTACCAGAAGTTTGGAATGACCTCACACCTAATGCTGTAATGAGTGCTTATTGAGGCCAGGGGCTCTGGCACAGGTCCCTGCTGCCCTGGTCACCAGCTCCTTCATTCTCAGCAGAACCTGCATTTGGTTGGACACTAGATAGGCTAGAGCCTCTGAAGGCCTTTAACTTCAAGTCTTTGGAGGAGCTTTGAGGTTGGCCTGTGCTGGGGAACATTGCACCTGGGATCTGTCTCTTTTGGAGGAGTAACAAACGGGCCTGGATGTCGATGGGGTATGAACTTCTAGGATAAAAGAAGCCCAAAGCCAATCCCAGTGGAGAGTAGGATGAACTCCTGCTCTCATACAGGCACAAGTGTATTAGTAGCCCCTGGTAATTAGCCTGTGAGTTCCTCTATACCCTTCTCAAAAGTATTTTTTCATTTAGTTTGATTAAGAGAAGCATGAGGCAGAAGATACATAACTAGACTTGGGGCTTAGGAATGCTGATAATAGTAGGGGGATTGTTAATAGGCATTTTACTCTGACTAGAAACATCTAGTGGGCAGCCTCCCCCTGCTCCATGTCCTGGCTGGATAGGGTCCCTCCTGCCAAGGTTTGGGTCTGGAGAAACTTCTGTTCTGAGAACAGAATACAACGTGGGGTCATCTGTTATCCCCTGGCAAAGCACTAGAGGAGAAGGGGCAATCTTTGTAGTGCTGCTTCGCCATAGCAGAAGGGCAAAAACCGGGAGTGAGCTTCTGGAAGGAGAAGGAATTTCTGTTGTGTTTGTACATCTCTTTATAGAAACCAGCAGTTGACAGTTAGTTGTCTTTAGGTCAGTCTGCCTGACGTTTGGGTGTCCTCTCCAAATGATTCAGGGTCCAGGATTAGAGAAGGCTTAATGCCTTCTAGTGCCATAATTAGGAATTCCATTTACATAAAAGAAGCTTTCATTGAAGACGTACAGGTTGGAAAGCTAATAAAGTTAATAAACCTCTCCAGAAGTTGCATAAGTAGTTAGAACCCTTGGTGCAGGGGGCCTTAGCCTCTGTTCATAATAGTATTACTTTGAGCGGGTGTAAGACTCCATTTCCCAAATGGAGAAACTGAGTCACTTGAAACTATTAGTGGGAGATGATGCTTCCCATCTTACGCTTCCTTTACTAACAATATTCAAACCCAAGCTGGGAAAATGAGAATAAAAGAGGAGTTTGTGAAAAGGTGAACAGCCGATTGCTGATCTTTGCTTTACAGACAGGAATTTGCTCTTGCTGGCTATGAATTCTGCATTTCAACCCTAGAGGAAAAAATTGAAAGAGAAAAGGAATTAGCAGAAGACATTTTGTCAGGTAGGGAGACCTGACTGTTTTCTGGACATTGCCTTTTTTGCCACAGAGCTTCATTGTTATATTGTGATAAAGGGAAAGGTATCTGAATTGGGGGAGGGCAAGTTATCCATTTGGGGAATTAAGTGGCAATTTTTAAGATCTCAGCAGAGGGTTTGGGATAAGATGTCTTGTTTAAATAACTTGACGTTTGTTTGTTTGTTTGTTTAACCCTTCAGTGGTTCATTTATTTGTTGACTTTTATATATGACCTCTGGAAAATTGGGGAGCAGAAAGGAGAGGTCTTTTTCTTTTCTCTTGGTTCAGCTACCAGTCACAATGCTAATTAATTACCTTTTGGTACCAGATATGTACGAAGTCATAAAAGATGAAGAGAAAACTGAGGTCTTTGCAGTTCATCCTCATTACGAGGGAAGAGTGTAAAGAACGATTTTAGGAACAAAATGGGATGGTCAGGAAGCTCTAGCTCTCGACCATTTGGGTTTCTTAATATGGTTTGAAATATTGGGAATTATCAGATTCGACACTGATTTCATAATTCTTACTTCACGCATACTGTATGCAAAGAGCTACAAGATGCTTTAGAGAAAGAGCAGTCAACTCTTGTCCCTAAAGCAATAAATAGGACTTGAAAGAGTTATTTTTATTCAGTTGTCTTCCAGTTTTCTCTTAAACATAAACCAGTTTTTCTGTTCCACCACTGCACCGAAGCCACCCTTATCAAGGTTGCCAGTTCTCAAGCCTTACCTTCCCTACGCTGCTTATTAGCAGCTCTGACCCAGGTGATCTTTGACTCCTACTGGACACGCTTTATTCGCTTGGCTTCTGGGACACCTAACCCATCACTCACCTTCCCCTTTGCCACCTCTAAAGTTAGCAGACCTTGGGGCTCACACCCTAGGAGATAACATATAGCCCCATACCTTTAAATATCAGTTATACATCTTCATCCCCAACTTACACATGGACTACAGACATGAACTGGGTAAGATTGTCTACCTGACATCTTGACCTGAATGTCTGCTGGTCAGTTCACACATAACATGTTTGAAATCGGTCTCCTGGTTTCTGCCACTCACAAACTTGCTTCTCTGCCAGTCAGCCCAGTCAGTAAATGGCACCACCATTCATTCACTTGCTTAGCCAAGAACCTAAGAATCACCTGTGATTCCTTCCTCATTCCTGATTGTATTTCATCAAGTTATATTAGATCAGGCATCAAAATATATCCATATCAGACCATGTCTCATCCTCTTGCCCTACTGCTTTGGTGCAGGATATTATTGTTTCTTGCCCAAACACCTGTAAATAGTCTCCTCAAGAGTTTTCCTGCTTCCTTGCCTTACACAGTCTGTTATCCATACCACAGGCAGAGTGATCTTTTAAACCTCGGTGCCTTTGCATCACCTTTAGAATAAATTTCAGAATCCCTGCATGGACTTGTAAAGCCCTATATGATTTGACACCTGCCTACTTCTACATCACCTGCTGCTTCTCTCCCCCATGCTCTTTCCACTTTGACCACACTGGTCCTGCTGTTCTGTACAAGCTCATTGCCATCTCAAGGCCTTTTCACTTATTCCCTCCACCTAGCCTGTTCTCCCATATCTTTGCGTGGCCATTCAGTTTTCTGCTCAGGTATCACTTCCTCAGGAGGCCTACCCTAACTAAAACAATCATCTCTTCCCACCTATCCTTTACTTTTCTTCCTCACACTTGAAGATAGGAGTGTGTGTGTGTGTCTGTTGTGTGCTCATGTTTGTATGGCCACTAAAAGTATATTTTTGTTCCAAGTGTTTTTAGTATTTGTCTTCCCTAGCAAAGAAGGATAGAGATTTCAGCTGTTTTGTTCACTGCTAAATCCTTGGTACTAGAGCAGTGCCTGACATGTAATACAGGCTCAGCACTTGTTGAATGTAGGAACAGAAGACCAGATAGGCCCCAAGTAAAGTTTCAGTGTGGTGTAGAGGCTTTGAGGGAATTCACAAAAGATGTAAAGATGAGTCTAGCTATCAAATAATTCACTTTTGAACTATCTACACTCTTGCTGTCTTTCATTTGTAGAATTGACTATAGACAGTTCCTTAAAAGTTTCTGACTTCCAGAAATAATACCAGTGCATGTAAGACAGTTTAGGAAAGCATTAGGAAGGAGGTGACAAAGATCATCTGTAATACTACAAAGAAGGAACTACTGTTTATTTTCTGGTGTATGTCTTTCCAGACTTGTTTTCCCCCCTGTGCTGTTTACATCTTAAGAAATAAGGGATCATACTGTATATGCTTTTTTTTTTAACTTAGTAATATATTGTGAAAACACTTTTTTCTAGGCACAGGAACTCTTGTTGGAAAGAGCAAACTAATTTCTGTTATAAACATGGTTTTTACATTTTACTAGTTATGCAATAAATAAAATGTTACATTATTCTTAATCCTATTTTTTCTAAAGAAATATCACTCAATTATTTATTTATTTTTTAAATATATAGAGAGAGAGGTGGGGAGGGGCAGAGAGAGAGGGAGACCTAGAATCCCAAGCAGGCTCTGAGTTGCCTCTACAGAGCCGGATGTGGGGCCTAACTCATGAACTGTGAGATAATGACCTGAGCTGAAATCAAGAGTCGGAAGCTTAACCGACTGAGCCACCCAGGCACCCCTGTTATCACTCAGTTTTAAACAAAGTACATCCGTTGTCAAATTTATGTGCTTTTTATTTACCTTACTAACTATCCCAAAACGTATTACTTAAGTTCATGTATAAACTCGGTCTAGGGTACTTATTTTGTTTCTCGTATTATAAATATGTACGTAATTACGGAGGAAGTACTCATACAAAATTAAGTGAAAACAGTAGATTACTAAACAGTGTAGGAGGAGCCCACTTTTCTAGAATATGTAGATTAAATGTAGGTATAGAGCAGGACTGAATGATACCAAAATATAGACAGTGATTACTTCTGGTTGTTAGATTTATAGGGCATTTATATCTTATGTGTGTTTTTCTGGATATTCTATAATTTTTTGGAACAATTTTTTAAATTACTCTTATCCATATAGTATCAAAAGTCAAAGGATGTTATAAGACTTAATTTAAAAACATTTCCTTGCCACACATCTTCCTAGGGTAATTTTCAACTCTTAACCAATTTCTTCCGGTATTTTCCTTCATATTTCTAAAATAACATATCAAACTATTTTTGTAATTAGTATTTTTAGACTCTGTTAGCTTATAGAAAAGGGAACATTTAGTGTAACTTTTGGTCGTGTCTATAGTATTACGAATATATGAGTGGCGTTAGCTGTTGAGCCAAGTAACATGACCATGTAGTTGCATTTTCTTTTGTGTGAACAACTCTTTGTTTCCTCTGAAGTCAGTAGTTAACTGGATTTTTTCTGTTGCTTGTTTTTTATGTGTTTGACAAGTTCTTCTGTTAACCATAGTATTTGCTCTGAATTCCTAAGGTTTTCTGGGGCTCTGGTACCTACTGGCTTACTTCTCGCTGGCCTAGCTGTTTGTAGCATTCAGTCCTGATCTTTCTGTCATGTGCTCAGTCACTTCCCACTTTTTTCTCTGCTTGTCACCGCCCACAATTTTTGATCTTTGTCATCTCTACTTTGCTTTTCCTTGTAACTTTCTATCTTTTTCATCCTTTAACATTGATTTTAGTGATGTTTTGGGAGGGAGGAGAGATAAATGAATGCATGTGTTCTGTCCAGAACGGTGTATCCTCATGAAAGTAAGGTCTTCTGTTACAACATAAGACAGATTCCGAGCACTGAAATTCCGGGTCAGAGGAGCACATTTTAAACTTGTTGGCGCGGGGCGCCTGGGTGGCTTGGTCGGTTAAGCGTCCGACTTCAGCTCAGGTCATGATCTCACAGTCCGTGAGTTCAAGCCCCGTGTTAGGCTCTGCGCTGACAGCTCAGAGCCTGGAGCCTGTTTCAGATTCTGTGTCTCCCTCTCTCTCTGCCCCTCCCCTGTTCATGCTCTGTCTCTCTCTGTCTCAAAAATAAATAAACATTAAAAAAAAAAAAAAAATTAAACTTGTTGGCGCATATTGCAAAATTGCCCTCAAAAGGACTGTATTAATTTACATTTTCAGGATCTGCTCATTTATTTGCTTTGTGACTTTGGTCAAATTAATTAATCCCTGTGTGCTTTTGATCCTCAGGATGGGGGTAAGAGCAGTACTCTCTCGTAGGGACCAGTAGGAAGACTGAATGAGTTAATATCCATAAAGCGCTTAGAACAATGTACACAGAGAGCGGCTACTCAAGTGTTAGCCATTGTTAGTTTTTATTATCGTGATAAGGCGTTGTGCCACTTCTCCACAAAGCTCACTGATTATTATAACCTTTGCCAGATTGGCGATATGGCAGTGATGCATTAACTACCATTTCTTTGATAAGCAATGGGGTTGATCTGTTATTGGTGCTGTTTTGTAAAAATATTAACTCTATCCTGTCAGGTTTTTTCTTCTCCCTTACTTGTGTCTATAGAGCTCAGAGCTTTGGGTTTTTTTGTTTAATTAAAAAAATGCATGAGGGGCACCTGGGTAGCTCAGTCAGCTAAGTGTCCAACTCTTGATTTCTGCTCAGGTCATGATCTCATGGTTTGTGAGTTTGAGCCCCACATTGGGCTCTGCGCTGGCAATGCAGAACCTGCTTGGGATCCTCTCTCCCTCTCTCTCTGCCCCTCCCTTGCTCTCACCCTCTCTCGCTCTCAAAATATATAAACATAAAAAAAATTTGTTTTAAAGAAATGTGAAACTAAAATCTATATAGTTTAAGGAATAATGAATGAGAAGAACAGGCAGTGACCCACCTTTGCAGCCTGTGTGTGTTTGGCCCCAGCCCCATTCTCCTTCTCACCCCAGAGATACTATTCTGCTGAATCTTGTTTTGTTTTTGAGGGCTTCTTTTTAAAATTTATATAAATGAATCACACAGTATGACTTGCACTTGCCTGTGATCTTTTTGGAATTAGATCTGAATTTGTTTATGTGTATGTTTTTTGCTTTTATTAATTTAATTTAATTTTTTAAATGCTTGTTTATTTTGAGAGAGAGATCCAGAATCCCGAGCAGGCTCTGTGCTGTCAGCGCAGACCCTGATGCAGGGCTCGAACTCAAACCAAGAGATCATGACCTGAGGGAAAATCATGAGTCAAATGCATAACTGACTGAGCCATCCAGGCGCCCCTGCTTTTATGAATTTTGAATACATATTGAGTAGCTATTCTAGGCCAGATATTGTAGGATTCAATAGAGGCAAGTGAAGCAGAAGTCCCTGCTTTTCTGGAGCTTAATGCTTAGGTATTTTTCAGCTTTGAAATCAGATAAATATTCACTCATTTTTTAAAATTTATTTTTTCTTTATTTCTAAACAGGGTTAACATGTAACTTCTTAACATACCGGTGGTTAATTTGGGTGTGAAATTGGTCACTACTTTCCTAAAGATGATAATCTATTGTTGTTACATACTTAACTATAAATTAGCATATGCTTGCGTCTCTTTTGGGGGTTTCCATTCGATTCATTCATCTGATGACTTTTATAACAGTATATGTTGTTTGAGTTATATGGTAGCATACGTTTGAGTTACACAGTGAAACAGGTTTCACGCATGCTTCTTTGGTAAGATTTCCTCCCATTTTATTCTCAGTTTTTACATGCATTTTAGATCATTTTGTCAAATCCCCAAAATGCTTTGAGACTGAATTATTAGATTTGCATTATATTTTTCAGTGAGTTTGAGGAGATTGCCTTCTGAATAAGTTAGCATTTCACTGCAAATAGCACAGAATTTCAGTTACGCATTAAGGGCACTTACTCTCATGTAACTGGTAGTTCATCGAAAAGGGGCAGGCTGTTGAGTTACTTGACACACAGCTCATGGAAATCCTGAGGAAGGAGATTCTTTCCATCCCTCCTCACTCATTCTCAGTGTGTTTTGACTTTCTCTTCACATTCCCACCATGATTGAAAAGGGACTGTATTAGGTCCCAGGAACCTTATCCAGAAATGGCAACGTGCAGAGAAGAAAAGAAAACTTATTTGGTGTTCTTTTAGAATCAAAGTAATCTTTGCTAGAAGTTCCCAATTAGATTTACCCTTATTGCTCATTGGCTGGATTGGGTTACACGGCATTTCGAACCCAGTCCTTGACAGGAAATGTGGGATTACCATGATTCTCTAAAACTGACCAGGATCCATTCCTGTCAGAGGATGGATTCTGCTCCGCCTGAATCGTGTGAGAAAAGAATGGATGCTGGAACAAACAGGAGCTGTGCTAGCGAGGGGAGTCACTCACTACACTGTCTCTGCAATACGGGGGCGTGTCAGAGGTATCGCGGGTTCGGTTCCAGACCACCGCCCTAAAGTGAATAGCACAATACAGCAGATCAAATGAGTTTTTTTGTTTCCTAGTGCATATAAAACTTACGTTTACGGTGTGCAATAGCATTGTTTAAAAAATATACGTATCCGCCCAAAATGTATATACCCTAATTGAAAAATACTCTGTTGCTAAAACTTAACCATCATCTGAACTTTCAGGGAGTCGTCATCTTTCTGCTAGTGGAGGGTCTTTCTTCATTGTGGATGGCTGCTGACTGATCAGGGTGGTGGTTGCTGAAGGTTGGGGTGGCTGTGGCAATTTTTTTTTTTTTAATTTTTTAAAATTTATTTTTGAGAGAGAGACAGTGTGAGCAGGGAAGGGGCAGAGAGAGAGAGAGGGAGACACAGAATCAGAAGCAGGCTCCAGGCTCTTGAGCTGTCAGCACAGAGCCCGACACAGGGCTTGAACCCACAGACTGGGAAATCATGATCTGAGCCTGAGCTGAAGTCAGATGCTTAACCGACTGAGCCACCCACGTGCCCGTGGCAATTTCTTGAAAGCAGACAACAATGAAGTGTGCCACATTGATTGATTGATTCTTTAATGAATGATTTCTCTGTAGCATATGATGCTGTTTGATAGCATTTGACCCTCAGTAGAACTTCTTTCGAAATTGGAGTCAATCCTCTCAAACCCTGCTGCTGCTTTATCAACCGAGTTCATGTAATATTCTAAACCCTTTTTGTCATTTCAACAATCTTCACGACATCTTCACCAGAAGTAGATCTTATCTCAGGAAACCACTTCCTTTGCTCATCCATAAGAAGAAACTCCTCATCCGTTCAAGATTCATCCCGAGATTGCAGCCATTCAGTCATGTGTTCAAGCTCCACTTCTGACTCTAGCTGTCCTGCTGTTTCCACCCTGTCTGCCTCCACTGGAGTCTTGAACCCCTCAAAGTCATCTATAGAGTTGGAATCAGCTTCTTCCAAACTCCTGTTAATATTGATTATTTGACCTCTTCCCATGAATCACAAATGTTCTTGATGCCACCTAGAATGGTGAATCCTTTCTGGAAGGTTTTCAATTTACTTTGCCCAATTGGAAAGTTAAAATTACTCCTTGATCCATGGTCTACAGAATGGAGGTTGTGTTGGCAGGCATGAAAACAACACTAATCTCCCTGTATGTCTCCATCAGAGCTCTTGGGTGACCAGGTGCACTGTCAGTGAGCAGAATACTTTGAAAAGAAACTTTTCTTTTTCTGAGCAGTAGGTCTCAACAGTGAGCTTAGAATATCCAGTAAATCATGTTGTAAACAGATGTGCTTTTATCCAGGCTTTGTTGTTCCATTGTTAGGGCACATGCAGAGTAGATTTAGCATAATTCTTAAGGGCCCTAGGAGTTTGGGAGTGGCAAATGAGCACTGGCTTCAACATAAAATCACCAGCTGCATTAGCCCCTAGCAGGTGAGTCAACTGTCCTTTGAAACTTTGAAGCCAAACATTGGCTTCTCCTCATTAGCTATGAAAGTCCTAGGTGGCATCTTCATCCATTAGAAAGCTGTTTAATCTACACTGAAAACCTGTTATTTGGTATAGTGTATTAGTTATCTTTTTTTTTTTTTTAAGTTTATTTATTTTGAGAGAGAGCCTGTGCAAGTGCATGAGCAGGGGACGGGCAGAGAGAAGGAGAGAGAATCTCAGCAGGGATTCTGAGTCAGCGCGGAGCCCAACTTGGGGCTCGATCTCATGACTGAGAGATCACCACCTGAGCTGATACGATGCTTGACCGGCTGAGCCATCCAGGCACCCCATGTATTAATTATCTTAAGATCTAGAATCTTCTGGATAACTTTCTGCAGCTTCTACATCAGCACTTGCTGCTTCACCTTGCACATTTATGTTATGGAGAGGCTTCTTTGCTTAAACCTCCCGAACCAACCCCTGCTAGTGTCAGACTTTCCTTCCGCACTTCCCCACCTCTCAGCCTTCACAGAACTGAAGAGCATTAGGGCCTTGCTCTGGATTAGGCTTTGGCTTCAGGGAACGTTGGGGCTGGTTTGACCTTCTATCCAGGCCACTAAGCCTTTCTCCACATCAGCAATAAGGCTGTTTCACTTTCTTGCCATTCGTGTGTTCCCCGGACTAGCACTTTTCCTTTCTCCTTTCCTTTAGGAACTTTTCCTTTGCATTTATAACACCGCTGTTTGGCACAAGAGGCCATGCTTTCAGCCTGTCTCAGCTTCTGAGATGCTGAATCTTTTACAGGTTTTGATTTTAAATGAGGGACATGTGACTCTTCCTTTCATCTGAACACTTAGGGGCCATTGTAGGGTTATTAACTGGCCTGATTTCAATATTGTTGTGTCCCAGGGAATAGGTAGGCCCCAGGAGAGGCAGAGAGATGGGGGAACAGCCAGTAGGTGGTCAGTCAGAAACTAAACTCACCATCTGGTATGCAGTGTCTTGGATGGATGCAGTTTTTGTGCCCCCCAAATAATTACATACAAGAGTGACATCAAAGATCACTGATCAGCAATCACCATGACAAATACAATAATAATGAAAAAGTTTGAAATATTGTGAGAATTACCAAAATGTGACACAGCAACACGAAACTGTTGGAATAATGACACCGATACATTTGGTCCATGCAGGGTTGCCACAAACCTTCAATTTGTAAAAAACGCACCATCTGCAACGTGAAGTGTGATACGGTGAGGCATGCCTGTATGGAGTCTTTCCATTGAGGACCCTGGCATGACTCTTACAGGTTTTTTCATGTAGATGTGACAGGTATTTTGTTACATTTGTTTTCCAGTGGACACTTTACTACACCATTTGCTTTTCAGTTGATATTCTTATTTCTGGATGTATAATTTTACATTTAAGAAATCATGGTGTTTCCTTTTAGATCTACTTCTGTGTTTCTCCCCATCCTTCTTAATCTTTTTTTTTTTTTAAGTTTATTTATTTTTGAGTGAGAGAGCAAGAGAGCACAAGTGAGGGAGGGGCAGAGAGAAGGAGAGATGGAATCTGAAGCAGGCTCCGTGCCATCAGCGTAGAGCCCAATGTGGGGCTTGAACCCACGAACTGTGAGATCACGACCTTAGCTGAAACCAAGAGTCGGACCCTCAACCCGCTGCACCACCCAGGCACCCCCTCCCCACCATTCTTAAATTTAGTTCATTGATTATGACCGCAGAACAACATTAAATAATAGTGGTGTTGGACAACTTTGTTTTATATTTAATTTGGTGCCAAATTATAAATATTTATTTATATATATCTAAATTTTTTTTTTTTTTTAACGTTTGTTTATTTTTGAGACAGAGACAGAGCATGAATGGGGGAGGGTCACAGAGAGAGGGAGACACAGAATCCGAAACAGGCTCCAGGCTCTGAGCTGTCAGCACAGAGCCCGACGCGGGGCTCGAACCTACTGACCGCGAGATCGTGACCTGAGCCGAAGTCGGACGCTTAACCGACCAAGCCACACAGGCGCCCCTTATTTATATATATCTAGAGCAAACCAGGCTTGCTACTAATTGGTTGTTAAGTGTACTTTCAGGATAATATTTAATGCTGATATTTTATTTAGAACTTTACATATATTTTCTTATGTGAAATCCATAGTATATTTCTTGTGCTTGTCATCACAGGATTTTATGAATGTGGTAAAATGAGTTGGTATGCTTTCTCTATTTGCCATTCTGGAATAGGTATGGGATATCACATGGGAGTGATCTATTCCTGGTAGGATCTGGGAAACCATATGGGCCAGATCTACTTTAGAAGGGTTTCTCTGGCGTCTTGTTGTTCTTTCTTTGATTACTCACACATTTAAATTTCTTCCATTTTCTTGATTTGATTTCAGTGTCTAGGTCAGTGGCAACAACATGATGTTAATAAATATCTTGAGGGGCTCCTGGGTGGCTCAGTTGGTTGAGCTTCCGACTTTCGCTCAGATCATGATTTCACGGTTTGTGAGTTCAAGCCCTGTGTTGGACTCTGTGCTGACAGCTCGTAGCCTGGAGCCTACTTCTAGTTCTGTGTCTCCCTCTCTCTCTGCCCCTCCCCTACGTGCACTCTGTCTTTCTCTCTCTCTCAAAAACAACTAAACATTAAAAAAATTAGGGGCGCCTGGGTGGCGCAGTCGGTTAAGCGTCCGACTTCAGCCAGGTCACGATCTTGCGGTCCGTGAGTCCGTGAGTTCGAGCCCCGCGTCAGGCTCTGGGCTGATGGCTCGGAGCCTGGAGCCTGTTTCCGATTCTGTGTCTCCCTCTCTCTCTGCCCCTCCCCCGCTCATGCTGTGTCTCTCTCTGTCCCAAAAATAAATAAAAAACGTTGAAAAAAAAAAATTAAAAAAAAAAAAAAATTAAAAAAAACATCTTGAATGGGGATTCCTGGCCGGCTCAGTTGGCAGAGCATGTGACTCTTGATCTCAGGGTGGAGAGTTCCAGCCCCACGTTCGGTGTGGAACCTATTTTAAAATAAATAAATAATTCAATTCAATATCTTGAATGCATGGGTGAAAGAAGTTTGGAGGCCTATATTTTCCTAGAAGGAACTTTATGGAATTATATTAAAAAAAATTTTTTTTTAATGTTTATTTTTGAGAGACAGACACACACACACACACACACACACACACACACACACACACACACACACAGAGTGCAAGTGGGGGAGGGTCAGAGAGAGAGGGAGACACAGAATCCTAAGCAGAGCCTTATGCGGGGCTTGAATTCAGAAACAGATCATGACCTGAGCCGAAGTCGGCCACCTAACTGACTAAGCCACCCAGGCGCCCTTATGGAGTTATATTTTTAAAGCACAAATGACAGTATTCTGTTATGAGATCATATTCCTTTCCTAATTCTTTTTTTTTTTTTTTTAAACCTTTATTTACTTTTGAGACAGAGACAGCATGAACGGGGGAGGGTCAGAGAGAGAGGGAGACACAGAATCCGAAACTGGCTCCAGGCTCTGAACTGTCTGCACAGAGCCTGATGGGGAGGCTCGAACTCACGGACCACGAGATCATGATCTGAGCCGAAGTCGGACCCTTAACCGACTGAGCCACCCAGGCGCCCCTTCCTTTCCTAATTCTTAATTTCGTGGATTTATTTTCTGTCTTCAAGAGGTTTTACACTGTTCCTTTCTCTTCCTCTCCTCAACCTGAAAGTTTCATTCATTTTCATAGTTTAGATAAAACACTTTGGGAAAGTGGAAGTCATTTTGGTCGTGTATTTGTTGTCATGAATCAAAGTCTGGAGCCTGAGTTTGAATTCTGGCTCTCCCGCTTCTTCACGGTTTACCTGCAGACAGGTTATGTGACTTCTCTCCTCTGGGTTCCTCATCAGTAAAACAGGAATAGCAGTAGAACCTATGTCTACCGTGTAGAGTTATTAGGGTGGCTAGCACTCATTAAGTACTTACTGTGGAAGAGTTTGCTGGACTGTGATGTACTTATTAAATAGTTTGGCTCCTCTGTATTGTGTTTACCACTCCCAATTTATGTAGGACCTTCCTGACTGTTGGTTTCTCCTTGGTTTATCTCTCCTGCTTGGGTTGGTTTTATTTTGTTCCTTTTCTAGTTTCTTAGGTGAAAGATTAGGTTGTTGATTTAAAGCTTTCTTTTCTAATACAGTATAGGTGTTTACAACTATAAATTTTCCTCTACTGCTTTAGCTGCGTCCCATAAATTTTGGTGTGTTGTGTTTTCATTTTCCTTTATCTCAAGGTATTTTCTAATTTTTGTGATTTCTTCTTTGATCCGTTGGGTATTTTGGAGCGTGTGGATTAATTTTCATATATTTATTTCCGCGATTTCCCTCTGTTGTTGATTAAGTTGATCCCATTGTGGTCAGAGAACATGCTTTGTATGATTTCAGTCCTTTTAATTTATTGAAACTAGTTTTAATGGCCCACTTTATGGTTGTCCTGGAGACTGTTGTATGTACATTTGAGAAGAATGCGCATTCCTTTATTGTAGGGTAGAATGTTCTGTGCATGCTGGGTAGATCTAGTTGGCATATAGTATTGTTCAAGTCCTATATCCTTGTTGATTTGGCTTTCTGGTTTTTTTCTTCATACATGTTTTTATTCCTGTTTAAGCAGTTCTAGATATGTATCTTCATTGTGAGTGATCCCTTCATCTGAAAAATTATTCTTTTTTTTTTTTTTGTCCTACCTAAGGTATTGTCATAAATTTTACTTTTACGTTTTGGCTATATCTTACTCTTAAACTTTCTCTAAGTCATTTTGTTTTTAGTGTGTCTTTTGTAGAAGACTGTGTTTGGATTTTTTTAAGCCTAATCTGAATGTCATTGTCTTATGATACAGAATCTCAAAGCGTATGTAAAATTAGTATTGAGAGTGATACTTGTTTAATTTTTGCATTTTAAAAAACGCTTTCCGTTTTGTTACTTCTTTTGGTCTCAGGTCCCTCTTAGAGGGGTCTTTTCCTCACTCAACTTCCACTCACGGTTTGGAAGGAAGGCATACGTAGAGTTTTCAGGTTCAGGGTTTTCATAGGAATCAGTTCTATTAGGGGTAACCTAAAAATTTTATAAGACCTATTTAGCTCAGGAAGAAAATCGTTTTCAGTTTCTTCTATAAGATGAGATGAGTACAATTTAACATTCTTTTGTCTTTCCTTTTCCCCACTTGTTTTTTCTCGACAGTCTGGAATTTTGACTTACTGAGATTTATTGCAGATAATTCTGCGGCCAACTGCTTTGCTGGCTTTTGGAGATAGCCTGTTTTTTCCTGCCTGATTGCTTTGTAGGAGTTGGAAGTTTTATTAGCATAAGGTTAGGGGCTTAGTCCCTTTCTGAACACTACCTAGTCTGTAATGAACCTTCATTTCTAAGATTCCACTCTCTTGAGCTGCTAGTACATCTTTGACTCGTGCTTTAATTCTGCTTGGTCTGGTCCTTTATTCAGGCATGTGATTTACCGATATACTAGCCTGTCTCTTCTCTATCCTTTATGTTTTCCCTACCTCAGTTTTCTTATCTGTGTTTTGGGAATTTCTCCAGTGTATGTTCCATATTACTGTCTTACTATTCAGAAAAGTTCTGTGCCTGTCTTCTAAAATTTTTTTAAAGGTTTCAAGCAAAAATGAAGTGTAGCAACTTTAACAAATGCCTGTATACCTTCCCCTTAGCTTTGTCAAGTCTAAGTACTTTACCATGTGTGCTTCAGAATTCTTTTTTCTAATTTTAAACCCCGGTGGACTCTTATCTGGTGTAGGTACTATTCTGAATTCAGTTTTGATCTTTGTCACTCTTAGGCCTGTTTATTACACTTGCACGTATCAGTGAACAGTATATAGTGGGGCTAGTGTGTTTTTAAACTTTATATGAATGGTATCAGACTGAACACTTGTTTCTGCAGTTTTTCACACATTGAGATTTATCGATGTTGATACGACAGCATCAGTTTTCCTATCCAAAGGCCTGTTTACTTGTCAAAGCACATGTCTGCTGGGGTTGCATCTGTCTAGAAGGGGTGACTCCCTCTAATTGGTCCATTGTGGCAGAGGGTGAGGGGTAAGGATTGATACAGGCTAGAGATAGCCCTGATTGGTTCATTCCCTGCACTGTGGTCTAGTATCCTACTGGAGGAACGTACTATGGTTCTCAGTAGGTGGTCATGAAGCTTCTTCATGTTTTACTGTGGAAAATAATACCTCTTTGACCATTCTGGGACCTGTGTCTCTGTGCCTGCCTGTCAGATACTCCCTAGGGTTCGTACCTAAGAGTGGAATTAAATTGCTTACCAATGTGGTTTGATTTCCTGCCCTGAAAATTGTCTCTTTATATCCTTTGCTTATTTTTTTTGAAGGGTTGTCTTTTTCTTAATGATTATAAGAGTTCTTTATGTATTTGAGCAAAATACTCAAATTTATATTTTGTAGGCTACATATCTTTTTGTGTCCCTGTCTTTTCACTTGAGGATATTTCACACTCAGAGATTAAAATTTGAATGTAATAGACTCTTTTGAGATTTCCTTTATAATTTGTGTCTTTTGTGTCTTGCTTAATAAAATACTTCTTTTAAGGTCAGAAAGATAGTCTCTTCTGAATATTTGGCTCTTTTACATTTAGTCTTCACGTAGAATTTTTAATATGATGTGAAGTAGTGATAGTTTTTCCTTCCTTCATGGGTAGGCCTGTAGCTCAGAACTATTGATCACCCTTTTCTCACTGATCTGTGATGATGTCTCTATGTTGAGATTTCATAGATTCCTGGAGCGCCAGTGTCATTGAATTCTGTAATTTTTAGTTTCATTATGTCTTTTCCATCTTTAGTTCAGTACCTTTATGTATTTAATTCTTTCTTTTTATTTGATCACTCAGGCAGTCATCCAAAAAATTATTTATTGAATACCTATTATGTGCCAGACACATTACTAGGCACTGAGAGGCAGCTATAAATAAAAGAAAGTTGCTGCCTCCTGGAGCTTGATTTCTAGTGGAGGAAAAACACCATCATAAACACTATCCAGTACGGGCGCCTGGGTGGCTCAGATGGTTGAACATCCAACTCTTGATTTCAGCTCAGGTCATGATCCCAGGGTTGTGGGATCGAGCCCTGTATCGGGCTCTGTGCTGAGTGTGAAGCCAGCTTGGCCTCTCTCTCCCCCTGCCTCTCTCCCGCACTCATGCTCTCTCTCTAAAACAAAACAAAACACTATCCAGTAAATGGTTGATGTATCCAAAGACGATTGAGAGCTCCGTAGATGTGTATGTGAGGGAATGTGTGTCCAGGGAATGTGTTGGGGCTGTATGCTGTTGCGTAGGGTTGGGAAAGGTCTGATTGATAAGAAACCTGAAGAATGGGAGGGAATAAGCCAAGTGGCAGTCTCTGAAGGAAGAAAAGTATAGACACAAGTTCAGGGCTCTGAGGAGGATCATACTGGACATATAAGTAATTATTTTAAACCCACTTAGTTTATGTCGTTGGATTTGTTGATTATCTAAAATTATTGGGGCGCCTGGGTGGCTCAGTCGGTTGAGCGTCCGACTTCAGCTCAGGTCACAATCTCGCGGTCCATGAGTTCGAGCCCCACGTCGGGCTCTGTGCTGATGGCTCAGAGCCTGGAGCCTGTTTCCGATTCTGTGTCTCCCTCTCTCTCTGACCCTCCCCCGTTCATGCTTTGTCTCTCTCTGTCTCAAAAATCAATAAACGTTAAAAAAAAAAAAAAAAATTTAAAATTATTGAGGGTGAGGCCTCCTTTGTTGTTGTGTGCCGAATCTCAGTTATGGTGGATTTTCATGCTTACTACGTTTGGATTATAAATTCATTTTCAGCAGGGTTTTAGCTGTAAGATGAGAATGATTTTGTTTATTTCAGGCGCTCAGGTCCAAGCCTAAATGAATAGATAAATGTAGACACCAAGCTCCATGTGGCACAGGCCTATGATTGGAGATTTCTGTGGTAGTCCTTTTTCCATCTAGATCCTAGGCTGGGCCATGCAAGTTTCCTCGTGGTCCCTGGTAGGGAGAGGGTGTGGGGGAGGGGGCAGACAGAACCTACGACAAGGGTCATTCTGGTTTTATGCAAGGGGCTTCAGATGTAATTCTCTGATTTGCAAAAGCTGAAGAACTCAATTCCTTTATTTTTAATATTTTTATTTATTTTTAAAATGTTTATTTTTGAAAGTGCACAAGTGGGGGGGAGGGGCAGAGAGAGTGAGAAGGACAGAGGATCCGAAGCGTGCTCCACACTGACAACAGCGAGACTGATGTGATGTGGGGTTGTGGGGTTCAGACTCAGGAACCGTGAGATCATGACCTGAGCCAAAGTCGGACACTCAACCGACTGAGCCACCCAGACACCCGTTTTTTTTTGTTTTTGTTTTTTTTTTAAGTTTGTTTGTTGGTTTTTGAGAGAGAGCACACAAGTGGGGTAGGGACAGAGAGGGAGAGCATCCTAAGCAGGTTCCGCAATCTCAGCACAGATGCCAATGTAGGGCTCCAAAACAAACTGAGATCATGACCTGAGCTGAAATCCAGACTCAGACGCTCAATCAACTGAGCCATCCAGGTGCCCCAAGAACTCAATTCTGGATTACAGAGACACTCAAGCTGCTCCACAAAACCTACAGAAACTGGGCTTTTGTGTTGTTAAATCCCATACTTTCTACTCTGGATTTTAGTTTACTCTTCTTGTTTGACCCTTGGGATTTCCTTCTTTTGGGAGCTCAGCTGTGCATGTAAAAGGATATCCTTTATCTCGTTTTTGAAGCAAAAGGGTTTTCAGATCATTAGTCATTATTCCTGGAATCAAAAGCCTCTGTTGGAACCACTATCTTATCAAATTGCTTTGTAGTCTGCTTTTATGCACATCTAATTTGATATGTTGATACATTAAGTATGCCGATCCATTCTCCTTCCCTGAATAAATGCTACTTGGTTGTTTTCTTAGTGCAGCTGACAATTCCATTTGCTAATATTTTGAGTAAAAATTTCTGTGATGGATCTTATTTGTTTCATGGACTGATTTGAAGTAGGTTGTCTTTTTGTCTGGTTAGAAATAATCTGAGAAAAAGAATTATTTAAATTTGAAGAAATAAATATGACCTGCCTCTCAGATTCCCAGTGTATTTCTCAGCTATTATTGGCTGATTTGTTCTTGTCTAATTTCTAGCAGTTTTCATACTAATATTTCAAGAAATTATTTTTTAAGTTTATTTTGAAAGTGTGCACATGAGCGTGAGTGGGGAGAGAGAGAGGAGAGAGAGAATCCCAAGCAGGCTCCTCACTGCCAAGCGCAAAGCCCAACATGGGGCTCCATCTCCTAACTGTGAGATCATGACCTGAGCTGAGATCAAGAGTCGGATGGCTAAATGACTGAGCCTCCCAGCTGTCCCCAGAAACTATATTGTTACTGCTTAGAAAAGAAACTCTTTTTTTGTACGTGATTTTTTTTTAATGCTTGTTTATTTTTGAGAGAGAGAGCAAGCACAAGCAGGGGAGGGAAGAGAGGGGCACAGAGGATCCGTGCAGAGAGCACGCTGTGGGGCTCGAACTTCCAAACCGTGAGATCATGACCTGAGCCGAAGTCAGCTGCTTTACCAGTTGAGCCATCCAGGTGCTCTTCTTTTTTGTACATTATTAAAGCCATGATGATTTCTCTTTATTTGGCTGTAATGCTACAGGTTTTATTATGGAGCCTTTTATTTCTCTTAGTCTTGTTTTTAGAGAAGTAGATTCTCCAAAAAATATTTTCATTTTTCATATCATAGTGTGCGATATGAATTCGAATGCGTGTTTTCTTAACAGTGAGAAATTATTATAGCTTCAATTTTATCTCATTATTTCGAAAATGCTTTACTATGTTTTCTTCCATTCTAGTTAAAGAGAATAGAAATCCCAGAAATGTGAGTCAGTAGTCATTTTTCACACATAGGATTTCTAGAATTGGAATAATTATACATTGTTTTGTGATATTTTTGGTATGTGGTAAACATTTTCTGTCTTTAAATATTCTCAAAGAACATGTATTTTAGTTCTGAATCTTCTGTTAAAAATTTCTTGTCTTGGACCTTTGTACTTGGAGGGAACACAGAGATGTCTCATTATTCTCATTTTTAACTACCTTTTCTCATTTTATCTCACAGAACCATTGATGTCAAACTGCAGCTTGGTTATATAAGCTTTTGCTCAGCGTTTTTAAAGGAGTGCTCATAGTTAGATACTTTGTTTCAGTAATTCCTTCCAATGGAGAAATATGGGCTGTGCACGTTTTCCGTTTGCGTTTTTATATTGGTTATATTTATCCACAAATTTGCGTATACTTTGATATTTAGGAAAATAACTTTCATTTAAGGTTTTTAAAAATACTTCGAGTTTGATTTTAACATGATTATATACCTTTTGCATATAATTAAGTCAAAGTAAGTAACTTCGGATTTCTGCTTTGCATCGTTTCTTAACTTTTACCCTCTGATAGTGTGTCAACATCTATTCTCATCCACCCCAACTACTTTGTCCTATTTAAACTCTCTCTTCAATAGGGGCGCCTGGGTGGCGCAGTCGGTTGAGCGTCCGACTTCAGCCAGGTCACGATCTCGCGGTCCGTGAGTTCGAGCCCCGCGTCGGGCTCTGGGCTGACAGCTCAGAGCCTGGAGCCTGCTTCAGATTCTGTGTCTCCCTCTCTCTCTGCCCCTCCCCCGTTCATGCTCTGTCTCTCTCTGTCCCAAAAATAAATAAAAAACGTTGAAAAAAAAAAATTTAAAAAAAAAAAAAAAATAAACTCTCTCTTCAATAATTGGTCATCCCGCTCTTTGGTTACATCATCGTCTTCACATTCTGTATGCCATTTGTAAGTTTTCTGCAACTTTGACAATAGGGAAGGAAAGGGGGTTCACGTGAATTTGCTGGTGAATAAACCCAGTTGACCACCGTCAGTTGAGTGTGTAAAGGTTCGGTTACATACGTTTATCGGAGGTAAACTCTCTTTTTAAGCCCTTTCTGTAAACATTTACTTTTAGCAGAGCTGTTTGCAGAATTTCCTTGTCACTACCATCTCTATATTATTTGTATCCTCTTTTCTGGGTCTCGTGCAAGTTCCTGTTCTTGAGATCGTGTTCTCCAGTTCATGTGGCATTAGATGTTTGAAGTTTGTTCGTTTTCAGACAGTGTGTAGTCAGTACTGTAATTTGTCAGGAGTTGATAATCATTGCAGCCTTTATTATTCTTCAAAAAGTGGATGAACTGTTTTTTCAATTTGGCTTGTGACTTTCTAGTTCAGGATTCTGAGTGTTTTCTGTTCCTAACTGCATTGCCACTTTTGCACCTGAAAACTCTTTCATTTGCCCTATACTTTGTTAACTCATTCTTGGAATTGATCTTTACCTGTTTCTACTAAATACAATTTCAACCTAAAAATAATACTCCATGCTTTGATATGTGGACTTAAGGTCTTACTTGAAATGTGGGGCAAAGTTCGTCATTTAAATGGATATTGTGGTATTGTGATTTTAAGATAGAATTGATCATTCACATGACCAAAATATATTTCACATCTTTATTTGGTGTTTGTCCAGAGTTCCCCAAACCCTTGGAATTTCTTAAGTGTTGAGAATGGTAAAGGTGTCTTTTGTTATGTGAATGGACACACCTAAAGGTGGTTGTGAAGGTAGAGGGTTGGAAGTTCAGTCCCAATCCCTGACCTTGGTGGAGGGGGGGAGGGGCTGTAAATTTAATCCTTCGCCAATGGCCAATGATTCAGTCAGTCATACCTATGTAATAGAGCGTCCATAAAAACCCAGAAGGCCGAGCTCACAGAGATTCTGGGCTGAAGATCACGTGGAGGTGTGGGGACTGTTGGTGCTTTGGGAGGGGGCATATAAGCTCCGCCCCTTCCCACATCCCTTGCGCTGTGCATCCCTTCCATCTGGCTGTTCCTGAGTGCTAGGCTTTTATGATAAACAGTAATTTAGCAAGTAAAATGTTTTTCTGAGTTCTGTGGGCTGCTCTAGCAAATTAATGTAACCAAAGGAGGGGTTTCTCAGGACCCTCAGATTTACAGCCACTTGTTGAGAAGCACAGGTCACAACCCGCAATTGCAGTTGGTGTCCTTAGAGGGGGTCATGGCGGTCACTCCCATCACTAGCTGGAGGTCAGAGGCACAGGACTATGACTGGTGTCTGATGGGAGGAAGGGGCTGCGGTCTAGGAGGACTGAACCCTTGTGGAGTCTGATGCTATCTCTGCACACACAAATGAGTGAATTCTTGCACACCTGCTGGTGTCTGAGAATTGCTTCTTGGTGTGGGGGGACCTCCCTGCCTTCCTGCACACATTGAAATTGGGTCTAGGGACCAGTTTAGATGAGAATCCACCTAAATTGTCACCTTTGTGTAACATTCAGGGGGTCCGGTACTGTGAAAATATTTGTGGGCCTTGATAACAAGCAAAATGTTAAGAAAGGTCTGCCAGTTCTCTGCCTCACTTTCTACGTTGTCGTTATATGCTAGCAATGCTCTTATTTCCTTCTTAGTGGAAGAGAAAGCCAACACCCACCTCCTCCTTGGCATGTGCTTAGACACCTATGCCCGCTACCTTCTGTTCTCCAAGCAGCCGGCACAGGCACAGAGGATGTATGAAAAAGCTTTGCAGATTTCTGAAGAAATACTAGGAGAAAGACACCCACAGGTAAGGGAGGAAAACAGAGAGGGGAACTGTAAAACAAAGGTTTAGAATTTCCAGGTGTGAAATGCCACCCTCGTTGGGAGCAGATCAGCAGCAGATGCTGCTAGGTGCTAGGTATTCCCTCCTCTGCCCGCCCCCAACTGCTTGTTTCCTAAAGGGGGTGAGGGACACCTGGTCAGCTCAGTCAGTAGTGCACGCCGCTCTTCATCTTGAGGTCGAGAGTTTGAGTCCCACATTGGGTGTAGGGATTACTTCACACAAACCAAAACGAAACAAAACAAAGGATTTGAGACCTCTAATCAGTTATCCAGAGCATTCTGCCTGCATTTTGGTTCACCCAGCAGAGCAGCCTTTATAAAAGGTAGGTCTAACCAGGCACCCGTGAGCTTCCAGGCCTTGAGGGTACATGGCACAGTATTTTGTAATAAGGAACATTAGTAAGAATCATTAAGAGGAACAGGTTAATGCATGAAGATTCTTGTCTCCCTCACCACATAGGTAAAATGCCAGGGGAAGTTGGGGGAGGGGGGGCAGAAAGGAGAAAGGGACTACATTACAAAGTAAAAACCACGGACATAGAATTAAACCACACCGTGCAGCGCTGTTAGAACAGTGAACACGTTGAACTTTGTCTTTCTCGTCTCTCACATTAAATTCTTAGAAGGAAGAACTGGACCACTTGTCAGAATGCTTGGTACCCCCAGCACAGGACACAGGCATTTTAACTGGACTGAACACGTCCCAAGGTTCAGGTCGATGGGCAGGGCAACTTGTTGGGCTGTGAACTCTCTTCAGGAAAGGGATTTAGGTTAGAGTCCCTTTAATGGAATATTACTGAGGAATAAGAAGACAAACTTGGAATTCAAGCCACCAAGTGCTAGAACTGAGAGGAGGGGGTAGGGTCTGCTTCTCTTAGTACCAAAATTTTAAAAACTCTTAGTGGGAATCTTCCTAAATCAGTAATATATGTGGTTCTTCTCGATGAGTCTCAGAGTCACCAGTAGGGATGACGTTAAATAAAGCCCTGGAGGCTGGCTTCTCAGGATTGCCGAATCAGGAGATCGTTACAGCTTCATCTTGCCGTTTAGTGTTTTTTCTTGGTACTTCTAGTTTGATGATTAGATTAATAAGTCATATCCTGTTCCCTACTTGGTAGATTTGTATTGTTTTCCAGAGAGCCAAACTGGTGCCGTCCCCCATACAATGTGAATGATATACGTGTTTGTTTTATATATATATATATATATATATATATATATATATATATATATATATATGTATATATACGTGTATATATATATATACACACATACATATCAGTTTGTTAAAGGCTGATGTCTTTCATTTTTGTGGAACGTGCTAGGAAACGTGAACTCTTAAGCATATATCCACAGTTTACCAGACTCCAAATTAATGTTAAATCCGTGTGGCTGTTTTTTAAAAAAATGGCTGTTTTTTCTCTTGTGTGTAGACCATCGTGCTGATGAGTGACCTGGCTACCACCCTGGATGCACAGGGCCGCTTTGATGAGGCCTGTGTTTATGTGCAAAAGGCATCAGATCTGGCGAGACAGATAGAACATCCTGAGCTACACATGCTGCTCAGTAATCTCGCTGCAATTCTGATGCACAGAGGTAGGGGGCAGTGGAAGCCCGCCGGGCCTGCTTGAGGGAAGGGGTCACTGGATTTCTGCAGCTGTGAGACGGTTGTAGGGAGGGCGAGGGGCAGTCAGGAAGCTCCGGGATTCAAAGGCTGGCTGAATGTACTAAAAAGGATGTGTGTTTGGTTGAAGTACCATTGGGTTCAGTTCACGTAACTTGTGTCGTCCTGCACTAGCCCGTCGAACACATGGAGCTAAAGAAAATTTCCATCAGCCACGTGCTCGGCTGATGGAGTCAGGGCCCCAGGGCACCGGAGGGCCCCGGCCCTCGCTGCCCTGGCGCTCTACAGCTAGGCCGGCTCACAGCCTCTCCGAGCGAGCCATCGTGTCACAGAGGCTGAAAGGAGGCAGGGCCAGCCTGTCACTTAATGAGCATACAGCAAGTTAGACCTGAACTGTCGCTAGTGCTTGCTCTCAGAATCTTTCAGAATCACTTTGAAAACCTACATTTCTCTTTACTCTCCCTTCTCTCTGGGTTATTTTAGAACGATATGCACAAGCAAAAGAGATCTACCAGGAAGCACTGAAGCAAGCAGAGCTGAAAAGAGATGAGGTTTCTATACAGCACATCAGGGAAGAGCTGGCTGAGCTGTCAAGAAAAAGTAGACCTTTCACTTAATTTTATGAAGCGCTAAATCCCTTTTTGTTGTAGGGAATTTTAAGTAACAGTGGTTATTCTAGTCTCAGTGGCACCCAAATCAATGGCTTAAACCCTTTCTCCTTGATATTCACGTCTCGTCAGTTAGCTGTGGTGAAGGACAAGTTGTACGCACTGCCGCTTTTGTTCTTTAAAGGAAAGACGCCTTTCACCCCTGGCTGATGTTGACCTCTAAGGACAGATGTCAAGTGATGCTTTCTGTCGTAACGTATGGTGTGGTGCTGTCGTGCTGGTCTAAGTGTACCTGTAGATGGAGATGGGCCAGTTGGCCTTCGGGGTGGGTGTGGTGATTCAGCCAGGCATCTCTATCCTACGATTTGGATCCATTGGTTTGCTATACCTTTTTTTATTTTACCAATATCTGGAAGAACAGAACTGTCTCATGGCAAAGGGGGATTATGGTGAGTTATTTTTCTTATGTATTTCATGAAGCTCAGTGTGGGACCTAATGCATAATGGAGCAAAAGCATTGTCGTGGTTTGTGCCAGCGCCCAGCATGAAGTTTTAAAGTAGGAAGTAGGCCCTTGAAAATACACCCGTTTAATTATAAATCAAAGTAAACTGTATGTCTTCATATCTGGTTATATAGGACTATGAAAGAGGGGGGAAAAGGAAGGATATGAACACTTGTCAATGCTGTTTGAGGACTCCGCTTCCTTTGCAGCCTAGGTCCCTGAACAGAGTCCTCTGCACGTGCCCAGGCTGCACCCCCAAACCTTCTGTCTCAGGGTCGGGCCTTAACAAGTGTAATATGTAAAATCTCCCCAGTAGTTCTCATATGTTCTGCTTATACAGTGGAAGGATCACTGATCTGGATCTTAGTCCAGGCTTCTCGAGTTTGGGTCTCAGTATCCTCATCTGTAAGTAGGAAACGAATGAGATTGTCTCATAGCCATGGGAGAATGTATTTTGTCCGATGACCCTAAATGAATAGACTACTACTGTGTTCAAAGAGCCTTATCACACTGCCTCATAGCGTATCAAGTATATACATACAAGATAGGCAGATGGAGGTTTTTACCTCAGAAGTGTTGCAAAGAGCCCCTGGCCTAGGGCAAAGGCAATTTTTGTAGGTGCCATGAAGGAGCACTGTTATTGTTGGTAAGCCTTTGGGGGGTGGGGGGTGTGAGTGGGAATGGTAAACAGATATTTTTGTTTCTGTGTACATATTATTGGAAGAATCCTTTCATAATAAACTAGAGACTCTACAACAACATTGTATGTATTCCGTAATCTTTGAGTTTCTCATAAAAAATAACTCACTAAAGAGTTAAAAACAAAATACTAGAAATCCTGAGGTCCAGATCCTCCAGGATTAGACTAAGACGCAAGTTTTCTATTTTGCAGATGTAAATTTCTTCCTGCTTTCTGTCTAAGCTCATCTCTTACCACCCAGCTAGCTCCTTTGAGTCTAATGAGAAACTAGAATGTAAATGAGATTGAGTTTCAGTGCGACCCAGTCTTAATTTGTTGGTTGGTGATTTTTGAGAAATTACCGTCAACTAGTGGACTACTCACCTACGTGGAGAACGTTTTTGCTTTTTCACAATTGCAGGGGTTGCTGAAAGTAAGGATTGTGACTCCAGGTTTTATTTAAGAATTTTTCAATCTCCACAGTGATTCCGCTCACGGTCCCGTCCCGGTGCTGGAAAAACTATAGGTGTTTTCAGAGAAGACAGTCTCTTCCTGTGGGTGTCTCCATGAGAGTTCATTTGCACAGTTGTAAAACAAGGTAGCAGGGCAGGAAGGGCGATCCCTTTGCCGACTGGTCTGAGTTCAAAAGTAAATTGTTAAAAAGAGCATAGTAGAAATTTTTGAACTGTCACCAGCGTTTTCAGGGCATAAATATTTAAAAACTGGAACCCGCACACCCAAGTTACTTCCCATGATAAACATGCACTGGAGATCTGGCTGTCAGAATGCTGCTATGGACAGCATTGGGAAGACTTTAATTTAGGTCCTGGGGTGCTAAAAAAAAAAAAAAAAAATCATACAGAAGGATGCAGCTTTGGAACACTGAAATCTCAGCCTGCAAAGAGTGTCATGCCTTGGTTTCAGCCGACTTCAAGTCCTCTTGTCACTCTCGGGGCTGTCTGCCGTTTCAGTCCTGCCGAGGTGGACGTCCTCCCTCCGAGACGGTTGGCTCCATAGGTAAGCCCGTGAGAGTTCTGTCCTCTCGTTGTTCTCAACTAAGAAACGGTCCTGGACTTTCTCTCCCGTTCTGAACTCCAGGTGGTGGCGGATGGCATAGGAAAACACATACGCACTGCGAGGAGGGGGCAAAGGGGGAGCGCCACTCACTCTCGGGTCCTCGAGGAGAGCTGCGCCAGTAACAAGCTAGGCTCTGAGCCGACTACTCTCAAAGACTGTGCTGACTTGGAATAAGCTCAAGACCTTCAGGGTCATGGAAAAATAATCATGATCATCTCTTTTGGGTCAGCTGACACAGTAGATTATTAACAAAGTCTCAGACATTACGAGCAGCAGCAAACTGTCAATTAGAACATTTAGTTACGGTTTTTCACGCACGTGAAAATTTTATGTATATCATCAAGTGGTGCCAGCTTTCCAAGTGGAAGGAATCTGATCACTAAACCTGCTCTCAAGTTTACTGTGAGGACTTCAGGTCTAAGACAAGAGTAGAATAGTAACAAGAGTGAAGGCCTTAACCATGTAGGCAAAGGACGGAGCCCGTGTCCTCATTATTAAAATCAAGATCAGACACCAATGCTGAGGGTGATGCGAGGACCTCGTTACAAAGGAGGCAGTCAGTGGTTCCCATACACCTGCTTTCTGTAGAGGCTTGCATACTTTTGTTAAAAAGTTGAGATCTACTTAGAAGTCCATGAAGTGCTCACGTGTATCATCCCGAGAGACCTCTGCCTCTCCCCTTTCTCATCTTCAGTGGCATCCTTCCAAAACAGTATCCACGTGCTGAAGGATGCTGCAGCACTATGAAGTCGTAAAATAAAATAATCTCACAGTTCAATAAGCAATTATTAAGGGTGAAACTGACCCCTTCATAATTATTTGCTCCTTGAGATTCGGTGAAAGATTCACCAGTAAACTCTTGCCCACGAGGAATCACAGGGAGAGTAAGAGTAAGCACTGGCACATGGGGAAAGGGAAGTGAGGCTTCGGGATACACAGCACAAGGCAAAGCTAAGAGTCAGATTCTGTACGGATCGTTACCTTCTAACTCAACCGATAATACAGGGCAACCCACTCCTCTGAAACCTGAGACATCAAGAGCCTTGAATCACACATGATCTATGTGGCTATGGACAGGGTAGTCCAATTTATTTCGAAACAAAAGCTCTGTTGGGCTGCATCAAATGCAGGAGAAAAAGAATATTTAGGGCCACGGTTAAGTTACCAGTGTGCATAACAGTGAGGTATGCCTCAAATAAGCCTTTTGTTTTTAAACTTTAAAAACTGAACTATAACATACCCATGCAGTAATATTTTTCAGTGCCACTAATTTAAAAAAAAAAAAAAAAAAAAATTAAAGCCTGCACTGGAAATTGACAGTATGGCAGAATTTTGTTTCTCCTACCTTTGACCCAAAAACGTAATGTACAGATTTTATATAGGGTCTGTGTTAAAAATCTAAACATTTCCACAAGATTTTAAACATCGCTGGAAATCTGAATTTAGAGGAAACAAAATTAGATAAAAGTACAATGCCCGTGACAGCCAACATTATGTAACTGGGCTGTATGAGGTTGTTGAGAAGGCAAGGGTTAAAAAGATAGGTGCGATGTTTTTTTGTTTTAAAATTACCCCCCAGGTTGATGCGCTGATTTGAACATAAGTACACCAGATACTACAGCAAGGGGAAACACTGCAAAAAAGGTAATCTATTTACAGAAGAGTGATTTAAAGACATTATGGTTTTCTTTACAAACAGATGTAAGAACAAGAATTGTCACTTTTTAAAAACTCTACATTTCAACCCTCCACTATTATTATAATCCACCGAACTGCCTATGTCCGAGGCAGTCCCCCCGTCCCTCCCCACCCCCCCCTTTTGACTCTCCAAATAAATTCCCATCATTTCTTCATCATCTGCGGTCCAGGCTCTCTTAAAAAGTCTCTGGGCACAAGTCCTAGGACGAAAGGCTTTTGACCTGCCATTAAAAATGAAACCGCCAAAAACGAGAGCTCCCTGTCCCACACCCTGGCGCCACCGAGACCCCTTCTGGGCGCGGTTCAGTCATCGCTATCCGACAGCGTCTCGTACTGTGCAGAGAGCAGCGGGGCAGGCTCTCGCTCCCAGATCCTGCTCTGCTGGTGAGGAGCCGCTTGGTTCACGGAGGACGGGGCACACGCGATCGGGGTCGGTGGCGTACTGCTGAGCATCCGCATAGTCAGAGGGTTGTAAGGAAACTGAGTCGAGCCTGACAAAAGAAAAACTGTTTTCACCGTCATGAGCACAGCTGCTGTTCCCTACAGCTTCCACGGGGTGGAGGGAGACACGATTATTCTATTGAAATGGTCTTGTGACACCGGGAGCAGAATGAAACACAGAAGGGCCAGGGTTTCACCATGTAGACTGTAGCCTATGGTAAGGCACCAATCCGGTGAGAATCTAGAAGGGACGGAGGACACGAGTAAGTGCAAGCTTAGGGTTGCTAAGTCCGGAAGTGGAAGCTCAGGGCTGAACTTTCAGTGAGTTCTAGAACCAGGTGTTTCCATGGAGAATCCAAGTAAAACTGCATATTAAGCTCGAAGAGTCTGGTTACACCAAGAACTCCTGGCCTCTTAATGATAAATGCGGCAGTACGTGCTCAGAGGACGAGGGGACAAGGAATTGCAGCAGGTCACAGGGCAGCAGGATGCAGGTCAGCTGCTGGGTCTCTGGGCAGATTTAAAAGGTACAAGATCTGGAAGAGGGTATGTGCACCTAACGACAGCACTGCTACCTCCTGCCACTTTCTACATTGGTCTCAACTGTCCCCAGAAAGCCTCTTACAGCTTAAGAAACTCTAAAGACAGAAAACATAGCCATTTTATCAAGGGATTTCACAAATTAAATTCCTTCCCTAAGAGAGGAAACAATTACTGGTTTAGAAGTTGTCAAACTAGAGCACAATCACTTCACACGTGATGTGAGTTTTATGAAGCAAAGGCCTTCAGTTATGCTGACGACATCCATAGGAAATTTATATGTAAATAAGGGGGAGAGCACATTTCAGACATTTTCCACTGACGTACATGTATTTAACTCCTAAAAGATGGCTCACGATTCTCTGAGACCCTTAAATCTACACCAGGTAATCCCAGTTTTATTTAAACAACAAAAAAGCAAAGCCTGTTCCCTTTCAAGACAACCAGTATTGTGGTTATTAGATTCGAGAAGAAAGCTTACGAGCGAGCAAGCAAGCACAAAAAGGAAAACATTCATAAATACCCTAGAACACGGTTTTTCATCAGTTTGTATAAATATAAGTGAGCCTGCAATAGAGATGGCTTTTTACACTGTCTCCATTTCTTATTTTGATTTCTTAATATTTCCCTAAGAACCTTCTCTAAGAATGTCTATAGAGAGGCTAAGGGTGAAGCCTGGGAGCGGCCCTTCGCTCTCAGGTGTGGTTCCTGGAAGAACTGAAATCACAGACTTCGTGGCTTTGCAAATAGCAGGTGCTGGCTCCCAGCACAATACAGAAGTGGGGGGAACGGAGATGTTTTCATAGCTCTTCCTTTGTTCGTGGTAATCAGACCTTACGTTCTGTAAATTTTTAAGATTCCATGCATTCAGTGTCTGTTTTGGAAAGTGGAATCCTACTGATACAATAATGGAAATTGAGGTTTCCAAAGTTTGATTTTAGAAGTACTAGCCAAGGCTTTGATAAAAAAGGACTTTACGACTCCTTTTCTAGCAGTAAGTTCCTCACCTGTTGAGGAGGGCCTGTCTTCCCAGGCCCACCCTGGTGTCTGCCTGTGGTAATCCCCTTCTGAATGTACAGAGGAGACGGAAGAGGGCCTTTCAGTTCCTAAGAAGCCTTGCCCAGGGATGGGAGATTTAGATTTCCTGCTGTTTGACTTGCTGATCAGCTTTGGTTTGCAAACTCCTCCTAAAAGTGAAATAAATTAACTCTTGACATATAGTAATTATGTTCTCAACTTAAAAACCTACCCAAGTGCTGATGGGTTATATGCCGCTGAGAGAAAGCGGGAGGATGGCAGGCGGTGCGAAGAACCCAGATCCTAGGACCCAGTGAAGTTTCAAAGTTAGTATTTAAAAGCCAGAATTTACTTGTAGCAACTAAAGCAAAAGGGGTATGTCCTCATGCCATCAACTTGAAAACCATGTAACCAAGGAAATTAAATTTCTGAGAGGAACATCATGTCTTTCCGGGTCTTGGAGCACAGAAACTAAGGAAATTAAAGCAGGTTGACGAAAATCTTAAATCCTAACTACCTCCTTGCCTGCCAGTTTAAAGAGAAGCAGAGGAATCCGTACACCACCCCAAGGAAATTTTATGCCCAAAAGCGTGGAACAGAAGCCCCTTCGTGCAGAAGCTCAGCAAGTCTTGGCGGCCTGTTGTTCCAGGCTCCGGTCTACAGAAGTTCACAGGAGTGGGACGCCCCTGACAGGGCTCTAGAACAAAGCATGGAAATGATGTCTCAAGAGAACAGAGCCCAGGTGAGCAGCAGACGTGTTCCTCTGCCTCGCAGAACCTGAGACCTCACCCTGCCCCGAGTCCCACGGCGCCCAGAAAAAAGTGGGTAGAAGGCAACTTCAACCCCTTCAACTATCTGCACAGAAAAGAAGTGCAAGTCCTTGATGGTCAGGAAGAGAACCGAATGGGACGAGGGGAAAAGATGCTTCTGGAAGAGAAACTTCAAAACACACAAAGCCAGTTTGGGCTCCTTTGGTAAAGAACAGATCATCGTCAAAAAGGAGAGGTGAAAAGCTTAGGAAACAAAATACGGCAAGGATCAGAACAGACACGACAAAAAGGGCGTTAGCACAAAAGGAAAATGTGAGCTAGAGTAAAAGCAACAGATGAAGACGACTGAAATAATTAGATTAAGATGACTAAAAGAACTAGAAGGTAACAGATCTGGAGGACAAAGACTAGCTGGCAA